>NW_026999334.1:1200000-1518540 GCF_037126465.1 Ornithodoros turicata | reverse complement strand
AACAGTGGCTGCCTGATGAACTGCGCACGTTTATGCTTTTAACATATGACATTATTTTCAAATTACAGGTGATTATTTTTATTTTGTACGTGCGGACTAAACACGCGTGTATGCGGTATTCCGGGCAACAGTGGCTGCCTGATGAACTGCGCACGTTTATGCTTTCAACATATGACATTATTTTCAAGTTACAGGTGATTATTTTTATTTTGTACGTGCGGACTAAACACGCGTGTTTGCGTTACTCCGGGCAACAGTGGCTGCCAGATGAACAGCGCACGTTTATGCTTTCGACATATGGCATTATTTTCAAATTATAGGTGTTCTTTTTATTTTGTACGTGTGGACTAAACACGCGTACATGCGGTATTCCGTGCAACAGTGGCTGCCTGAAAAACAGCGCACGTTTATGCTTTTGACATATGGCATTATTTTCAAATTATAGGTGATTCGTTTTATTTTGCACGTGCGGACTAAACACGCGTGTATACGGCATTCCGGGCAACAGTGACTGCCTGATGAACTACGAACGTTTATGATTTCGACATATGGCATTATTTTCAAATTATAGGTGATTCTTTTTATTTTGCACGTGCGGACTAAACACGCGTGTATGCGGTATTCCGGGCAACAGTGGCTGCCTCATGAACTGCGCACGTTTACGCTTTCAACATATGCCATTATTTTCAAATTACAGGTGATTATTTTTATTTTGTACGTGCGGACTAAACACGCGTGTTTGCGTTATTCCGGGCAACAGTGGCTGCCTGATGAACTGCACAAACTTGTGCTTTTGACATATAGCATTATTTTCAAATTATAGGTGATTCTTTTTATTTTGTACGTGCGGGCTAAACACGCGTGTATGCGGTATTCGGGGTCACAGTGGCCGCCTGATGAACTGTGCACGTTTATGCTTTCAACATATGACATTATTTTCAAATTACAGGTGACTATTTTGATTTTGTACATGCGGACTAAACACGCGTGTTTTCGTTATTCCGGCCAACACTGGCTGCCAGATGAACTGCGCACGTTTATGCTTTCGACATATGGCATTATTTTCAAATTACAGGTGAATATTTTGATTTTGTACGTGCGGACTAAACACGCGTGTTTGCGTTATTCCGGGCAACAGTGGCTGCCTGATGAACTGCGCAAATTTATGCTTTTGACATATGGCATTATTTTCAAATTATAGGTGATTCTTTTTATTTTGCACGTGCGGACTAAACACGCGTGTATGCGGTATTCAGGGCAACAGTGGCTGCCTGATGAACTGCGCACGTTGATGCTTTCAACATATGACATTATTTTCAAATTACAAGTGATTATTTTTATTTTGTACGCGTGGACTAAACACGCGTGTATGTGGTATTCCGGGCAACAGTGGCTGCCTGATAAACAGCGCACGTCTATCCTTTTGACATATGGCATTATTTTCAAATTACAGGCGATTCTTTTCATTTTGCACCTGCGGACTAAACACGCGTGTTTGCGTTACTCCGGGCAATAGTGGCTGCCAGATGAACTGCGCTCGTTTATGCTTTTGACATATGGCATTATTTTCAAATTATAGGTGTAATTACAAATGATTATTTTTATTTTGTACGTGCAGACTAAACACACGTGTATGCCGTATTTCGGTCAACAGTAGCTGCCTGATGAATGCGCACGTTTATGCTTTCAACATATGACATTATTTTCAAATTACAGGTGATTATTTTTATTTTGTACGTGGGGACTAAACACGCGTCTATGCGGTATTCCGGGCAACAGTGGCTGCCAGATGAACTGCGCACGTTTATGCTTTCGACATATGGCATTGTTTTCAAACTATAGGTGTTCTTTTTATTTTGTACGTGTGTACTAAACACGCGTGTATGCGGTATTCCGGGCAACAGTGACTGCCTGAAAAACAGCGCACGTTTATGCTTTTGACATATGGCATTATTTTCAAATTACAGGTGATTATTTTTATTTTGTACGTGCGGACTAAACACGCGTGTATGCTGTATTCCGGGCAACAGTGGCTGCCTGATGAACTGCGCACGTTTATGCTTTCAACATATGACATTAATTTCAAATTACAGGTGATTATTTTGATTTTGTACGTGCGGACTAAACACGCTGTTTGCGTTATTCCGGCCAACAGTGGCTGCCAGATGAACTGCGCACGTTTATGCTTTCGACATATGACATTATTTTCAAATTACAGGTGGTTATTTTGATTTTGTACGTGCGGACTAAACACGCGTGTTTGCGTTATTCCGGACAACAGTGGCTGCCTGATGAACTGCGCAAATTTATGCTTTTGACATATGGCATTATTTTCAAATTATAGGTGATTCTTTTTATTTTGTACGTGCGGCCGAACACGCGTGTATGCGGTATTCCGGGTCACAGTGGCCGCCTGATGAACTGTGCACGTTTATGCTTTCGACATATAGCATTATTTTCAAATTAAAGGTGATTCTTTTTATTTTGCACGTGCGGACTAAACACGCGTGTATGCGGAATTCCGGGCAACAGTGGCTGCCTGATGAACTGCGCAAATTTATGCTTTCGACATATGGCATTATTTTCAAATTATGCGTGTTCTTTTTGTTTTGTACGCGTGGACTAAACACGCGTGTATGCGGTATTCCGGGTCACAGTGGCTGCCTGATGAACTGTGCACGTTTATGCTTTCGACATGTAGCATTATTTTCAAATTATAGGTAATTTTTATTTTGCACAAGCAGACTAAACACGCGTGTATGCGGTATTCCGTGCAACAGTGGCTGCCTGAAAAACAGCGCACGTTTATGCTTTTGACATATGGCATTATTTTCAAATTATAGGTGATTCGTTTTATTTTGCCCGTGCGGACTAAACACGCGTGTATACGGTATTCCGTGCAACAGTGACTGCCTGATGAGCTGCGAACGTTTATGATTTCGACATATGGCATTATTTTCAAATTATAGGTGATTCCTTTATTTTGCACGTGCGGACTAAACACGCGTGCATGCGGTATTCAGGGCAACAGTGGCTGCCTGATGAACTGCGCACGTTGATGCTTTCAACATATGGCATTATTTTCAAATTATAGGTGTAATTACAGGTGATTCTTTTTATTTTGCACGTGCGGAATAAACACGCGTGCATGCGGTATTCAGGGCAACAGTGGCTGCCTGATGAACTGCGCTCGTTTATGCTTTTGACATATGGCATTATTTTCAAATTATAGGTGTAATTACAGGTGATTCTTTTTATTTTGCACGTGCGGACTAAACACGCGTGTATGCGGTATTCAGGGCAACAGTGGCTGCCTGATGAACTGCGCACGTTGATGCTTTCAACCTATGACATTATTTTCAAATTACAGGTGATTATTTTTATTTTGTACGCGTGGAGTAAACACGCGTGTATGTGCTATTCCGGGCAACAGTGGCTGCCTAAAAAACCTCGCACGTCTATCCTTTTGACATATGGCATTATTTTCAAATTACAGGTGATTCTTTTTATTTTGCACCTGCGGACTAAACACGCGTGTTTGCGTTACTCCGGGCAATAGTGGCTGCCAGATGAACTGCGCTCGTTTATGCTTTTGACATATGGCATTATTTTCAAATTATAGGTGTAATTACAGGTGATTATTTTTATTTTGTACGTGCAGACTAAACACACGTGTATGCCGTATTTCGGGCAACAGTAGCTGCCTGATGAATGCGCACGTTTATGCTTTCAACATATGACATTATTTTCAAATTACAGGTGATTATTTTTATTTTGTACGTGCGGACTAAACACGCGTGTATGCGGTATTCCGGGCAACAGTGGCTGCCAGATGAACTGCGCACGTTTATGCTTTCGACATATGGCATTGTTTTCAAATTATAGGTGTTCTTTTTATTTTGTACGTGTGGAATAAACACGCGTGTATGCGGTATTCCGGGCAACAGTGACTGCCTGAAAAACAGCGCACGTTTATGCTTTTGACATATGGCATTATTTTCAAATTACAGGTGATTATTTTTATTTTGTACGTGCGGACTAAACACGCGTGTATGCCGTATTCCGGGCAACAGTGGCTGCCTGATGAACTGCGCACGTTTATGCTTTCAACATATGACATTAATTTCAAATTAGAGGTGATTATTTTGATTTTGTACGTGCGGACTAAACACGCTGTTTGCGTTATTCCGGCCAACAGTGGCTGCCAGATGAACTGCGCACGTTTATGCTTTCGACATATGACATTATTTTCAAATTACAGGTGGTTATTTTGATTTTGTACGTGCGGCCTAAACACGCGTGTTTGCGTTATTCCGGGCAACAGTGGCTGCCTGATGAACTGCGCAAATTTATGCTTTTGACATATGGCATTATTTTCAAATTATAGGTGATTCTTTTTATTTTGTACGTGCTGCTGAACACGCGTGTATGCGGTATTCCGGGTCACAGTGGCCGCCTGATGAACTGTGCACGTTTATGCTTTCGACATATAGCATTATTTTCAAATTATAGGTGATTCTTTTTATTTTGCACGTGCGGACTAAACACGCGTGTATGCGGAATTCCGGGCAACAGTGGCTGCCTGATGAACTGCGCAAATTTATGCTTTCGACATATGGCATTATTTTCAAATTATGCGTGTTCTTTTTGTTTTGTACGCGTGGACTAAACACGCGTGTATGCGGTATTCCGGGCAACAGTGGCTGCCTGATGAACTGCGCACGTTTATGCTTTCAACATATGACATTATTTTCAAATTACAGGTGATTATTTTGATTTTGTACGTGCGGACTAAACACGCGTGTTTGTGTTATTCCGGCCAACACTGGCTGCCAGATGAACTGCGCACATTTATGCTTTCGACATATGGCATTATTTTCAAATTACAGGTGATTATTTTTATTTTGTACGTGTGGACTAAACACGCGTGTATGCCGCATTCCGGGCAACAGTGGCTGCCTGATGAACTGCGCACGTTTATGCTTTTAACATATGACATTATTTTCAAATTACAGGTGATTATTTTGAATTTGTACGTGCGGACTAAACACGCGGGCTTGCGTTATTCCGGGCAACAGTGGCTGCCTGATGAACTGTGCAAATTTATGCTTTTGACATATGGCATTATTTTCAAATTATAGGTGATTCTTTTTATTTTGTACGTGCGGGCTAAACACGCGTGTATGCGGTATTCCGGGTCACAGTGGCCGCCTGATGAACTGTGCACGTTTATGCTTTCGACATATAGCATTATTTTCAAATTATAGGTTTTTTTTTATTTTGCACGTGCAGACTAAACACGCGTGTATGCGGAATTCCGGGCAACAGTGGCTGCCTGATGAACTGGTCAAATTTATGCTTTCGACATATGGCATTATTTTCAAATTATGCGTGTTCTTTTTATTTTGTACGCGTGGACTAAACACGCGTGTATGCGGTATTCCGGGCAACAGTGGCTGCCTGAAAAACAGCGCTAGTGGCAACGGTTGCTTCTCCCTTTCTGTGTCGCTGTCGTTTCTTTGCGTGTGTTTATTTCAAAACACTCTATAAAGGATCATCATTCTGACCTATACGTGGAAAACGTCATGTGTGGTTTATTCTCCTGTGTTTCTCGGCGTTGCCAAGAAAAGACAAAAAAGCCTGCGAATACGTTCTTCACGAATAAATTCGTGAAGAACTTGGCGGATTTATTCGCAGTATCGTTGAGGAAGCGTTTCTATTCCACTGCCTGGAATGGTTGCAAGCACATTAAGAAATGTGCCAGCACAAGATGAAAACGCTCGATCACAACTTAGCGGTGGACAGGCTGACGAAAAAGAAGTCCAGCTTCTGTAGTTGGATAAGTCAGGATAATATGTACTGGGAACGCAGTTCGGATCTAGAGGACGATGTGTAAAATAAAATAAACATGGCTATCATCCGAAGTCACTAACCATGGACTGTTTCATTGTCATAAGACGTATTGTATATCATGCTGACAGAGGTCAAAGAATGGGTGGGGGGTACTAATAGCAGTAGGTGATCACATTCGGTCATCTATAATAAGTGTTCCTCCAAGCTCGAAATG
The DNA here is from genome assembly GCF_037126465.1 of Ornithodoros turicata. Classification (NCBI taxonomy): domain Eukaryota; kingdom Metazoa; phylum Arthropoda; class Arachnida; order Ixodida; family Argasidae; genus Ornithodoros; species Ornithodoros turicata. Next base: position 1,512,473 of record NW_026999334.1, on the reverse strand, counting down.
TTGTGAGTATGCGCTAGTTGTAATTGCAGACGAATTGTAATTGGGGTCTGTTATCGGCACCCAGGTTCTTGTTCGACCCTTGTTAGTGCTCTACACGACGAATTGAACATCATAGTAAACAGGTTTCCTTCATGTCCTGTATTCCTACTAAGTGGCTTTAAGTACCCGAATATCAAGTGGCTGGAAAAGCAGTCTGAACACAGCCCACTGACCTTTGACAAGTAGTAGACCATCCAACAAGAACACCCTGGTGCGCGAATATTCTTGACCTCGTTTTTACCAATGCGCCTGATCTTATCGCAAACTTGTCTTGTGTAGATGGATTGAGTGATCATTCCATTATTCATTGCTTTCTTAACGTTCCGAATCAGACGCCCTCTAGAACTACGAAGTCCATCAGAAATTATGAGAAAGCCAACTTCACTGGGATGAACAATGAACTCTGTTGGTTTTTAGATACTTTTGTGGTAAACTTTGCTCCTCATACGGTGGAACGTAACAAGTTCTTATTTAAAAACAACGTACTGGAGCTTCTTGATAAGCATATTCCACGTGTGAAAATTCATTCATATTCGCATTTTCCGTCGTATAGCAGAGCGGTATGAGGACTGTGCAATAAAAAAATCATCTTTTGTGAAGTGCAAAGTTTTGCTACTCCAACCTGGAATGGGAAAAGTACAACGTAGCTGCCTCATGGTATAGAAATGCTCTGAACGAGGCCAAATCTAAATTTTTCGTGTGTTTCTCTCTCTGAACTACTAAAAACTAACCTAAAGCAATTTTGAAAGGAAGGTGTGGGGACAGCGGTTAGTATGCGTCCTGGGCCGACTTCAGGGGGAATAGTGCAGGCATTCGTCTGGAAGGTCTTCGGAAAACCAAGGGAAAACCTCCGACATCATAGCCGGCGACCTCCCTGTCTCGGCATGGAAAGCGATCACCCTAGCCACTATGCCACGGGAGCTGGTGGGTGAACAACTACATAGCTTGAATACTAATTACGTTAGTATGGACATCATCATGTTTGGTCCCTTAGAGATAAAGAAAATAATTTACTCCCTGAAGACCTCATCTAGTTGTCGTCTAGACTCTATCAACTCCATTTTTTTAAATACCACGTGCTACTCATATGTGATCTTCTCATTAATTTTTAAGCAATCAATTGATGACGGATCGCTACCAAGAGACTGGAAAATCGGGAACGTGGTTCCCCTTTACAAATCAGGTAACAAACAATCTCCATATAACAATCGTCCCTTTTCGTAGCTGGGTATACCATGTAAAATCCGTTAGCATATCTATTCACACATAGCACATTTTTCTAATACAAGTCATTTTTTCACAACGTTCAGCAAGAATTTCTCCTGCGAAACGCAGCTGATATCACCCATGCATGAACTCATTTCTGCCTTTGATAACGGAGCCCAGAGTGATTGTGTACTTCTCGACTTAAAAAACATTCGACAAGGTTCACACCGGTTGCTTCCGCACAAACTTAGTGTACCAAGCATTGATTCTAATGTATTAACCTGGTCGCAGTCATTGTCACAGTCAATGATACAGATTCGAACCTAGCCGCTGCTTTGACCTGTGTGCCCCAGGACTCAGTACTTGGTCCTTTACTTTGATTAATGAATATTAACGACCTACCACAATGTGTTTCTTCCTCGACTATTCGATTATTTGTTGACGATTGCGTTGTTTACAAAGGGATTTCATGTGATTCTGATACCTTAAAACTTCAGGCTGACCTTAATGATATACTAACATGGTGTTACACGTGCGTTATGGAGCTTAATATGAAGAACTGTAAGCACATTAAGATCGCACGAAATCAGGAATGTCGCCATTCTTACACTCTGGACAACAATACGTTAGAAAGCGTTCCGAATTAAAAATATCTAGCCGTATTCACTTCATAAGACTTCTCTTGAAAACCTCACATTGAGTTTATGGCTAGCAACGCGAACAGGTTTTAAGGTTACATTCGACGTAACTCATAACGTAACGTAACTCACCTCAAGCTAACCGTGTACAAATCCATCGTTTGACTTGAGCTTGAATATGCAGCTTCCGTCTGGGATCCAGGTCAGGTAACGCTTACTAACACCCTTGAAACCATCAAAAATAGACCTGCGCGTTTGATTCTCAGGAACTATCAACGCATCGCAAATGTCATTTCTATGAAAATTAACCTTCACCTAGCAGATCTTGCGGTATGCTCGAAAATTTCTCGACTATGCCTCTCTCATAAAATCTATTATCTTATATTCTTACGACTCACTGCTAACGAACCTTAGCTGTCCTGCCACATACACCCCTCACCGCACCAATCATCGCCATAAAGTGCACATACCTATTTCGCATACTACATGGTTTGTTAATTCCTTTATTCCCCATACAGGCCATAATTGTAAGCATCTTCATAGTTGTCTCAAATCGATTTCACCTATTAACCTATTTAAAACCGCTGTCTCTGATTATGTTACACAAGTGTGACCTTTCCTAACACAGCAAGTTCTTATTCCTATTACGTTGCAATATTATTATCATGTTGTTGTAACCTTTTCGCAATCCACTCACCTCTGTAACGCTTCTTGCGCTGAGGGTAAATAGCTAAGCAAATAAATAAAAGAGATGCATGTCTCCACAAGGTTTTGTCTCTTCATTTTCTGTGTATACACGCACTATTTCTTCCCCGTACGTTTTCGTTTCTGACATTCTCTTCGTTGTATTTTAAGTCGTCCCTCCATGTGCGGTAAATCTACGTTCCTAGCAAACGTGTTGAGGAACCCGAACACAGTCGTCTGAAGTCACCTGAAGTCGTCTGAAGTCGTTTCAAGTCACCAAAAGACGTATGAAGTCACACGAATTCATCCGGAGACGTCAGAAGTCACCTGATGTCGCCAGTCGCCTGAAACAGCGCAGAGACCGGGCACGAATAAGGAACAAGTTCATACACAGCGCTCTGTGAATGCACTTGTTTCTTCTTCGTGTCCCGTCTCTGCGCTATTTTACGTAGTTATATACAGCTTGCGCCAAAAGTCCACGGAACTCGCGAGTGGCGTTTTTCTCGGCGCCGCGCCACCCAAGCGGCGGCCGGATGTTCGCGGGAGCGGACAGGTCCATTCAATTTGAGGGGGCACAGGGCATAACACAAGCAGCAACCCACCGTGGCATTTGCAGCAATGAGGCTTGTGCACGTGACGTCCCACGTAGCCTTTGAGCGCCTTGGAACCACGTGACATGGGGAAACATGGGGATGTGTCACAGGCGTCTTACTGCGGCCCGAATGAAGGACCAGCGTGTGTTATTGTAGTTGCCTCTCGTAACAGAACGCATAACGCAACTCAAGCATGCCCTTCTACTGTGACTCCGATGCGGCAATAGGTTTTCCAATGTCATGTGAACAAACATGACGTCACTGCAGAAGCCTCAATACCCCAAAAGGGCATGCCCATGGAGCGTTTCACCAGCCAAATTCCTATCGCAGTTCGCAGCTAGAAGATAACAGGAATGACACAGAGCGACAACAGTTGGCCTTCTGTAGTGTCTTTTCTCTTTTTCGTTCTCGTCTTCCTTTTATTTTGTCTGGGGATGAAAGGTTGCTGGCAAATACTAGCGTACGTCCCTCAAGGAGGACGTAGTACTACACCTTGTGGGCCGGGTCTATCAATCGCTGCCAGACCGCATGTCCGCTGTGATCTCCACGAACGGGGTTTCACGCGATACTAAATGAATATTAATGAAATGTCATTTGCTTCTTTCTTCCGTCCCTTGTTTCTACGTCAATATCGTACGCTTTTATTTGCCAGCGCTCCTCATCCCCAGGCCAAATAAAAGGAAGAAAAGAGAAAAGAAACTGCAGAAGGCCAACTGTTGTCGCTCTGTGTCCATTCCTGTTATCTTCTAGCTGCGGACTGCGATAAGAATTTGCCTGGTGAAACGCTCCACAGGCATGCCCTTGTGGGGTAAATGCTGAAAACGCCACTGTGGGTCACTGCCTGTGTTATGCCATGCGCCCCCTCAAAATGAATGGAACTGTCTGCTCCCGCAAACTTCCCGCCGCCGCTAGGGTGGCGCGGTGCGGAGAAAAACGCCGCTCGCGTGTTCCGTGGACTTTTGGCGCAACCTGTACCATATTGCCCAAACCTCCGCCTTAACTTACATGAAGACGTTTCAAGTCACTTGAAATCACTTGAAAACGCCTGAGCTCATCTGAAATTGTCTGAACTAACGTGAAGACGTGCAAAGTCACCTGAAGACGTCTGGAGTCACCTCAAGTTACGTGAAGCCATCTGAAGAGTTCTGAGGTCGCATTAAGTCACCTGAAGTGATCTGAAGTCAGATGAAAATGGTTCAAGTGCACTGAAGTCATTCACACACATCTGAAGTCACCTGAAGACGTCTGAAGTCACCTGAAATCACTCGAAGCCACCTAGACATCTGAAGTGGCCTGAAGTCTTTTGAAGTCATCTGAAGTTACCTGGAGACGTGCAAAGTCACCTGAAGACCTCTGAAGTCCCATGAAGTTACCTGAAGTCACCTGAAGACATCTGAAGTCACTGCAAAACTACTAAAAAAGTAATTGCAAAACTCTTCCATAGAAGTCTGAAGTCACTTGACATCACCTGAAGTTACCCCAAGACATCTGAAGTCACCTGAAGTTACCTAAAGATGTGCAAAGTCTCCTGAAGACGACTCAAGTCATATGAAAATGTCGAAAGTCCACTCATGTCGTCCAAAGATGTGAACGAGTCTGAAGACAAGCGAAGCGAAATCATTTGAAGCCACCTGGAGTTATGTGAAGCCTCCTGAAGTCAGCTGGGGATGGCTAACTCTGTCTGAAGTCAACTCAAGACGTCTGAAGTCACGTTAAGTTGTCTGAAATCCACTGAAGTCATCCGAAGACGTCCGCAGTCACCTGAACTTACCTGAAGTCACCTGTAGTCGTCTAGAGCCATCTGAAAAGTTCTGAATTCGCATCAAGTCACCTGAAATCATCTGAAGTAAGATGAACTCGTATGAAGTGATCTGAAGTCGTCTAGTGCCACTTGAAGTCGGCTGAAGACGTCTGTCGGTACCAAAAGACTTCTGGAGATATCTTTAGTCACCTAAGGTTACCTGAAGACGTCTGAAGTAACCTAAAGTTACCTCAAGACGTGCAAGGTCACCCGAAGACGTCTGGAGTCACCTGAAGTTACCTGAAGTCACCAGAAGACGTCTGAAGTCACACGAAGTCATCCAAAGACGTTTGAACTCATCTGAATCCGCCTCAAGTCTTTTGAAGTTACCTGAAGACGTGCAAAGTCACCTGAAGACGTCAGAAATCACACGAAGTAATCTGAAGTCACCTGAAGTCATATAAAGCCACTTGAAGTCACATCAAGTCGCCTGAAGTCATATAAAGCCACTTGAAGTCACATCAAGTCGCCTGAAGTCACCTGAAATCATCTGGAGTCGAACAAAAGTTACCTGGAGACGTGGGAAGTCACCTGAAGACGTCACGACTCTCAGAAGTTCCCTGAAGTCACATGAAGACGCCTGAAGTCAGCTGAAATCACCTGAAGTCGTCTGAAGTCGTCGAGCTTAGTCTCAAGACGCGCAGTCACCTGAAGTCGTCTTACGTCACATGAAGTTATCCGAAGAGATCTAAAGTCCCCCTACTTTATTTCCCTACTTTAGTCACCTACAGAAATTAATAGTGTGGCTGACCAACTTTTGTTAAACTCGTGTCTTTCGTCTATCTCACAATGGTGTAACAAATGGCAAATGACTTTGAATTCAAGCAAGTGTGTTGTTCTAACTATTACACAGAAGAAATCGCCCTTACTGTGGGACTACACTTTGAGTGCCATGTATTATGTAGAGTTTCTGTGTATAAGTATTTGGGTGTACACATCTCTTCTAACCTGAACTGGAGCATACCTAGCGTAACACAAAGGGCCACAAAGACACTCTGGCCTATCAGGCGTAGCCTGAAGCATGCCTCATTTCTAACCAAACTGACTTATAAAAGCTTTGTCCGACCCATTTTAGAATATGCGTCCTCAGTCTGGGTACCTGGGACACAGTCTAACGCAACTATGCTCGAGCGTGTACGTCTGGCACTTCGATTATTCATATTTAATAAGTATCAACGTAACACATCTGTCACATGCCTTTACGCCTCAGCTGATATCGAACCACTAACTGCTCGGCGCTCACGCAACAGGCTTAAACTTCTTTATCTCATGGTCAATGGAAAACTTCGTATCGACATCAACAAATATATCTCGCGTAACGAAAATAGGCCAGTGCGATCCCAGCATAAGAACACATTTGTTGCCCATTTTTCTCGAATAAATGCATCCCCAAGCAGCAAAATGTACTGAAAATCGAGTGCAATAGGGGTGGACGGGTAGGTGGAAGGCCTTGAACACGCTCTTGTAACTAAAGAACATTGATAAGACACACACCCTCCACCCCTATTGCACTCGACTTTCCGTACATTGTGCTGCCTGAGTCAGGTTTTCTTTTTTCCGTGCACAATAACAGACTGGAATGCACTAGCGTACGAGATAAGAAATGCTTCATCATTACATGCGTTCTCATCAGCCATTGTCCCACAGTAGCTGTAAAGCCCTTCCTCTTTATGTTCTGGTGCTTGTTTAGGTTTTCTTACGGTCTATTCCATGTATTACTGTGTTTGAATCTTTTTTTTTGTTGTTGTTTTCCCTTTATTTATACATCCAAAACATTGTAGCCTGTTCCTGCTACTGTCGCCAAAAGGCGATTAGCAGTATAAGATAAATAAAGAAATAAAGAAATACTGTCGTCTACATACACTTGAAGTCATCTCAAGACGTCTGAAGTGGTCTGAAGTCACCTGAACATTCCTGGAAATGTCTGAAGTCGCCTAAAGTTACCTGAAAACGTCTGAACTCGCCTAAAATTACCTGAAGACGTGCAAAGTCACCTGAAGTTGCTGCAAAATCTCTTCGAGTCACCCGAACTCTTCCATAGACGTCTGGAGTCACCTGAAGTCGTCTGAAGTCGTCCAAAGACGTCTGAAGTGAAGTCAAACATAGGAAGTCACCTCATGTTGTCTGAAGTGACCTAAAACCACCTGCCCACGTCTGAAGTCACCTGAAGTTATGGGAGGCCTCCTGAAGTCAACTGAAGACTGCTGAAGAAGTCTGAAGTCACCTGGAAACGTCTGAGGTCACATGAAGCGTCTAAAGTTCACTGAAGTTATCTGAAAACGTCTAAAGTCAATTGAATAATCGAGTAAATCCAGTTCACTTCAACGTGGCTTTAGGTGACTTCAGACAACTTCAGGTGACTTCATGCGGCTTTGTGTGACTTCAGATGACTTCAGGTGACTTGATGCAAATTCAGAAGTTTTGATTCTTGATGTGTCTGCAGTTGAATTTAGGTTACTCAAAATGCCTTTCGGTAACTTAGGTGACTCCAGACGTCTTCAGGTAACATTAGGTGACCTCAGACGTCTTTGGATGACTTCATTGAACTTCAGGCAACTTCATCTGATTTCAGGCGTCTTTAGGTGAATTCAGGTATCTTCAGCCGCCTTCAGATAACTTCAGGAGGCTTCACATAACTTGAGGTGACTTCAGACGACTTCAGGTGACTTCAAATCATTTCAATTTACTCCATGTGTCGTCCACGACTTTCGATGACTTCAGTGGACGTTGGACGTCTTCATATGACTTCAGACGTCTTTAGGTGACTTTGCACCTTTTTAAGTAACGTCAGGTGATTTCACACGACTTCAGGTGATTTCAGGTGACTTCAGACGTCTATGGGAAAGTTCGCATGACCCTAGAAGTTTTGCAGTAACTTCAGGTGACTCCAGACCCTTCAGCTGACTTGCTGATCGCTTGCGTGCCGTTAGGGAAACTCAACTGTCTGTACATACGATCGTGAGCACTGAAAGCCAAATAGAGCACAGCTAGAGTACTTTCTTGTCGCGCACTTTAACAATTAGAGATGCACTTCTTCAGTCGCCTTCAGATGACTTCATGCGGCTCCAGGTGATTTCACGTGGCTTCAGACGTCGTCATATGACTTGAGGCGACATCAGACGTCTTGAGGGGACTTCAAGTGAATTTAGATAATTTCAGGTGAGTTCAGACGTCTTTGGGCGGTTTCAGGTTACTTCAGACGTCTTCAGGCATCTTGAGACATCTTCAGGTGACTTCAGATAACTTCAGGTGACCCCACACGTCCTCAGGTGGCTTTGCGCGTCTTCAGGCAACTGCAGGTGACTTCAGATGTCTTCCGACGACGTCTCCAGGTAATTTCAGCTCAATTGAGACGTCTTCATGTGACTTGAGGAGAGTTCAGATGTATTCAGGTGGCTTCAGGTAACTTTAGTTCACTCCGAACGTCTTCAGGTGACTTTGCACGTCTTCAGGTAACTTTAGGCGACTATCGTGAGCTGAGTCCAGACGTCCTGAGGTGACGTCAAACGACTTCAGACGTCTTGAGGTGACTTCAAGTGGGTCTCGACCGCTTCAGGTAACTCCACACGTGTTTAGGCTTTTTGAGAGTCTTCAGCGTGTAGCTGACGACGATGCTAGGCCACGCCCTCGTGACCAGCCAAGCTCGTCGGCACGCATCATCTTCACCCGCGTTCATTCTAGTCGTGCTCTTGCCCAGTAAACTGGCTATTCCTCCTGGTGCCTGTCTTCGACTCTCTTCTTCACGTCGCGACAACTGGTGACCCGAAGACTATATGCACCAACCTTCCGCGCATCCAGACGACCCAGGCATGCCTACCCTTCGATCTGGCACCAACACTTCGCCTGGCACTTCGGCCACGGCCGTTACCCACCAGGGGGGACCCACCAGGTCCAGATGAACATGACGGAAACGAGCATCGGGTGTAGGAAACGGTGATGGAGGCGAAAGTGTGTGGCGCTGAACTCTTGAGCGCTGACAGGCCAAACATAGGCGGGCCCAATCGCAGACGTTTCCGATGCCATCTTGGGCGCCGACTTTCTACGCCATTTTGATTTGCTGGTCGACATCAAAAGAAGGAAGCTCCACGACAACAGTACCGGTCTGTTTGTCCACGGAGTACGTGCCTTACATGCACCGATCAGCCCTGTCATTGTCCGCCCGTCAGCTCCGGAGCAATTTCGCGCCCTTCTTGACGAGTACCCCGATGTCATCCGGTTGCCTCCAACGGACACTCCACCTCGTCACTCCACCACGCACCACATTCTTACCAAGGGCCCCCCTGTGCATGCCAAGCCGAGACGCCTTCCACCTGAGCGTCTCGCCATCGCCAGACGCGAATTTGACCATCTTCTCGCGCTTGGCTACATTCGTCCCTCTAGCAGCCCCTGGGCGTCTGCGCTTCATATGGTTCCCAAAAAAGACCCAGGGGACTGGCGCCCATGCGGGGACTATCGCGCTCTCAACGCTGTGACCATTCCTGACCGATACCCATTGCCACATATTCATGACTTCGCCGCCCGCCTTCATGGAGCCACTACCTTCTCCAAAATTGATCTCATAAAGGCATACCATCAAATTCCCGTGGAGCCCGCCGACATCCCAAAAACTGCCATCATGACCCCGTACGGATTATTCGAGTACATCCGGATGCCTTTCGGCTTGCGAAATGCGGCGCAGACTTTTCAAAGATTTATTGACGAAGTCACGCGCGGCCTCCACTTTTGCTTCTGCTATCTCGACGACATCCTGGTGGCCAGCTCCAGCCCCGCCGAGCACGAAGGTCACCTCCGGCAGCTTTTCCAGCGTTTACGAGAGTATGGCGTCGTCGTCAACCCTGCAAAATGTGAACTGGGCGTCTCTACCATCGAGTTTCTTGGCCATCACATTGACGCCGCAGGAATCACCCCACTCCGCCGCAAAGTAGAAGCCATCGACAATTTTCCGCGTCCTGCCACCAGACGCAAGCTCCGAGAATTTTTAGGACTCATAAATTTTTACCGCCGTTTCGTCCCCCATTGTGCCCAGCTGATCCACCCGCTCTGCTTCCTCCTTTCTGGGCCCGGTGGACCTTCCAAACCGCTCGCGTGGACTGCTGCCGCCGAAACAGCCTTCCACAGCATCAAGCGTGCCCTGGCCGAGGCTACGCTCATCGCTCACCCGATTCCTGACGCCCCTATCATCCTTACCGTCGACGCGTCTTCTGAAGCTGTTGGTGGTGCCCTCCATCAAGTCACCCCCGACGAACAGCTTCAGCCACTCGCCTTCTTTTCAAAGCCTCTGAAGCCGGCGGAGGCCCGATATAGTACGTTTGGCCGTGAATTGCTTGCCACATATCTCGCCATCAAGCACTTCCACCACTTTCTCGAAGGACGCAATTTCACGGTCGACACCGACCACAAGCCCCTTACGTACGCCATCTCATCCGGTTCCTCATCTCATTCGCCTCGGGAGTTGCGCCATCTCACGTACATCTCTGAATTCACCACAGATATTCGACACCTCCCTGGCACCAGCAACGTCGCAGCGGACGCTCTCTCACGGGCAAGGATTTCCGCCCTCACGTTCCCGACCACTGTCGACTACGCCTCAATTGCGCAAGCTCAGGACCACGATGCTGCCATCCAAGACCTCATTGCTTGTCCACAATCTCTGTCCATCCACAAAATTCCCTTCCCTGGAACGCCTTACCATTTGCTGTGCGACGTCTCCACCGGCAGCCCACGCCCCCTCATTCCGCAAGATTTTCGACGACACATCTTCGACGTTTTTCACTCCCTGCACCACCCAGGAATCAAGGCCACTCAAAAGCTCATTGCGGCTCGCTTTGTCTGGCCCTCGCTGAACCGAGATGTCCGCGATTGGGCCCGCCTATGTTTGACCTGTCAGCGCTGAAGAGTTCAGCGCCACACACTTTCGCCTCCATCACCGTTTCCTACACCCGATGCTCGTTTCCGTCATGTTCATCTGGACCTGGTGGGTCCCCTTCCGACATCTGCCGGCAAAGCCTACCTTTTCACCTGCATTGACCGCTTCACCCGCTGGCCGGAAGCCATTCCCATCGCCGACATAACTGCTGACACGGTGGTGCGCGTTTTCCTCGACACTTGGGTGGCCCGCTACGGCGCGCCCGCTACGATTACCACCGACAGAGGCCGCCAGTTCACCTCCCGTCTGTTCGCAGAGATGTGCCGTTTTCTCGGCTCCCAACATCGACAGACGACGGCTTATCACCCTTGCGCCAACGGCCTCGTAGAACGGCTCCACCGCACTCTGAAGACCGCCCTGCGCTCACATGACGACCCCAGCCACTGGGTGGAACGCCTGCCACTAATTCTCCTTGGCGTCAGGGCTGCCATCAAGAGAGACGCACCTGTCTCACCTGCTGAGCTCGTGTATGGCGCGCCGTTAAGACTACCAGGAGAATTCTTCGACCATGCAACTCTCGCCCAACCCGCTCCTGACCTTCTTGACTACGCCACTCGCCTGCAGTCTTACTGTGCTGACTTGCGACCACTGCCCACACGGTCCTCTTCGTCCCGTCCAGTCTTCATTCATCCGGCTCTTCATTCCGCAACCCATGTGTTTCTGCGGCACGACGTGGTTCGTAAACCTCTCCAACCCCCGTACGACGGCCCTTTTCCCGTCGACTCTCGTCAAGCGAAGACCATCACCGTTAGGCTTCCTAACCGGCTCGAGGTGGTCTCGGTGGATCGTGTCAAGCCTGCCTTTTTGCCCGCCATCACCCCGGTGCCCGAGCGTTCTCGTGCCTCGTCCCCCTGCCCGCCCTCACCGGTGCATCCGTCACGTTCCGTACACTGGGCACCCGGCCTACTTTCTGTCCGTCTCATACCTCGCCGGCATACGGTCCAGGGAGGGGGTACCTGTAGCTGACGACGATGCTAGGCCACGCCCTCGTGACCAGCCAAGCTCGTCGCCACGCATCATCTTCACCCGCGTTCATTCTAGTCGCGCTCTTGCCCAGTAAACTGGCTATTCCTCCTGCTGCCTGTCTTCGACTCTCTTCTTCACGTCGCGACAAGTGTTTTTGAAACGTCTTCATGTGACGTCAGACGTCTTCAGGTGGCCTGAGGGGACTTTACACGTCTTCAGCTGTCTTCAGGCAACTTCAGATGACTCCAGACATCATCAGGTGAGTTCAGACGTCTTCAGGTAATTTCAGACGCCTTCCGGTGTCATGAGGGAATTTCAGACACCTTCACGTGACTTCAGACAATTTCATGCGACTTCAGACTGCTTCAGATGACTTCTGACGTCTGTGGAAGAGTTCGGGTGACTCAAGAAGTTTTGCAGTAACTCCACGTGTCTCCAGACGTCTTTAGGTGACTTGGCGCGTCTTCAGTAGCTTCAGGTGGCTTCAGATGACTTCAGGCGACTTGAGATAACATGATGCGGCTTCAGGTGATTTCAGCTGACTTCGGACGACTTCAATTGCCTTGAGGTGATTTCAAGTGGAAATAGATTACTTCATGTGACTTCAGACCTCTTCGGATGACTTCATCTGAGTTCAGACGTCTTTGGATGACTTCAGGTGACTTGAAGGGACTTCAGACGGCTTCAGGTAACTCAGCAGACATCTTTAGGCGGCTTCAGGTAACTTTGTAGCGAGTTCAGATATCTCCAAAAGTCTTCAGGTGACTCCAGACGTCTTCACATGACTCCAGACACGTCTTCGGAGGACTTGAGGTGATTTCAAGTGACTTCAGACGACTTTGGACGACTTTGGAAGAATTCAGGTGAGTCGACAAGTTTAGCAGTAACTTCAGGTCGCATCACGTAACTTCAGGTGACTTCAGCTAACTTCAGGTGACTCCAGACGTCTTCAGGTGACTTTTCACATCTTCAGGAAACTTTGGGTGATCAGACGTCTTCATTATATGAGGCGTCCTCAGACGTCTTCAGGTGACTTCAGTCGTCTAGATTTGACTTCACATGTGATTGTGTGTTACTTGATGTGATGTAACTTCACATGAGACTTCAGCTGCCTTCAGACGTATTCGGACGACTTCATGTGACTTTAGACGTCTTCAGGTGACTCCGACATTTTTAGTCAACTTGACGTAACCTGGGGTGACTTCTGGTAACTTGAGTTGACCCCACACATCTTCAGGTGACTTCAGGTGAATTCAGCTGAGTTCCCCTTCGTCTTCAGATTACTTCGGGCGACTCCAGATGACTTCGGACTGTTCCAAGTGATTTCAGATGTCTTCATGTGAGTTGAGCGGCTTCAGACATCTTCAAGTGACTTCGCACGTCTTCAGGTCACTCTAGCCGACTTCAGACACTTTCATGTGTCTTCAGCTGGCTCCAGACGTCTCAATGTGACTAAAAGTGGTTTTAAACGACTTCAGGTGATGTCAGACGTCTTCAGGTTACTTCAGACGACTTCAGATGACTTCGAATAACTTCATGTGACTTCGGACATCTTCATGTGACATCAGACTACTTCAGGTGACTTAATGCGACCTCGGATCTTCAGATGACTTCAGGTTGCTTCATCTGACTCCAGACGTCTTCATGTAACTTCATAGGATTGCAAACGGCTCCAGGTGACTTTTCATGTGTTGAGGTAACTTTAGGTGACTTCAGACGCCTTCAGGTGACATTGCACATCTTCAGGCAACTTCAGGTGAATCAAGAGTTTTGCAGTAACTTAAGGTGACGTGATACGTCTTCAGGTGACTTCAGGTGACTCCAGGTGTCTCAGATCACTTTGCAGGTCTTGCGGTGACTTCAAGTGGCTTTAGACGACTTCAGACGTCTTCGGTTGACTTCAGACGACTTCTAGTAAGGTGAGATGTGCTTGGATGACTTCAGTGGACATTGACGTCTTGATGTGACTTCAGACGACTTCAGGTGACTTATACGACCTCAGAACTCGTTCAATGACTTTGTGTAAGTCCAGGTGTGCAGGTGACTGAAATCACCTACACACAATTTCAGAACTTTTCAGATCACTTCGGATAACTTCAGGTGACTCCAGGCAACTCTAGGTGACCAGGTAACTGCAGGTGACTCTAAACGTCTCCAGGTGACTTCAGGTGACTCCAGACGTCTTTAAGTAACTTCAGGTGACCCCAGACATCCTCAGACCACTTCAGGTGAGTTCAGATGAATTCAGGGGACTTCAGGTAACCTCAGGTGACTTCATGAGACTTCAGATGACTTCAGGCACCTTCAGGTAATTTCTGGTGACTTCAAGCGTCTTCATGTGACTTGAGGTGACTTCAGGTGACTTCAGACGACCTCAGGTGACATGAAGCGACTTCAGACGTCGTCGGGTGACTGTATATATTTCAATCACTTCAGTTCACTTCAGACGTCTTCATGTGACCTCGAACGACTTCAGGTGACTGAATGCGACCTCAGATCTTCAGATAATTCCAGGTAACTCCGGACGTTTTCAGGTGGCTTTAGGTGACTTGAGACGTTTTCAAGAGACTTTCCGCATCTTTCGATTAGGTGACTTCAGACGTCTTTAGGTGATTTCAGACTTCAGTAACTTCAGGTGACTCCATGTGATTTCAGGTGACTTTGGACGTCTTTGAAAGAGTTTAGGTGACTCAAGAATTTTGCAGTAACTTAAGGTGACTCCAGATTTCTCAGGTGACTTGCACGCCTTGAGATGACTTTGAGTGGCCTTAGACGACTCCAGGCGACTTTAGATGTCTTCGGATAACTTCATGAGACTTCAGACGACTTGCGGTGACTGCAGACGACTTCAGGTGATACCAAGTGACCTCAGGCGACTTCATGCGACTTGAGATGTGTTTGGGTGGTTTCACTGGACTTAGACGTCTTTATGTGACTTGAGACGACTTCAGGCGAGTTAATGCGACCTCAGAACTCTTCAGATGACTTCTTGTACGTCCAGGTTACTGCAGATGCCTTTAGGTAACTCCAGGTGACTCCAGCCGTCTTCATGTAACATCAGGTCACTTCAGACATCTTCGGATGACTTCAGTTAACTAAAGACGACGAAAGTCTAATGCAGTTAACTGAAATCATTGTACGTTCCCTGCGGAGCTCTGTAGTCACCTGAAGACACCTGAATATGTCTGGAGTCGCCTAAAGTTAACTGAAGATGTGCAAGGCCACTTGAAGAGAGTCACCTGAAGACGTCTGAAGCACCTGAAGTCTCCTGAAGCCGTCTCCAGTCATCTGAAGTCGTCCGAAGTAATCTGAAGAAGTCTGAAGTGACCTGAAGTTTCCCGAAGACCTGCAAAGTCACCTGAAGGCGTGTGGGGTCACCTCAAGTTACCTGAAGTTACCTCAAGTCGCCTGAAATCGTATAAATCTACTTGAATTTACCTCAAGACGTCCGAAGTCACCTCAAGACGTCTGAAGTCGCCTCAAGTCGCATGAAGACGCCTGAACTCACCTGAAATAACCTGAAGGCGCCTCGTGTCATCTGAAGCCTCATGAAGTCACCTGATGATGTGCAAAGTCACTTGAGCACGTCTGCAGTCACCTGAATTTACTGCAAATCTTCTCGACTCACCCTAAATCTTCATTGACGTCTGAAGTCACCTGAGATCACCTGAAGTCATTTGAAGTCACGTGAAGAAGTCGAAGAAGTACTGAGGAGTAGAAGTCGCCTGAAGTTATGTGAAGCCTCCTGAAGTCACCTGAAGATGCCAGAAGTCGCCTTATTTTACCTGAAGACGTCTGGAGTCACCTGAAGGCGCCTGGAGACGCTTGCAGTCAGCTGAAGTTACCTGAAGTCGCCTGGAGTCGTCTGGAGTCACCTGAAAAGTTCTGAATTCACATCAAAACACGTGAAGCTATCTGCAGTCAAATAAAGTTGTCATATGAAGTCATCTTAAGACGTCTGAAGACGTCTGCAGTTATCTGAAGACGTCTCGAGTTACCTGAAGTCATCTCAAAATCTCTGGTCGCATTAAGTCAGCTGAGGTTGTTTGACGTTGCCTGAAGACGTGTAAAGTCACTTGGAATCACCTCAAGTGGTCTGAAGTCACCTGAAGACGTCTGAACTCGCCTGAAATCACCTGCATACGTGTGAAGTTTCCTGAAATCACGTTAAGTCGTCTGAAGTCACCTTATGTTAACTGGAGAGGTGTGGAGTCACCTGAAGTCAGCTGGAGTCGTATGAAGTCACCTGAAGACGTCTGAAGTTACCTAAAGCCATCTGAAAACGTCTGCACGTACCTGTGGACGTCTGGAGTCACATGAAGTTACCTGAACTCATCTGGAGATCTGAGCTCGCATTATATCACCTGAAGACGAATCCGAAGATGTCTGAAGTCATCTGAGGTTGACTACAGACACCGTTCACGTTTTTGCACGACTTCAGTGGACTTCGGACGTCTTAGGTATCTTTTTAGCACTTTAGGTAACTTCAGGTGACTTCAGAAGTCTTGAGGGGACTTCAGACGACACACCAGCGCGGTCCTTCTATAGAGAGCACTACTGGAAGCACCATTAGAAATATAAATTTAGGATGATCACATAAAATGTGTAATGCTCGTCGCATTATGAAAAACTTCTCAGGAAAAAATGTGCTCACCTTAGGAGTTATAACAGTTACAAATATGGCAGGTTTCACACAGCATAGATGCACAAACTTGGCTCGCGACAGCATGCAGCAATATCTGAAACACGAATTTCAGGCGGCGCGTGGACAGCTCACGTGATTTTAGGTCATATCCGCACAATTCTTCACCGCACACGCCGTAGCTAGACACGCACAAAATCAAAATAGAAACACACAGGTTTCAATGCGTAATCTGCGGATGATCGCGACGCATGGGCTCAACATGCGCCGATATACGCACATCAAAATATCGCACACCTTCCAGGTTCACAAACCTACCTTCATGTCAACAAAAGGACAGCTCAACTTACCGTGGTGAATGCCAGCCGCACAGAAATCTAGATACCGGAACACAGGCGCGTAATATACCCCTCTCGGTCCATTTCCCAACATGATGGGGCCATCTGTTTTATATAAATGCTCGCTTGTTTCCGCGCATTCCCATGGTTGTAAATCACGTTTTTCGAGAAATGGGGTCATTGGGCTTTTGAGGATGAGCCGACCGCATGCGACAACATGTTCGAACCATCCGTTTTATATCAAAGCTTCCACAGTTTGAGGTTGTAAATGATGTTTTCCGAGTGATTGAGCTTTCGTTTGAGGTCACGTAACCAAAAGTAAACTGTTCTGGCTGATCAGACAACTCTATATGAAGAAAAATGCCCATGAGCCACGTCAAATCAGACCACCTGTTTTACATCACAGCCTGCTCATTTCCACATGCTGAAACAAGCTTTCTGTGTTTTCCAAGGTTTCCTAGAAGTTCGCAATTAGGCAATCCAAGTTGTAGTGTTGTAATAAAGGACACCGTGTTTTTATGCCACACTCAATTTTTTCATCTTTATTGATTTTAGTGATGAGATTATTGGAAAACAGGAAGAGAATGCTCTTCAACCGCAAACCAGGAGTGAAAATAGATCGCACAGTCGCACACACATCCATTTTCAGTGTTCATACTAATCCAGGGAGTGAGTGAAATTGTACGAGGCTTCGGTAAAACTTTTTGCATAAAAAATCCATGAATTATCACTGACTCCATGTGTGTAAACAACACAGATGTCGCGATGTCCATATAGAACAACGTCTACCTTTCTGGCTACCCAAACTGCCCGTTGCAGCAAAGCTTACACAGCGCCATTCCGGGCCTAACAGTTTCATCAGAGGGTTCTGCATGGTGTTTCAAGCGGTATGGCATGAATGAAAGCTGCAACGAAACCTATAGAAAAACGACCAAGCGCAACCAACTCGAAACCGAAAGTGCCGCGCTAAACTATCACGTGTTACATATTTTAGGACGCTGATTTTGCTGCTTGCTCGCGCTCCGCACAAACAGGTACTTCCTCTCTGGGTTGTGGGCGCGGTGTAATATCCTAAAAAAATAGTTAGAGGGGTCGCTCCATTCCCGCAATTATTTCGCACAAACATTTGCGAATGTTTGTCACAAAAAAGCGTAGTATGGACACTGAGTACGGATATGTGTGCAAAATTTATGAACTATTTTTGCTCCTGAATTTGCGGTTGAAGAGTATTCTCTCCCTGTTTTCCTATAATTTCATCGCTAAAATCAGTAAAGAAGAAGCTGTAAGTGGCATAAAAGCACGGCATAAAAGCAAGCACGCCTTCTAACGTGGATACAGCTTGTTCCTCTACATCTGCGACGTCGTGTGGTTCTTTTTCCAGTATAGTCACGCATCACGGGGTCTAGTCGACGCGTTCTCCACTTCCCC
This sequence comes from Ornithodoros turicata, assembly GCF_037126465.1. Lineage (NCBI taxonomy): Eukaryota > Metazoa > Arthropoda > Arachnida > Ixodida > Argasidae > Ornithodoros > Ornithodoros turicata. The sequence continues at coordinate 1,494,212 of NW_026999334.1, read as the reverse complement.
ATATCGCTTTAACAATTCCAACTTGTATATCACAAAAGTCTCACAAAGTGTCCTATTTGATAAGTACTCCGCATAGGAATAGCTCATAAAGTATCACTAAAATCACTCTCTTCTCCGTGTCCACATAATAAAAGTTTTTTAGGCGCTGCAAATATGCGTTTACATACGAACTAATCCACTCACACGACACACTGTATTTTTAAATGGGAAAATACGCCCGCAGCCTTCACACTTTTGAAGATGTGGCTCGTCACTTTTCATCGTCCAGATTCTCAAGGGACGCGAGTATTTCATCTGTATCGTGCACCAGACGAAGACAAAGTGTTTATTCAGCTCGCGCTGGGCTGTACCGTCATGGTGATGACGATACCGATACATCTTCCCCTCAAACGCTAACAAGTTAAAAAAAGAATACTGCTTATTTGTTTATTTTTTCACGTTCAACTGTGCAGCTGTGCTGCTTAAAGTTTTCATCATAACACAGCCTGTTGGGTTGTCGCCTCTGCCGAGTGGGACGCTGTCCAATGGAGGTCGTGGCTGGCGCTGAAGGTGTGTGATGTAGAGCAGGTGACGACGGTCGACTGTCGGATGGCGCTGTAGCCGCGCCAGCCGGACCTTCGCCAAAGTCGTCGTCCCATTCCGGTCCCTCTGAGTCCGGCAGATATGGCTCGTTCGTTTTGAGTAGGTGCCTGCGGTTACGGCGAATAACTCGGTAATCCTGTGTCACCACATTGTAAGACCGCGGGGCAACTTGGCTCTGCAGCTTCGCCTTGAGGGCCCAGCGATTGCCTTCGCGTACGCGGACTGTGTTCCCCTCCTGTAGAGCCGTTAATGCCGGAGATTGTTTGTGTGGCTGCGTCCTTTTCCACACTGGTGGTGGTTACATCCTGCGAAAAGTCCCGTACGCGGGATCACAACCGACGTCCCATTAACAATTCGCTCGGGCATGTTCCGTCTTGAAGTGGCGTCACACGATAAGCTAGTAGACCGAGCCAAAAGTCGTCCCCATTTCTCATGGATTTCTGTAGAATGCGTTTAACCACTTGAACTCCTTCTTCTGCTAAGACGTTTGAACTTGGAAAATACGGGCTCGACGTTGTGGGCGTGCATGAGGTCGTAGAGCTTTGCCAGCCGACGGAAGTCTTGGGATGTGAATTGTGGGCCATTATCACTGCACACCTCCAACAGAATCCCGTGCAGTGCGAATATACTTCCTATTTTTTCCACCACGGTGTGTGCACTCGTGTTGTCTAGCTGTTCAACTTCCGGAAAGTTGAGTACGCATCGTAGGCAACTATAAAAGACTTTATGGGGGTACTGATACAAGTCGACTTCAATTCGTTGCCATGGACGGGAGGGTACTTGTCTCATTACTAATGGCTCCAGGGCCTGCTGGTAAGAGAACTCCTGTCAGGTGGCATATCGTTGGATCGGTGACTTTATGTCTCCGCTGAGACCGGGCCAAAATACCAGCTGGCGAGCCCTTGTCAAGCACTTATTAAAGGGACTGTAAACAGGTACAAAAGGTGCACATTTCTTTGTGTTATATTATTGAAACTTATGCAGTGAAAACTCCTTGCAATTACTAACGCTCAAAAACAAAAGGCGCTTCCATACGGATGAAATATTCACTGCACTCTTTTGCATGTTAGCTCCACCCCGCGCTCTAACTTTACGTCCATTTTGACGTAGCGCTTTCCTCACCAATTACGACCGAGTGTTCCACGTATGATTTTATTTCAAATGCAGAATTGGACTAGATGAACGTGAATCCTCTTCTACTCAAAATCTAAACAGTTACAGCCTTAAACTGAAAAAGAAATGCGTTTAATTTAGGTATCATACGTGCACTACGTTTTCTGGGCAGTAGCACGCAACACTCCACGAGCGCGAATGAATATCCGGGACTACAGTTCCGGAATCTTAGGTAGGTGCGCGATGGAACATCTTCGTCGTCTTCGAATGGTTCCGACAACTGGGCTGTCGTACTTTGGTTTGAGCCACGCAGCATCACGTACAGTGGATAGCGTGCTGGCCATATCACGTCGTGACTGGGAGGAACCCGGGTTCGAATCGCGTCATGTGATAGCAGCCCAGCTGTTGACGTTTGCGCCAGCCGGAGATGCTGAAGATGTAATGACGTTGAATTTCGGGACCACCGGAGCGCAAAACGTCGTTTCACACAAACAAACTGAGTGCTCCGACTCACGGCTGATAACGAAGTATGTTCATTGGCTGGTCATTTGAAACGTCATGTGAGCTGCTCGGCCCCTCGATTGGACGGCAAAACGCTACGTAGCCATGTGACGTATGCGTGCTGGAGAGTTACTCGCTGGTTACTCATCTTTGAAAGCGGTTATATGGGTCAATGAGGTGGCACGAGCCGAACGAAATGTATATTTGGGCATTATGATCTGTGTTCTTTCATGGGGTATCGTTATTTCAGAAATGTTTGGTGGCCTGTTTACGGCCCCTTTAATACCGAGGTGCCCATCATGAATTCACTGAAGCACCTCTGATCTCATGCTTGTCGGCATTACAACCTTCGTGCCTTTGAACAGAAGCCCCTCAACCACGGTCAGTTCAGGCTGCACTGTCTTGAGCTCTCCCATGATGGGTTGGTGGTTTTCCAGTTGCTCCATAATGTTACGCAATGCGGAGTCCTTCGCAGTTTCAAGGGCTATTCGTGCTGCTCTTGCTTCCCTAACAAGGCTCTTGCGAGTCTCGATAGCATGGACTTCGACGTCATTGCAGGCTACATGGGCGGACTCTGAGTTATTTCCATGGGCCCGTGATAGCACGTCGGGGAAGGTCAAGTTTTTTCCCGGGACGTAAAGCAACTGGAAATCGTACCTCATCAAGCGCAAGAAAAAACGCTGGAGTCTCGGTGGCATATCGCTGATGGCCTTCTTCGAAATCGCTAACAGTGGCCTATGGTCCGTCTCCACCAGCATCTGCCTGCCGTAGATGAAGTCGTGGAACTTTTCCATGCCGAATACAATTCCAAGTGCTTCCTTTTCTATCTGGGAAAGCGGGTTTCTGATTCAGACAGTACCCGAGAAGCATAAGCCACTGGACGCCATCCCTGTTGATGTTTCTGAAAGAGTGCTGCTCCCAGACCTACTCTCGATGCATCGGTGGCCACCTTAGTGGGCTTGTGCAGGTCAAACAGAGCTAGGAGAGGGGCCGTAGTGAGTGCTTGCTTAAGGTGCGACCATTCTTTCTCAGTCGCACGGCTTCATTCGAAAATGCTGTCTTCACGGAGCAGGGCTCTCAGCAGTTCTGTTTTTGTAGCTAGGTCTGGGATGTACTTTCCAAAGTAGTTTATCAGTCTTAGAAATCGATGTAGTTGTTTCTTGTCAGTTGGGTGCGGAAACTCTTGTACACTGCTGATCAGCTGCGGAATGGGTCTTATCCCCTCGCTGGAGATGATGTCACCCAGAAACTCCTAGATTAAGTGTCAGGTGCTGCTCGTGTGCCCGAATCAGTACTGCGCGTAAGCGTTCGTCGTGTTCCTGCTGTGTCTTACCCCAGACTAGAATGTCGTTGATGTAGACTCTAACACCGAGTAGTCCTTCAAATATGTTGGCCATAGTCTGCACAAAAACTTCGGGGGCTGATAATATACCAAACGGGAGCATGAGGTAGTGATATCGTCCAAACGGCGTGCCCATAGTACAAATCTTGGCGGTATCTTCGTCGAAGGGAATCCGCTTGGATGTCCTCTCGTTTTGGTAACTGATAGTGTTCCCGTTTTAAGTGCTCATTTATGTGTTCGGGTCCAGGCAAAGTCGCACCTGTCCGTTCTTCTTTCGTGCTATGACCATTGGACAAACCCAGTCAGTTGGGCCGTTGGCTTTCCTTAGGATTCCTGCGTCAACCAGGCGGTGAAGCTCCTGTTCTACCGGTCGTCGAAGAGCATGCGGTATTCGACGAGCTGGCTGTACCACATGAACCGTCCCTTCTTTAAGCTTCATTTTGTACGTTCGGTTGACGCACCCTACGCCCCGGAAAACACGGGGGAAGTCGTTCAACATCTTTCTTCCTTCGTCAATCATTTGAAGCACAGCGCCAACTCGGCTGATGAGTAGGAATTGTTCACATGCTGAGAGGCTTGGTGTTTGGAGAGGATTGATGTCCGCGCTTTTTTTACAACAAAGAGCTGCACGGGATCCGTATTCCCATTATGTGCCATCTGCAGCGTAGTGACCCCACAGTGTGCGATTACTCATCCGCTGTAACTTCGTAGGCTCGCGCTGGTACGTATGATGAACTTCTGCGCTGGGCACATTTCGCTGCACCCAGGATCTCGGCAGCAGATTAGCCTGTGCTCCGGTGTTAACCTTAAAGGAAATAGTATGCCCGGATACATGTGCTGAGGTAATCCAGTCTCGCCCTTGCGATGTGCAGCTGCCGGTCTCGAGGACGGAAAACTCCTCTATGCTGTCCTCAACAGGTGCGGCACTTATGTCATTCACTGCTACTCGGCAGCAGGAAGCGAAGTGGTTGTACTTATGGCAACGTCGACAAATCTTTCCAAAAGCAGGGTAGGTGCCATGACGATGAACGAAGTTGCAGTTCCCGCACCGACGATCCGCACCCCGGTCACTGTGTTGTTCTCGGGTCCAGTTCCGCGCTGCATTTACCTTGTCAACCCCCTTCTCTTTTTCTTCGAATGTGAGGCTGCGAAGTGTCTCTATTTCACTCGCTCGACCTTATCCATGGTTAAGTCAGTCCATCTGAGGAGCCGTTGGCGCAGTTTCTTGTTTGCAATTCCATAAACTTGAACCTGAACTTATACGTTTGGTAGGTCTCATTCTTCTTGGGTATGCAATAATCCTCGAAGTTCCGGAGCGCCTCGTTAAATGATGTGCTTTCCGGAAGGTCAAAAGTTTGATACTCTTCTTGTGCCTCTTCTCCCGCTACGTGAAGAAGCAACACTACCTTTTGAGCGTCAGAGCGTCCCGATGATTTTGCTGCCCCCAGCTGTGGTAGAAGCTCGGTGGTAGTCATAAACGCTTGGAGCCTTTGCTTGAGGCGACGCCAGTTTTCTGCGACGTTGCCTGCGAAGCTCAGTCCTGCTGGAGCTCGCAGGCCTTCCATGATATCGGCGTTCGAAACGCGTGACGGAGGACACTTCTGACACAATGTATCGTGCGCCAGACGAAGGCAAAGTGTTTATTCAGCTCGCGCTGGGCTGTACCGTCATGGTGATGATGATACCGATACGTCACCATCATTGAATCACTCCTTCTCCAGTGTTAGATTCGACAGCTGGCACATTTCTTCCAAATCCGTTAACTGGAGTTGGAGTTGGACGAACTAAAAAATCTGTCTTTACGTATCATTTTCCATGAGGAGTCCCAAGTATACCGCCTTCCCGTACGTCGTTCCGATCTTGCTCAAGTCAAACGCATCGAGGTTTGCATTCTTTGGAATCACCCGGTTTCTTTAGTTTATCGAGCTTCTCGAAAACAGATGACTTTGTGTTATAACTTCTGCCTATAGATTTCTACACAGAGTGAATTGAAAATATTAGCTCTGTTTCCTCACGATAAGGACAATAGTACCTTCCCGACGCAGAGGTACCTGTGGAATTGGCTCAGGAATCTCAGACAAGTAGCATCTTGAAGCGCAGATCTGGAACGAGTTATACATGTATTACAACGCGACTATTTTTTAGACCATGACGTAAATCGGCTAGCCCGTGCGTTTAGCCGGGGGCGTTTAGCCGTGTAGCTAGCCCTGCGTTTCATTCCTGATTTCCGGTTGAAGAGCATTTTCTTCCTGTTCTAGAATTATCTTATCGCTAAAATCAATAGAGACGATGAAAAAGGAAGGGGCATTGGTTGTTCCCATCTTGAAACCAGGCAAGCCCCCCAATGCCCTATGACGTAAAAACACGGCACCCTTTCTTTATAACACTAGGACTTGGATAACCCCATTTGGAACTTCGTGGAAACCAAACTTGCAAAAGCGAACGCTTTGTTTTTGGTTACAGAAAGCTTGTTTCAGTATGTGGAAATGAGCAGGCTATGATGTAAAACAGGTGGTGTGCTTTGACGTGTGCTCATGGGGATTTTTTTTCTTCACATACACTTGTATGATCAGGCAGAACAGTTTACTTTTGGAGACGCGACCTCAAGCGTAAGCTCAATGACTCGGAAAGCACGATTTACAACCCCAAATTGTGAAAGCTTTGATATAAAACAGATGGCTCGAACATGGTGAAGCATGCAGTCGGCTCATCCTCAAAAGCCCGATGACCCCATTTCTCGAAAAACGTGACATACAACCATGAGAGCGTAGGGGAACAAGCGAGCATTGATATAAAACAGATGGCAACATTATCCCAACATATTGGGACATGGACTGGGAGGAGTATATTACGCGCCTGTGTTCCGGCTATCTAGATTTCTGTGCGGCTGGCATTCACCACGGTAAGCTGAGTTGTCCTTTTGTTGACGTGGGGTAGATTTGTGAGCCTGGAACGTGCGCCATATTTTGATGTGCCTATATCTGCGCATGTTAAGCCCGTGAGTCGCGATCATCCGCAGATTATGCATTCAAAATTGTGTGTTTTGATTTTGAGAGAGAGAGTGTGAGGTGAAAGTTGCGCGGGAATGGGCAGGCTAAAATCGAGTGACCTGTCCACGCGCCGCCGGATTTCGTGTTTCAGATATTGCTGCATGATGTCGCGTGCAAAGTTTGTGCACCTATGCGGTGTGAAGCCCGCCATATTTGTAACTGTTATGACTCTTAAGGTGAGCACAGTTTTTCTGAAAAGAACTTGTTCATAATGCGACAAGCATTACACATTTTGTGTGAACATCCTAAATTTATATTTCTAATGGTGCTTCCAGTGATGATCTTCTGTTTAGAAGGAACGCGGAGGTGTATCGCGTCAAATACACCTGTAAGTACCGTAAGTAAATACCGTGTAAGGCAATCAAATGGTGTTTCTTCATACTCAGCTTGGGTTGAGTGTTCTTTTTAAGATTGACTACTTGCGAAGCTTCACTGCATAGCACTAACCACTTTTTTAATAAGTGTTGCAGGGAAGAAGTATCAGTGAGAGAAACAATCTCGAGCTTCACCGCGTAGCACCACTGTACTTTGTCATTCTGCTTGATTTAATTAATTTCTTATGTTGAAGTGCAATGCACACTGTCTAAAACAACAACGATCCAAAGTTTCACAGCTCTACAGGGTTTCTTGCTCGATCAACATTCAAGTTGTCTTGCTCTCAAACGAGCTTCTCCGCGAAGCAACAACTATCCATGTTTTCTCGATATATTTCGCACGACAGACTGCCCCTCTCAGCAACTACTGGACTGATTTCTTTCACAAACTGGAGACTTTGTCGTGAGGGCCTCAGAACATCTGTGCACACCAGTATCTCCCCAGAGGCTCTCTCGCAAGCAATTAGCTGCGGTATTCAGGACCCGGTGGTGATGTCTAAAAGGGTAACAGGACATTCATTCAGGTCGGTCATTCTCCAGCAATTAACCACTTTAGGGCATTACGTCGCCGAGCAGAAAGAACGGCTCGTCGAACAGGGCGACTTACGGACATTGTGGAATACCACCGGATGAAAACTAAAGTAACACGAGAACTGAAGAAACAGGACAGGAACCGTTGGCGTAAGTTTTGTCACTATCTTTCACCATTTGACCCTTCCACGAAGATCTGGCGGACAATCCGATCTCTGAAGGAGGCGCCCCGTCAGAAGAATCCTCTCTCGGTCTTGGCTATTGTTAAGGGTGTAGACGAAAACACGCTAGCGACGGACTTCCGCGTGGTACTAAAAACACCGGCGGCTGCCTCGACGGCACTGATACACCGCAGTTTTGTCCACAGTTTGCCGGCTGAACTTCACCAAGACTGGCCCCGTCCAGCGGAAGTTATGGACCGCGACTTCACACTAATCGAGCTAAAGGCAGCGTTGAAGCTTGTCAAAGCGAGCTCGTCCCCGGGACCCGATAAAATCACCTATGCCGCACTGCGATACCTTGTGGGCGGTCACTCCAAGCTCTCCTTCATGTGTCTAATACGTCATGGCAACAAGGATCTTTACCACCCACCCGGAAGGAGGCATTAGTTGTTCCCATCTTAAAACCAGACAAGCCCTCCAATGCCCTATCATCCTTTCGCCCTGTGAGCCTGACAAGCTGTATGGGAAAACTTATGGGGAAAATGGTTTTGCGTCTCCTCGGCTGGTGGCTCGAACAACAACCTGCGTTCCCTCATGAAACGGCTGGATTTCGTCCCAACCGAAGCTCCATGGATCCAGTTCTTGACCTAGTCTCTACAGTCCAACATGCTCGTGCCCATCGCTGCATCGTCCTCTCGGTTTTCCTCGACATCAAGCGCGCAAATGATACCGTCTCGCACATTTGTGTGCTGCACGCCTTGCGCTCGTTTGGGGTATCCGGTCGACTCTTCACCTGGCTCCAAGACTTCCTTACGGACCGAACTGTCGCTGTCCGTACGTCCCAAGGCCAAAGCCCTCAGCATCTTGTTCCTCAAGGTGTCCCACAAGGAAGTATTCTTAGTTCGGCGCTCTTTAATGTGGTGATGGCCGGCCTACAATCAGTAATTCCTCGCAAAGTGTCGTTTTCCGTGTATTCAGATGACGTCGTCCATTGGGCAGTAGGGAAATCACGCCCAGCCATACAGCGCCGCCTGCAGCTCGCTTTAAATAATGTACATACGTACCTCACGCACCTTGGGATGGGTCTTTCACCCGAAAAGTGCGTCGGGCTCCCTTTCACGCGCAAAGTTATGACCAATTTCCAACTTTGGGTTGGTGCCAAGAAGCTTGAGCCGGTATGCTTCCACCAGTTCCTTGGCGCGGTAATCGACTCGGACTTGGGCTGGGCTCGCCACATTAAACACCTTGAAACTAAAGTGCAGCCATGGCTCCCCACAATTCTACATCTTTCTGCCTCAGGATGGGGCTGTGATCAGCGTTCTCTGCTCGCAGTTCACGGGGCGTTGGTGAGGGCGACTGTGCTTTACAGACTTCCTATTCTGCAGAGGCTATCAACATCATTAAATACCCTTAGGTCTCTGTTTGCTCGAAGCCTTCGTCGCTGCCTCGGAGTTCCAAGAATGGCTGAAACACGGTAAGTACTGGCAGAAGCTGGTGAACTCCCGGTTGAGGTTCTACGTGAACATGAAACTGCTCGACACTTCCTACGTTTGCGTGCGAACGTTCCCCGTCACCTACTCCTCAGGAAAATTTGATACCGTCCTGAAAGTGATTTCCATCGCGTGGCGCAGAGGAGACGCCCCGCTCTTACCGCCTTCACATCTACGACTGTCACACCTGCAAACGACCCCTGGTCTCTGTCTCTGCCATCCACCTTCCCACGTCTTCCTGACCTCCAAGTCCACAGAGCCCACTTTCATGCTCTGGTAGACGAGAAGTTTTCTACGATTACGGCACCATATACAGATGGCGCATCCCGAAACAACAAGTCCGCCTCAGCAATCGCCATATCATCCGAAGGCGTAGTGCAAGGAGGACGCCTTTCACATCAAACCTCCTCCACAGCTGCGGAACTCTATGCCATCCTTTTCTTTCTACAACACATCGCTGATTTTACCCCACGGGAATGGGCAGTCTTCACAGACTCCAAATGTGAACTTCAAGCTATTGAAAATTCCGGCATACGAGGCCCATCCGCACCCCTAGTCACAGACGTGTTAATGGCTTACCACACTGTCTACGCCGCAGGCCACAGGCTAGTTCTCCAGTGGGTTCCAGCCCATTGTACTGCCGTCGGGAACGAGAAGGCCGACAGCGCCGCAGAAGCAGCACTGTCGTATCGGAAACGGACGAGTACTGTTCTGCTGAGAGGAGGCCGCCATTTCATTCTGCGACGCCTCGTGACACCGCTGGCTTCCTGCCAATGGACAACCGACATTCTCCCCCCATCTATGTTGAGCAGAGTTGATCCAAAGCTCGCTTTCCTCATGCCACGAAACACCTCTCGTCAAGATGCTGCACTAATCCACCGAACGCGACTCGATGTGGCCAGCTGTGTACAGCTCTGTGGCATTACCGCTTGAGAGTTGAGTTGACTCTCCCACCTGCTCCCACTGTGGTGCTGTTGAGGATCTGGAGCACATTCTGCTTCATTGCCCCACTACCAACCTTCCCGAACCGCACTCTTCGAGTCTCTTAGTCAGCTGGACTCTCACCCCTTCTCCCTATCGAAATTGCTTGGTCCCTCGCCCACTCCAGCACTGCAACGATCTGCGCTCAAAGCTCTTTTGACATTTCTGGACACCATCGGACTTCGATCGTTATTGTGGAGGGGCTCATTGTTTTATTCCCCACATCCCCACCAGCAATGGGGTAGAGTATCGCCTCTTGCGATGAACCTCTCCACTCTCCACCTCAAAATAAAGTTGTTGTGGATTTCTCGATCATGTGCATCTTCCTGCTCAGCTTTTTTTTATTTCGAACGCGTGTGGAGCTAGGGGGCTTTGCTGCATAGCGTCACTATGAGGCTTTTTCGGTCTGTTTAATACACAATGAAATGTTTTTCGGGGAGGTTGAAGCGCACTGGTAAACAACAGAACAACAGAAGCAGCAGATCATAACCAAAACACGATCTTTCTCCTTGTGGGAGTAGCAGAATTCGTCAGTGACGAATTCAATATCTTCCGTTTTTTTTTCTATAATCAAACTCAAACTCAACGATCCTAAACTTGTTCCCAGGGGTGGGCTTCACCTAACGCACAGATGCAACCAGGTGAAGCCCACTTTACTCGTGTACTATGTAGGTGGATAGTGTGTGTTTCGAGATGTGTACATCGTACAAGAGCGCAACCTATATTATAGCAGTAAATATTGGTCACGATGTAGTGAATCATGCAATTAAACATAGGACGAACACAACGCACGGCTCATAACGCCCACTTGCGTTCCTCAATTGAATGAAGGAATTTGAATCCCACTGCCTGGTGTCTTTTCTTTAACTGTCATAGTTTAAGTTGTCGTAACATAGTCGTATGGTGGCAAAGCCCAACGGGAAAGTTTAAAACAGCCATCAAGCAAACTGTAAGCGACCTTGAAACCTCTGGGGCCCCAGCGTTTAAACGGTTAAAAAGGTAAATAAGCAAATCACCTATTTAACATTGACTTAATTATATTAGAGGATAGTCTTTAGTTTTAGTTTAGTTTAATTTTAGTTTTGCACTACGTTTCTCCATGTGAGCAAGAGCAAGTTGCGCTCGTACTTAGTGACCAAGTTACGAAGCTTACATCGCAAGTATGCCACCGAAAAACAACAACAACAAAAAAATATATATATATATACGGGTTAATATTGGAACGTTGGAGTAAGTTGGAGTAATTTTTTCAACTCGAATGAGTGAGGTATTGTGGCGGCCCGTGGAAGACGATGAAGAGCGGAGCCACAACCATCTGGCCGCTGGGGCATTCCATCACATTCCCAGCGGACATTCCCAGCGGGCAGATGGTCGTGGCATCACGCTAGGACGGTGCCGGTAGAACTGGCTGGCAGGCGCAGTGGCGCGCGCCAGCAGAGGCACCTGTTCATCGTCTTCCACGGGTACACTCTTCTGCAGTATAATCTTCTGCTTGAAGCACGTCATGGTGGCTTGTTACCGCAGTTTCAATGGCTTTCGTGAGTTTAGCGATTTTTTCACAATACCTAAATCGCTGAGAAGAGAGTTCACATTTTTTTTATTACAGCGTTGTCCTGACGGACTGTGCACGTGCGAGATTTCGTTTTATTAAATACTTAGGTGCTGTAGTATTCTCACGGCACTCTTTCGTAGGGGGTATGGGTTTTGCTCCCGGCGCAAACTTCAGAGCTGTCTAACGTCGGAACGCGATGGTCCTTGAGGCTAATATGTGACATTTAGTATATGCGTACCACCGCAATAATTTGTCCTTTTGGCAATCTGCGATAGTCGAGCACCATTGCTGTATGACTTGGCGTGTAATGAACCAACTGCGTTTAGTAATCTAGTGACGTCGGGCACAACCAACCCAGTGCCTGATCATTTCGTCCGCTTTCCCTGTAACACCGTTTCATGTTCTTCAAAACTAGTTGATTCCGCGTGGAGAGAAGGTACGAAAGTTAGCATGATAATCAACATCCGAACCTTAGCCAATGAAGCTACACCACAGCGGCACACCACAGACATATCATCACCAACGTCAGCCTTCAACACGTGGAGCTCTCCCGAAGAGTTCTGCTGAGCCCCTTGAAAACGGTTAAAGCTCAGCTACGCTGATTTTCGAGTGTTACAGAATGGAATGGTACTCACACGATGTGTTCATAAGGCAACACTGATTATGTATGCAAAATAGTTATCCCAAACTCCTCGCGGTTTTCCGAAAAAGTGAATTTTTAGTTTCACTGACATCCCGTCTTGTGGCCCGCAAACCCTGTGTCGACGACACATTCGTGGTCTGCCCGCGCTCCGGCTTGGCATGACTTTTGGCTTGGTTTCTTCCGCCAAGCCGGCCAGTTTCTTCTGCCGAGCCGTCTGCTGCGCAGATTCACATTGGGGAAGTGATAAACAGTTCGCTATTAGAGAGCCAGTATATTTCTGGACTTCACTAAACCCACGAGGAACATGGGTTTTGCTTCCTTCGACTGCAAAGCATTTGCTAGGCCAGTACAGTCTTCCTGGTGTGATTCGTGTTCTGTGCTGCGTGCCGAGATGCGTGAGCGTTTTGCTCCCGTTTGCAAGAACACTTCAGCATGCAGTTCCAATGTTTCAAACCACAATTTTCCGAAAGGTGAAAGAGAAATCTATTGACTGCAACAATCGGTTACAACTCCGACTGGGTGCCACCTTCGAAAGCAGCGATTTGATCTGTTCATCTGGCTCATACGAATGTTACGGAAGCAATGCGCAACTTGTTTCACAAGAAGCCGAAGATGTCTCGTCCGGGATGCTGTACCAACCTTATCTGCAGCAGGAGATTGCAGGGGCAAGACTAGGCAGCAGATAAAAGTCAGACGCGTAATGTTAGACAAGTCAGTCATTCGGTGCAAATTGCATCACGTAGAAGAGAAAAATACGCTATCTGTCAGTTACTGCTTTAGAGATTACGCCCCAGCGGGTGTATTCTCAGTACACAATTGGAATTGCCTTATTTGTTAAATGATTTCGCAGGCATTCTGGCACCACCGAAAAGCTTGCACTCCGCGTCTCAACTATGGCCGTCTGGGTTTCAAGCTGAAGGCTGTCACCAGTGCCAACCAGTCGCCCCTTCAAAGTTCATCTGTTTTTGTTGACGGAACAGTAACACCTGGTACTGAGACATTTCATTTTCTGATTAATCAAGTGCATTCCATCACTTGTGCTCGACTTCTTGTGTTCGTATACTCTCGCTGTTGCTCGCTAGCTTAGAGCAACCATGCCTGAGGTGCCAGCGCTTTCAGAGTACATTCAAGCAGTATCATCGTATCATATGCACGACAGCACATCTTGTGTATTTTGAGTAAGGTATAAATTCAATGTTGGCTCAGCTGTTTTATTTTGGTCACAAATAAGGTGTTCTTCCAGAGCGCTCAAGGGCAGTTCAAGCAGTTTCATGTGTGCAACAGCACATACTTTCTCTCAGTTTTGACTAAGGTAAATCGAAATCTTCCAGTTGATGTCTTTCGGTCATAAATTATGTTTTTCGAGACACTCAAACAGCATCATGTGTGCAACATACATACTTTTTCTCGGGTGAAGTAAGGTAAATCTGTCCGCCGTGGTGTTCTGGCAGTGCAGCAGAAGCTTTTGTTGCATTCAAGTGGTATGATGTATACAAAAACTTGTTTTATGCCTTTCTGTAGTTGCTGTACTAATATTGTGAGTACAGAGACATTCCTGCAGAACATATCGGAGCATCTTGTGTGCTATTGTTTGTATCATCTGCAGCAGTATATTGATAATGTTAATTATTCAATAACTTCAGCTAACATTTATATTCTTACTTCCAGGTAAACCTGTCACGCAGATGCCCTACCCCTTGATATGCATAGTTCAAGATTGTACCGAAACAATCCACCTGGAGCATTATTCTTCGATTGGCAGTGTCATTACTATCACAACACCCCACATACTGCATGTCTATGGTGCGTGTACAATGCATCAAACCTATTCTCAGGTACAGGCCAGCTGGTACGCAATTACAACATGAAACAACTGACACAGAGACCGTAAAGTCATGCCTTTTCCTCCGCCTCGGGTTTCATGTTATTATCCTCACATGCAGCTCAATTCGCCTGTGCTGTGCAGCATGAGCAAAAGCATATATTGTTTGTGGTCACGTGACACGGAACATAAATACAGTGAAACCTTCCTATGTTGGACACCCGCGGTGCAGCCGAAGCGTCTCCTACTTATAGAGGTGTCCGAGTTACAGAATATGACGGCAACAAAAAATGGAAGAGATCACAGCTGTGAGAAATGTCCCCCTTCTTCAATTTAAGGTCCTTAGTGGTACCTGGTGGTGGTGCCTGGTAGTGGTACCTCTACTAACTCTTCACTGATAATTATTACTGATTTTAGTATATTCAATTCCGTTCAGATTCTACTCAATGGCATTACCTCTGGAGCTTTTCGAGCATCAAGGACTTGTGTCTGAAGCATCAGCCCACTTCTCATAGCTTTGGTGCAGTGCTCGTTCAAAGGCTCTAGACAAACTGAAGACAAGTGCTCACATAAAGAATTACAATGTAGACTGACAGCACTTGTTTTTGGACTCTAAAAACTAAAGCAACAAAATGCTGAGACCAGTATAGGGGGAAAAAGGGGAAAAAGTCAAGGCCACTGGCTCATTTTGGGTCTTTTTGGTGCAAAGATGGGCCTATATTCAGGTAATTTGGCCAGGGTTTTGTCCGACTTTTCAGGGAAAACCCTATCCTACTTCCAAGATAGGGAGGTTTCCGACATAGAGAATTTCGTCCCCATGTAGTTTCAATGGGAGCCTGCCCGTGCAATGAAATTATGGAGAGCTGTCCGAGGTAGGGAGGTGTCCGGCTTTGGAGGTTTTACTGTACTATAGAGCATTCTACATCATGTAATCTAACAGTTGTTCACGTTTGGATATTTTAACCATGGAATTTACCCTGCATGCACCATACCATGTCCAAACACGAACAACTGCTAGAGAGCAGCATATACGGTTTCCGTATAGCACTTATGGCTTGCGTCCTGTGATCGGAAACAGTGGTGTCTTTTTTCTGCTACAACCAGTAAACTACAGTAAAGATTTAGAAATACTGTGTCATACCATAAAGCACTATGGGAAATGGCAGTTTGGAAAACTGGAGAAGACTGTCATTAGAATGGGGGACATGTTCTACGGTGAAATATTTTACAGTGTGTGCTGTACCACGTAATGCACTGCAGGCCTACCACAGTATGGTAACGCTCTTGATACTGATTTGCTCAAAGAAGGAATGTGTGCGTTTCTTGTGCTAACTTCCCCTTATGCAAGGTTGTAGAAAAATGTTTTCAGTTAATGGGGAGGGAGAGGACATCATTCTGGAGTTTCGTTGACATACAATGTGTTGTGTGTGAAGGTCATTTTGAAGAGTGTAGGCGGTACAAGACTGTGTTCCCACATTCTTGGCAGTGTTGACTAATAACCATAATAAAGTACAGGGTACATTTGTTGCTTCATATATTTGTGTCATGGCAAAGTATGTAGATATATATCTGTCTCAACATGCAGGTGACAAAGCTGCTTTTTATGCCTAAGCTATGACAAATAGTTGTTTGTTCAGCACCACTAATCCTGTGCCGGCCTCCATGACATGTCTGTGACATTCCAAAGTGATTAACATGTCCCATAGATGTGTGCAATGCTGAAGATGACTGTGTACCTTCTATGGATTCTTGATTCAAGAAAAGTACTGTGTGATTTGCTAACAGCGCCTGGCTGTACCTTCACAATTCTACATAAAAATATATGAAGCTTGCCGAAGGAAACATCATGAAGGTCCATAGCGAAAATCCCTGAGACGAGGGATAGGAAGGGACATACACAATGTCTCAACATAGCGTGTTTATTTCCCTTCTTGTATCTCCTCTTCAGGTCTCGTCATCATGGACACTATCACCAGCTCGCTTGCTGTTGAACCGTTCTTTCAACGATAAGGATCACTTTCATGGACTGGGTGGCAGATAACATGCTGTCAATAAAAAGAATAATGGAAGGAGCTCAATATGATCCTTAGGCTGTGCGTGGTCACTGCTTTCTGCCAAATGGTGACTTCGAATTTCAGGACAGCGCCTGCAGTGGTAGTATTCTTGTGTTCTCACCCTTGACGCCCATTATGTGTCATCAGTCACCTGTAATCTGCTAATATGCACATAGCTAAAACAAAGTATATTTGTATTTCTTTGAATACAGTTGGTACAGCACTTTGTTTTTTACATATTCTTTGGAAAATATAAATAAAAAATTCTCTACTCTCCAAGTCTCCTGTCAGCTCTACAGAGCAGCTTCGAATTTCACTAGAAGCCACGTGTGAAACCTAGACCAAACTAGTGGTGAAGGTCCATATAGGTCATAGATAGATACTATTATTATTATTAGATCATAGGTCAGGCTTAGGTCCTGGTTGGTAGCAACACATTTGAATCTTATTAAAAATTGGTGCAGGAGGTGACCAACATAACTAAATACACCAACTGACTCTCACAAATTTTGTGGTGTTATACTTTTAAAACAACATTAATACGCCGCAGTGGTCTTTTCTCCTTTGTTCCTTTTAACCTAGAAATATTACGTCTTCGGCATCACCAGCCTTAGTTGCTGAGCATGCAGTTATTTACGATGAGCACTGCAGTTTCATATTTGTTTCTCTGAACAAGCAAGCCCGCTTCCCCATTTTGATAAGAGTCTTTCAGCTTTGACAGGGCATTTGTGGACAAGGAAAACATTTGGACTATTGTGTATTTTGCTATGAAGTGCACCATACAAGGCAGAGGACACCATCAACCATTTCCACCAAGGTTATTAAATTTGTGATAAAGTACATATACCTTTTGTCACTGACTGATTTGGTGGCAAAGTTACTTGAGTGGCAGTTGTGCAATTTTAAGCACATATTTAAAAAAAAGGATATGGGAAGTGCTGACTGGTTGAACATGTGGAGTACTCAATATAATCATTGGGGGTTTACGTCGCGAGACAACTGAGTGTGGAATACACAGAACAGTGTAATGTTCCTTATTCTGGCAATGTTAGCATGGTTCAAGAAGTGGGAAATGTTGCACTACCCTTACTAACATCTGTTGGGCCCAGCAAACAGGATACACACACC
Source organism: Ornithodoros turicata (assembly GCF_037126465.1). NCBI lineage: Eukaryota > Metazoa > Arthropoda > Arachnida > Ixodida > Argasidae > Ornithodoros > Ornithodoros turicata. Next base: position 1,476,888 of record NW_026999334.1, on the reverse strand, counting down.
CTCATCTGAAGACACTATGCCTAACTCAAAAGCAATATGAGATCGACCCGTACGTGTTTATTTGCGAAACTATTATGAATGGAATATGGCCTGATATATATATGAAAATGGCCTGTGTGGTATAGAACAATGCGCACACTCAAGTAAACATACAAAAAATACGTATAAGGTCTCTCGACCTACATGCCGCAATGCGCTCCACGAGATAAACAACACACTACAAAACTACATCCAACACTCTTTATGCGGGGCAACTCTAATGAGCACTTTCATATAACCGACGAATGGTTCAACGAATGCAGTTCGAGTGGTCACAATACATTCCTACGTCGTTCATTGCAGTCGAGCTATGATGCTGCACAATATATGTATCTCGTGTAACAAGCCTGGCAATCGCGCGATGTGCATGGGCAGAAATACGGCCTTCTTTCTTTGAAGATCAGTCCTCTGCAGGTATATGCTCAAACAATCACCAAGTCTCACGTTGTTGCTCAATCGCTCCCATTCCTGCACTTGTAGTAAAAGCAGCAAACGGGTTGACGTGAATGGCAGCTGAACGGTAGAACTGCGAAGTTCTCGAGCACATAATCACAATTTCACGCCGAAAATGATGTTGAGGTGAGTTCGCGGTTGTTGTTTCCACCGTTCAATAGTTCTCGGGATTACCTCGGACGAAACGCTCATCGTAGCCGGCGGCCATAGCTGGATTAACTCGCAAACGGGAGAAGACGCTAGGGAAGTCAGAGAAAGCCTCAGCTTTCATCCAATCAGACGCACGATTCTCTATCTACGTAGATGGAGCAGGTTTATCCCATCTACGTCACAAAAATGGCTGCGCCCATGGCTTGGTTTGGTTTCTTTGATGAATTAATATTCGTAATAGGAGACAAAATTGAGAAACGAAGGTGCGTTTCGGGGGCAGTTGGATGTGCTCGTTCTGAATATCACAACCGTTCCAACACATCGGGAAATCGGCGTAGCTGACCTTTAACCTTTAAACAAAAATGGACCACTCTACAAATACACACACGCGACCCTTTGCTTCTTTAACGAGCGAGATCATCCGTTACCCACTCAACCTCCCCAGATGGGAATAATTTACGATAGAACGCGATCACGCATTGGTTACTCTCGCCAATTCTTACAGAGTTACGGGCTTCACTTATTACCGGATGATTACTACTGTACGCTTGGATATTTTATGAGTGGAAAAGTCGCCCTGTACTTTCCGAATTACAGACCAGAAAACTCTAAGGTCTGTCTTGTCGACGAGGGAAGTACGGGGGAAGCACAGCTCGCCGCCAATCTTGGATGCAGTGGCCGAGCACTGTAGAATGAGACTGTTGCGGAGATCAGTTTCCAGGTGTAGACATCTATATTGTGACAAAATCAGCACTCGCAGCCTCTGACGGCCGAATAGATGTGCAGTTAAAAGTTGCACCACCTCATGTGCGTCAAATATAGCTGCGCGATTTGTAACTGGCAGTTTCAGTAGTAAGTACTGGACTCTCATAGTGCACAACGCTCAACTGGCCTGAACATGGTTTAATTAGCAATTAGAGCTAATTTGGACCCCCACATTAATCAGCACCCTCCAGGGAACCACCACACTAATTGGGGAGCGTCTAACTCGTGTCCAGACCAGCTGAGCGTTGTGCACTACGAGAGTCCATAAAAAATTAAAAAATGGGCACTCCGCAACACCCGAGTGACCAGTGCCCACCATGTTGGTAGTTGGCACCCAGCAGTTGCAGAGATCGACGACAGGTGGCCGCTTAGTTGCGAGGCATCACACCAGATGGCGCCACCATCGTAGCTCTATGCGAGAAAGACAGATTGCGAGAAATTGCGATATGCGAGACAGACAAAGGAAATACTCTTGCGATTCAATAATTAATAGGAGTCTTTGCCGCTGTCTTTTTCAGACAGGATGTGATGACGTCACGCAATCTGTAGCAATGCGTTGGCCGTTACTGGAAAAAAGTGTAGCAATAGAAAAATGGTGTGTATTGCCCTGGACAGATTTATGATGAGTACTGTTTTTGAATAAGAGGAGTATATGTGCTTAGAAATAGTTTGATGCTGGATTCCTTCTTCTTTGTTCAAGTGTTTCTCTTCCGTTTTTCCCCCTTGTTGTCGGACAAATATGCGCTGACATGCCTGGGCCTGTTCTGACATGCTTTCCTTCTACATGTAGTTTTTTTTCTTTTTGAAAAGAAACATTCTTGACTATGTCGGTAGTGCTGCCCTGAATGGGAATAGTGCTAGAACAATTCTTAATAATTTTGCGATTCATTTAGTTCAGAGAGTAACCGCGAGGTGGACAGGTGTGTGACTTTATTCAGGAGGAACAAAGCGTCATTATTCAGTTAGCAGCCTGGCTCTCAGATGGGATGAACATGTCTTGCTGAACCATTTTTTTTCCTGTACAGTAAGACTTTGGGATTGAAATGTTTAATTCCTACAATCTGCTCTCATGTATGGTGTTTTTCTGCAATAGTTCCCTACGCAATCATTATAGTAGAATAAAGAAAATAATCTTGGGATGGTGATTCAATAAATAACAGGTCCCCTGTCTAGAGCTTAGGCGTCCTTGAGCCCCGCACCTGCATGATGACGTCATACCGCGAGACTATTGTTTCACGATGACGTTGATGTATGATGTTTCACGTCCCAGTCAGTTTCTCGCTGGCTGTCGCGGAGAGCAGACGTGTGCTCGGTTGCTCCGCAGTCCCTGCGCTCGCTCAGTTTCTGCCTGGCTGATGAGCAGTCACAGGGGGAAAAGGTTGGTTGATTTACCGATGTTTGCCCGTTGTTTTACCATGCTCGTGTTAAGCCTTTTCTCGCTGTACGCGCATCTTTAGACTTGTTTAGCGGTGTTCCGTACCAAGCCTGTTGATGCACGTTTAGCGTCGTGTGGCTAGTGGTTCCCGCCTTGTGTTAGCCGCGTAGTGCTGTGACGCTGTGGTTAGGCCTAGTCGATTGCCTTTTCCCCGATGTGTACTGTTTTCTCCGTGCTGTTTATCAGTAGCGGTTAGACCTTTTCTCTCGCATGCCTAGACTTGCTCAGCAGTGTTGCCATTTTTACCTGCTGTCTTGTTCTGTCTTTCTCGCATAGAGCTATGCTGGTGGCGCCATCTGGTGTGATGCCTTGCATCTAAGCGGCCACCTGTCGTTGATCTGTGCAACTGCTGGGTGCCAACTAGAACATGGTGGGCGCTTGCCACTCGGGTGTTGCGGAGTGGTTTCTTCGCCGCGGCATCGTCGATTTTCGAATAAGTTGTTTCTCTCCTCTCTATTTCTATATATCTATTTTATTTTCTACCTATTTTTTATTTTTTATGGACTCTCGTAGTGCACAACGCTCAGCTAGTCTGGACAGGAGTTAGACACTCCCCAATTAGTGTGGTGGCTCCCTGGAGGATGCTTATTAATGTGGGGGGTCCCAATTAGCTCTAATTGCTAATTAAACCATGTTCAGGCCAGTTGAGCGTTTTGCACTATGAGAGTCCAGTACTTACTACTGTTTCAAATATCGACACACTGTCATAGGGCTAAACGACTGAAAATGCAAAGAATAAAACCTAATACTTGTGGAGAACTTGACATCATAAAAGTACTATTTGGCTGTAACGCACACTCGGGGGCACCACATTTCTGATCACAAAGGCGGTATCCCAACAAAAAGACAAATATCTTGATTGTTGTTGTGATGAGTATGAATTTCGTTTTTCCAAAGCTCAACTTGTGAGCAGAATGCTTTACCTCAGTGTGTTTGTACGCCATCTATTCAGCAGTTGAGAACACTGCGTAGTAATTATTGTCCGTATTGCACTAACGGCCTTGTCTTATTATCTTGAGGCGATTTACGAACGTAAAAAAATAAATTGAATCAATCCAACATCCTGCAAAGGAACAGTGTGACCTTCGACCCTTCCTATGGGAGCTTTCCTTTCGGCATGCTGAAAACAGTTGTGTTCACGCATCCTAGGAGTCAATGAAGACGCATAGGATCGGCAACATATTATATAACTGGAAGATATATTTGATCTTGATTCCTGTACCTGATTTTTTGAAGAGCTGGCAAAAGTAATGGGCCGAAGATGCTCTATGTTAATTAGTTTATATTAGCATGAAAGTGTAATTCGACAAAGGATATGTACTGTCTCTCATATTATCATGTGACGATCTGTGGAAGGACATGTGTAAAAGGACAATAACGCGGACCGCACAGGATACATGCACATATTTATTCGTAAATTGCGCTGTTTTGGCTCATCTTCCTTCATACGATTGTCGTTATCCAATTAAACCTGATCTTGACATGCACTCTAGTCAAACTGCTGAAATATCCCGGTAAGTCCTTTCACTCTTATCAAGGCACAGCTTGCGCAGAATATAGCTACAGATGCTTGCTCTAATTTTGTGTATGCCATGAGAGCACTTCAGCACATATTTCTGAACTTGTAGCTCATGGGGGGAACTACCTTCGGGGCGCATCCCTGTATAGATACCGAAGCTTGCTTTTGTTCTGGATATAAAAATGACACTTTTCAACCGGGCACAAATCACAAATTAAGTATACTCTCCAGGACCGCAAGATCTCTTGTGATAATACTTCAGCACCTAACTACAAAGATAATGTCGATATGACACACATACATGAGTGGTTGACGAACCAGTATTCATATGACATGCGTTTTCGACGATCGCAGTATTTCATGGTGTTTGAGAAGGATCTCTTAGAGGGACTACCTCGTCCGTCGAGGGCATTTCCGAAACTACACTGCCGCTTTACTCCTAGTTCACACCAACAATAACGCTGAAAATTCTACTCGAAATAGTGAAGTTGCGTCTGTGGAAATTCATGTAATGCGTGGCTATAACAGACGACGCATGTAGGTATTGTCTCTCTGAAAATCGGAGAAAACATCACTTGAACACGGTCAATCGGAGTGCCTCAGGTCGGTTTCTTGAATGTTTTACTTAGCATCGGACGTGTACGTACAGCCAGGAGCGTAGTACCGTCTTCCACGCCACATGGCCGCAACTGAAACTCTGCGTATTCTCCGAGTTATTTTCGCTTAGTATATTGCGGTGCAACGTCAAACAGTTTTCGGAAGAGAGATTATCGCCAAGCAGACTGTAAGTGATGGCGAACATTACTGTAACGGTCTTGTACACAGCTTTCCAGATGCAATAGTCGCTTTAAGGAACTACTCTTTAAAGGGACTGTCGCATCCGGAACCATGGTTACGAATCCAATACCAATGTGTTCGGTGCACTGCCACGAGCTATTTGCCAAATTTTCTCCTTCCAAAACCGCCCGGGTGATGAGGCATCGAATTTAAAAGATCCGGTTTCGGCTTCATCCACGAAGGCGCCAGCGCCAACAACATCGCGTGACGCAAGGTGGAATCTGGCTAATCCGCAGTGAAGGACGCTGTCGTCTGCCGCCAAGTGTGGGGCTGCTTTGTTTTTTTCCTGCACGTCGCCCGTATTCATATGTGACACTTTCTAGTGACGTGGATACTATCTCTACGCTTGCATCCTTCGCGTGAGATGTCGTTTGGAAACCGACGCAGCGTTCCTGACTCCAGGAAAACTTCCTTCGAAAATCTCGATGTTTGATTTCGCACGCCAAGGATACAGCTACAGCTAGACCCCAGACGAAGCGAAAGTTGGAAGCAGCTACATCACTAGCGGGTATCCAGATGAAGCAAGGAGTGTTCATGCTGTCCGTGATGCTCCTCGCATTTCACCGATAATGTGTACCTGGATGAGAACATCATGCAAGTGCAACTTGGATTGACACAAAAAAGGAAAGAGCTGAAACTTGACGCCGTACCGACAGTGTTCCACGAACAAAGCGAGCCAGCAACTTCGACAGTAAGTCACAACACAATGTCTATGTAGTTTACCAAGCGGATCTGTCGCTCTTGCGCGTGAGTAACTTAGCAGCAAAAGAAGAAATCGGTACAACATAACGTATCGCCTGACCTATGAATAATAATTAGATAAATAAAATACAATAAACAAGTAAAAGAACATGATGTCATTCATATGAACGTGATTTGCTTTTCTCGTTGTCGGACGCGTTATCATGAAACGTTCCCTGTTACTGAACCTGTGACTTTCATCCCCTTTTGTGGAATGTGGCAGACATGATTGGTTTTCATGTGTATTACAGCTGCAGGCAGCACAACACGGTCAAGCGCAAGTGGTAGGTATATTACTTAAATAATGTGTTTACAATTTTTGGACACAGAACAATTCGCAAACTCTGAACCCCGATCACTAAAAGGAATAACTGACGCTGTTTGTGTGCTGGTGTTAGAAACAGGCACTACATACAAGCAGTACCTCTGTCCATAACATAAGTGTAACATATACCCCCCCCCCCCGCGTAAGCGCCATAAACCACTTCCCAGTTTCCTATTATCTCGCTGTTTGTGAACTGTTTGTGTGTTGTAGGCAGAAGTGGGCACCCTCGCGAGGGCTTGTGAGGGTGAGGGCTCCCTCACCTCACCCTCACCTCACGAAATTTGAGGTGAGGTGAGGAGCATTTTTTGGAGCAATGGTTGAGGTGAGGTGAGGGAAATTTTCCTTGGGAAAGACTGAGGTGAGGTGAGGAAAAGTTTCTGAAAAACTTTTTGAGGTGAGGTGAGGTGAGGAAACTTTTTCTGCTGAAAGGCTGAGGTGAGGTGGGATAAGATACATTTTCTGAAAAAAATTTGAGGTGAGGTGAGGGAAATTTTGTTAAAATTTTCTGAGGTGAGGATTCCTTTTCCATGTGAGGTGAGGACTTTTTTCGTGTGTCGAGAGAAGAAAAGGCAAAATTTGTCCGAAAATTTTTAGGTGATATGAGGCAAGTTGGCAAAAGGTAGTTGTTAGGGCTGTCTTCTTTACTTTGTTTGTTTTTCAGTGACTGTTGTAAACCGAACGACGCGAGTCGTTGCACTTCACTATCAATAATCGCATGCTTATTGGCTGGTCCTGAGTCCTGACGATGGGTCTAGACTCTGGCTGCACATCCCACAAAAAGTAGGGGGCAATATGGGCACGACATTGGGTGCACTAATGACGTGACACTCATACGATTATGATTCACAAAGCTGCACTTCGATTCGACCACCACTGTAGCGTTCAACCTGTCGGATGCCATGCGAAGGCGGTGAACGAGACAATTAGCAATGCACCTGCCATCACACTAGCTGATGGCGAGCGGCCATGATATAATGCATAGGACATGATCCGTAAATAATTTTAGCTATCATCGCCATTCATCAGGTACTCACCACAGTCGTGGCGCTTTCTGGCCTCTGTTGCGCTTGCGCCACAAACACCTACAGTCACAATCTACTGCTGAAGCAGAGAGGCGGGACCTGATGCTTTAGTCTCGATAGTCGATACTTGCTTTACGCTGCGTACTTTCGTCATTTAAAAAAGTGAGAAGCGTCGACATTGAGCAGGGAGGGGCACGCTCCTAACTGCAAGTGAGGTGAGGGCGCCTTGAAGCCCCTCACCTCACGGAATTTGAGGTGAGGTGAGGTAAATTCTCTGAAAAGGTTTTGAGGTGAAGTGAGGAGAGGAAAGATTTTTCAGGAAAGGCTGAGGTGAGGTGAGGTGAGGAAATTTTTCTGATAATGTTTTGAGGTGAGGTGAGGAAAATTTTCTGAAAAATTATTTGAGGCGAGGGCAGGCGAGGAAAATTCTCTGAATTTTTTTTTAGGTGAGGTGAGGGAACTTCTCCGAAAAGTAGTTGAGGTGAGGTGAGGACAAAGCTCCGTCCAGGAAAATCGAGGTGAGGGCAAAGACCGTGAGGAGTTTTGCCCACCTCTGGTTGTAGGGCGCGGTTTTTGCGGTTGTCGTAGCCAACTTGAGGTGCACCTTTGACGTTCTGTGTTATAGAAGGACCAGGTGCTGCTGATCCAAGTCCCATCCATCCATGAAACGGCATCAAACAATGTACGTGTGTGCACTACAATTTTGCTGAGAGACCTGTTTTCACACTAAGGCCTTTACGACGCCTCTGACAAATTAGGATCTTCCAGAACAGTGCTTTCTTCATCCATGATCAAGAAGTAAAGAGAATGACTTCATGGCTTCTACTGACATCTCACAGTTACATGCCAAGACAAAATAACTTGAGAGAAGGAAACGAAAAACAAAGAAAAAAAAAGGTCATTTTCAGGTCTACCCAAATGTTTGTGCAGAGGCTGACAACAACAACTTTATTGTCAGATGATGAATGATGCTGATGCAGCGTTGAGATTAAGCCCTTGTTTCCTTTTTTGCAATGCTATACATTACTGCTGGTTAAATGTAAAGTGATGCACCTACCTCCAGACATTAAAGGGGCTACCAGAGATGTAGTGTCAATTCAACAGAAAAGCTGCATGTTCTACGAGGCACTGTCACATAAGCATTGGCCAAATTTGCTGTCCTGTGAGCCTTGATAGGATATGCCGTATATAGTAAGAGGCCTCTTACTGTAAGATGGAGGTGCATTATTCGAGTAGTGGGGTCTGAGGCATGAGGGTCATTTCAGGATGTACTAACCCTTCCAAAATTTTACACTTGGTTGTGCCCAGAGATGATGGATCCAGATCCCCCACAACACCCCGAGTTTTTTTCCTGTGTACCACTGTTATAATGTAACCGCACCCCAATTTTTTTGCAACACCCCCAAGATTGAGGTTCTCGGTGAACTACTGACTGTGCGTTTGGAAAAGGTAGGTGAAGGTGGAACTCGTCTACCCCATGTTAATTAGCCGAAGTGCATGAAACCGTCCAGAAATGTAAGGAACACACAATTCTAGATTTTCATTGCAATTGAAGTACTTACGAAACAGTTTTTTTTTGTGTGTATGTTTTTCTGTGAATCCCCGCTTCAGATCCCGAGGGACATTGCCAGTGTGGTGCACTCTGATAACTGTCTGTGCATAGCAAATAACAAATATCTGTGCATGAAGAGTTGGATGTGGACTTGTGTGATGGCTCTTGAATGGTCAATACTCAGTCAACACAGATTTATTCACATTTGCGTAACTTATTGCCTGTCATCATAATAATTATAATACATAGACAAGGGGTAATGTTCTGCAAAGGATCTCTGAAGTTACAGTCTTGAAAGCTGTTTTCAAAACAGTGGTGCTAAAAAATTTGAATCAATGACAGGTATCAAAATTTGTTTTGCTGTATCAAGGCAGAACAATCTTCTGTGGGAATGACAAATTGTGGACATTCCCAGACAGATGTATCATTTTCTATGATAACGAGGTGTAACTGTACCATTAGTGAGTTATGAAACATTACCTGAAATTATTTGACGTGTTATATCCCTCACATGTAATGCCAACGATAAGAAGCATTACACTACCATTAAAAGTATAACTGTCACTTATGGCCAGGTAGTTTATTGCTCCTGCATATTTCTTTGCACTTCTCGGGATTACTGTGGAACAGATTCTGTTTCTCACTTCTCAATTGGAAACTACGCAAGTCTGTTATGGTGTAGGTGTGAACAGGAAATGAGGCACACTAAAGATGATAGCCCTGATAGGACCGGGATGGAAAAACGTTGGCGAACCATGCGGACGACACACCCAGGTATCTGTCGTCTGTTGCTCGGTCCAAGGAATCTCCAAACTCGGCTTGTAAACACCCAATAAGCAGTGAACCTGACGTAGCTGTAAAAAGAAACGACACTTTCCTAAACACGTAGCACAGTTAATTTCCTGACAATCATTCTAATTCTAACCAGGCCCTTGAGTTGCACAGTTGGATAGAGCCTTCGTAACTTTCATGGGGCATTTGTCGTGTGTGCAAACAACGACAACAACTACGAAAATAAGGATGGCTCAACGTGCCTATCTATCGTGGGTACAGTAGGCGAAGACTGTGATCATCGCTGCAATACTGCGGTGTATACACCACCAGAAGTTCTGGCCGAAGACAGAGAGCTGGGAACAAAGTGTGATGCGTGCTTACACTGTACTTCGCCGTCATTGCACAACTCTGCCACTTCACCAGCACTGCAGCATAACTACTCATCGGGTTCCTGGGGAGCACAGACGCCGCACAAACACTTGGATTGTTTCCTGCGTCGTAGTGAATGTCACGGGATCAAGTATTGAGCACTCCGATCATGAACGTACGTAAAGCAGTGGTCCTGAGGCTCGTTCTGTTGCGCTAACGCAGCTGCGGCACGTACATCACCAGCGACTTGCAGAGGAAGCGGATCCGTCGAATATGGGCCGTCATCAAACCTGTATATTCGTCACGGGAGCTATTACTAAAGGCATTTGAACAGCACGATTCGCCACTTCCGCGTTCCGAGTCCGCCATCTCCGTATGTGCCTTCGCCTTCGTCTCTCTGACCTTGCTCATGCAAGCTGCAAGCAGGGGAATGAACGTGTAGTATATTCTGCAAGCGCGGGGACTCCTCTGGCTCGCCGCGTTCTTATTGGTCAGATTCCTTGTGACGTTGCTAAAGATTCTCAGCAGGAAGTTCCGCTTGACGCCCGCATCCGTCGTCTGCTGTAGCGCCGCTTACACACGAATTATGCAAAAAGTATTCCATAGATCGGGATGGCGCTTTCGGAGTCATGGTCAGTGAAGGACGGGGAATCTCATTTCACTGAGGTTTCAGAATCGATCTGTGGTCGATGCGACTGTCCCTTTAAGCTTGTATTGCTTTACGGCTTGACAATGTGTATGTCCTTGAAGTTACATATCAGGGTTACTCGGAAAGTTTTCTCAACCTGGACGACATCGAGAGAAGCCGCATGGAGAACGTCATGACATCCTTATGGAGGACGGCTAAGCGATCTAGACGAGAGCAACCTATGCGAGCTAGGTTTAATGGAACGGACTGGCAAAGGATTGAATGCCACATTTACCTGCCTGACCGACTTTCCGAGGGATACGAGTTACAGGAGGAAGGCGAGGTAACGTTGACGGGCGTTGACGGAGCGGCGTCATTTTAGTGTACCTCCCAGGTCGATCAATTGGGAAGCCTGAGATTATGACTTCAGGCTCTTCAGACTTCAGGCTCTCATAGTGCACAACGCTCAACTGGCCAGAGACAGTCATGGATATGGTCCATGAGCTTCCCTTTATTTTTGACAACTTTATTTTTGACCTTGGAGAGTGGAGAGTTTCATGGCCACAGGCGATACTCTACCCCATTGCTGGTTGGATTGGGGGGAATAAAATCCCTTCACAATAACGGTCCAAGATCGATGGTGCCCAGAAATGTCAGAAGAGCTTTGAGCGCAGAGCGTTGCTGCGCTGAAGATCAAGAATATGCGCCAGATCCTCAAGAGCACCACAGTGGCAGCAGGTGGGAGAGTCAAATTGTCTCAAGCGGTAACGCCAGTGAGCTGTAAAGGCCCCATCGATCCGCATTCGGTGGATTAACGCAGCAACTTGATGAGAGGTGTTTCGTGGCACGCGGAAAGCGAACGTTGGATCAACTCTGCTCAACGTAGAGGGGGGAAGAATGTCGGTTGTCCGTAGGCGGGAAGCCAGGGGTGTCACTAGGCGTCGCAGAATTGGACGGCGGTCTAATATCAGCAGAACAATACTGGTCCGTTTCCGATACGAGAGTGCTGCTTCTGCGGCGCTGTCGGCCTGCTCGTTCCCCACGACACCACAATGAGCTGGAACCCACTGTAGAACTAGCCTGTGGCCTGCGGCGTAGATAGTGTGGTAAGCCATTACCACATCTGTGACTAGGGGTGCGGATGGGCCTCGTATGCCGGAATTTTCAATTGCTTTAAGTGCAGATTTGGAGTCTGTAAAGACTGCCCATTCCCGGGGTGTAAGATCAGCGATGTGTTGTAGAAAGAAAAGGATGGCTTCTGGAAAGAAGAGATCAGGTCGCCCCTCAAGTCCCCCGAGCCCATTTTCATTCTCTGGTAGACGAGAAGTTTTCTGCGTTTACTGCAGCATATACCGATGGTGCATCCCGAAACAACAAGTCCGCCTCAGCATTCGTCATACCATCCGAAGGCGTAGTGCACGGAAGACGCCTTTCACATCCAACATCCTCCACAGCTGCGGAGCTTCCCTATATTTATACCATTTTCCCTATAGCCAGGGTTCTGGGTTTCGGAGTTTTTCTTGTTTTGTCATATTTGAGGAGCGGCATTTTTTAATTTATTTCTTGCAGATAATTCGGAGTTGTTAGTCGTTTGTTTTTCCCAGCAGAGTTAATCAGCGAAATTTTGAGAAAGCGTGACGCCTGTAAAGCAAAATCTGGACATTCGTTGACAAACTCGTCATCCAGTTTTGATGATGGAAAGTAATTGTTGTGACGCTGGAACATACAGGTGGACAAACAAAACAGAAACATCAGGACAGAACAGCTGGAATATGGCAGTCGTCGAACAAGCCAGACATCCGAGGAACGTCAAACACGCATATCTTGATTACAGGTCGAGTGCCTTCACCAATTCGGCCACGCTTGCATCTGGGTCATTCCGCCAAATGATCCAAACGTCTCGCTCGACCCCCCGCACTTCTGGAGCAAAAAAATATCGTGGATACCCTATGGTATGAATACACATTTCACGAAGTTTAACTGGGGAATATTGAGCCCCAGTCATTTTACGCGGGTAAAATTTTTCGGTAAGTCCGAAAACCATAGTATGTTTGAAATAATCGAGCGGCTGCATCGCTCGCGTTACACGCATAGTTATGGTGCTGAAACATAGGACTGGGTTTGGAAAATGTGCTGAAGAAGCAATTTTTGGGAACTTTTAGTGCCCTAAAACGCAACGGCTATTGGCACTTTTTCTTGCGAATTTGGCATTTTTTAAATCTACTTTACGCAGCAGCTGGAATTCTTGGAAACTTTGTGGCCATTCCACGAGCCAGCTGGTTTGTGAAGCGGTCACTACAGTAGTTTTTGCCATAGTACACATGAAACCTCGCGATTTTCGTGAAAGTTTGACGTTTTTTACGGTCAATATTGAAAAGAAAGCGGTCGGCATAGAACAGTCCTTTGATATTCATTAGGTAAGGGAAACCCTCAGCCAAAACATATAGTAAACTAAAGATTCTTTTTGATAAGCGCGAGAAAAAAATTTTTTCGCTGAACATTCCGCGCGGAGACGCGCGTACTCTCCGGCGGAAGAAGAGCGTTGGTGAGCGTCACGGGCCAGGCGCGTTGCAACGCGACAGCTCAAATACGCCGCTGCTTGTCGCACGGCGCCAAAAACGATAAGAAATTACAACTTTATTTTGAGAGGAAGAGTGGGGAGGTTCATCGCCAGAGGCGGTACCCCACCCCATCCCTCGTGGGGATGTGGAGAATAAAATAATGAGCCCCTTCACAATAACGATCGAAGTCCGATGGTGCTTCGATAACGATAATAAAGTGCTTTTATAGGGCAGTGCTTCTATAGGGCAGCGCAGTGCTTCTATAGGGATCAAGGACAGGCCACTATTCATCGGCTTCATCATTTCAAAACCGCTTCCCTGGTAATATGAACTTGCGTCACCATACATTCGTTCTGATATCGGATTGTTTACGGCACGACAATGCCGCGGTCTATACTTATCAGACAGAGCTCACACTGAGCTATCCTCGTGTTAATAAACTTCACTACTTCACGAACGGCGCAGGTGTGCAATACAAAAACAAAACAAAAAATGTTTCGTCAACCTATGTCATCATTGCTCGGATTTCAGCATAAGTGCGTCGATCATGGCACATCTATGCGACCTCACATGGGAAAGAGCCCTGAGACGGAGCTCGGACTCTGAATTGGCTTGCTTCTTAAGCCAGCATTCAGAGGCCCTTAGAAGGTCACATACTGAGAACCGTGGGTATGTAATCTGTACACCTGGGCAGAGGCAAATCTCGATGCCATTACATCGATCTGGGTGCCGGAAGAACAGGTAGTGCGGCAGCAAGGGGCGCTGAAGAACCGCAACGACAGCGCAAGGGCCGTGCCTGAAACAAGGAAGTATCACTGCTTCGAACCGTTAGCCGCTATGAAATCACCGTGAACACAACATCCATTCCTAACAACATCGGGTATTCCGAGTGTTCAAAGAACAGCCAGAAACGCGGAGCCGACTTCTACTGCATCAACTGCTCGACATAATCTTGAGCGTCTTCACCGTGCTAGTGTGCTGAGCACGACCATTAACTTGTGTTACAGACGTTTTGGTTTTGTGCAAGTCATTTGAAAATGATTAGAAACGTATTATTAAAAGTGTTTTCACGCGGCTTTACGTTTCGGTCCCGTTTGTAAGGCAAAGTATCCATCTCTCGTTGCTATACTGGTGGAGGCAGTTTCCTTGTCTTTCGCGCCATTGTTAGTAAGAAATCGAAAGCCACCCACGATCGTGCTTACTTCCCACTCGAGGTAGTGTTTCCGCCGTTCCCGGCGGTCGAATGAATCAACACTCACTCAACTATTCCGGTGCGGGCGCCATCTGTCGGCATTCCTCCGAAACTTGCCACAGGCCACGAGCTCGATTGGCCACACTGAGAGCTTACCGGTTTGTGATTGGCCAAGCCCCACGATCTGGGATGAACCGGAGAGCACTGAAGCGAGTCGCAAAGCCGGGGATCGAAGAACGATAGAGAACTCAACTGAATCGAAGGAATAGGAGAACCGTTCACTCGCGAGCTGAATCGAAGAGTAACGGTATCGTTTGCTCTCAAACGGCGCACTGGTTTAGGTACGTGGCACTGGTAGGTTCGGTTCTTCGGTTCTCCGCGACTCGCTGCGTACAATTGCGTTGTTCTTCGTGGTCTCCTTTGGAATCTTAGCGTTGGTTCACTACGGCGCGTCGATATCGAGCTTTGTGGCGGACGTCGTATGGTTGGAAGCAGTGCCGGATTTACAGTCGTGGGGGCCCCGGGGCACTGTGCTGTGGGGGCTCCCTTGTGTATTCTATGTCTATCCAATGTTATCCAATTGTTATGCAAGCCAGTGTTTACTTCATACTATTAAAGAAACATGCCCCCTGGCTTTTGGTCCATCTTCAACTTCTATCCAATGTGTTATTCGGGGTCGATGTGCGCGGACGGAGGACAGATTTTACCAAGCTTCCGTTTCAGAGATGCGTTTCATGCATGCAAAACAGTTTTTCCTTGGACAAGACCTTTACTGGTGGGAGCCCCTTTGTGATGGGGGCCCCGGGGCAAGTGCCCCGTCTACCCTCCCCTAAATCCGGCACTGGGTGGAAGTATTCAGAATCAAAAATGTATTTTCTGATTTTTTGTTTATGATCGGCTCGCTCTACGTATCGCTGGTGGTGATCTGCACTCGATAATTCCAAGTTATTTGTCAGGTATACCGCAAAAGGCCCTTTCTGGGATGGCGGACATGTTTTTCATGAACGATCAGTAATGATAAATAATGATCAGTACATAGAAATGTTGAACCAGTTCCCTGGTGCCTGCCTACTTCGAATTTGGTGCCTCAGTGGCTCCGGTAGAGGCTCCGCATAGAAACCTAGTAATGACCAGGGCCACATGACCCACTGACGTCAATGATTCGCGAACGAATCTTTAGAACGAGTCCCTAATGTTCACTGATTTGAACGAACACATCAGATTCAGGCCACGCGCGCTGAGCTTCGCCTGGCTAACTACTGCGCATGCGTTCAACACTGCTTTACAGCGGCGAACATAGATGGCGTCACGAGCACCATCGACTGGAGGAGAGTGGAGAAACCAGAAACGAGAAACTGAGAAGCGAACGCAGGTGAAACCTTACAAAACGGGGACGCTGGTGAACAAGTACGATCCACGATAGTGAATGAGTTCATTCAGTTTGTGCCCGGGATTCGTTCATTCCGAACTGTTCATTCGCGAACGACACATCACTAATCTCAATCCACCGGAGAGTGCGCGCGCCTCCGCGTAGCACGTTGAGCGAAAAAATATTTTGTCGCGCTTATCGAAAAGTACATCTTTGGTTTTTTATAGGTTTTGCTTGAGGGTTTGCTTTAGCCAATATATACTAAAGGACTGTTCTACCACTTCACTTTAAAAATTCGCCTAAAAAACCTCAAACTTTGCAAAAATCGCCAGGTTTAATGATTACTATGGCAAAAACTACTGAATTGACAGCTTTAAAAACCAGCTGGCTTGTAGAATGGGTCATCGTGAATGGCCACAAAGTTTTCGAGAATTCCAGCTGTTACGTATATTTAAAAAATCGCAAGGTCGCAAGAAAAAGCGCCGGTAGCCCGGGCATTTTAGGACACCAAAAGTTGAAAGTTCCCAAAAATTGCTTCCTCGGCACATTTTCCGAAACCGGTCGTCTGTTCCAGCACCATAATTATTCGTGTAACGCGGGCGATGCATCCGCCCGAGTATTTCAAACATACTATGGTTTTCGTGCTCACCGAAAACTTTGACCCCACGTAAAATGACAGGGACTCAATATTTCCTAGTAAAACCATTCATTGATACCATAGGGTATCCACAACAAATTTTTGGTCCAGAAGTGCGGAGGGTCGAGCAGGACCTTTGGATCATTTGGCGTGGAATGACCAATCTGCTTTCTGCCTGATTTGACGAGACGGCACGGGACACGCATTCATTCTCACTCGCTCTCGTAGTCTCCTGCTTTCGGAGACACATATACGCGCGTCGTACATGTGTCGTATGGATGTGTGTGTGAAAGGAGGATAACTGTAGGAAGAGAGAATGCGTATCCAGTCATCAAATCAGGCCCGCAGGGTTGTCGTCGGAAAGCGGATGTCAGCGTGGTCGAATTAATCAAGGCGCTCGACCGGAAAGAGCGAGATTCGTGGTTCAAATGTCGCCCCTGCATGGCTTTTTCGACGACTATCATACTTGATAATACAACACGTCAATATGGTCGCAACTTCCATGTACTGTATACAAGGAGAATCCCGTGAAATTGCAGACATTTATCTTTCGCGTGTAGCTGATGAAAATAATAGGGACGTCTTCGTCTGTGAAAGGTTCCGTGAGACAGACGGGAAATTCTTTCGGCTAAACTACCGAGCACTACAGGACTGTTCTCAATGGTTATTCCATGTTCATGCAGACGATGGGCTGCGGTCGGCTATACATGGTTCCCATGTCACCAATGCCAAACTACGTAGATGGCCACAAGCGTGCCCGCATCACCCCACCTGCTAGTACATCTGTTCCTCTGGTAAAATGTTCTGGTTTCTTTGCCGATTATTGATGCACCTTGCTTTCTTTTCTTCGTGTTTCAATATTGGTCCTACGGGATGTTATTGAGTTGTTAAATATTTCATTTGACAACTAAATCACATAATGGGCAAGGGAGGCCCTGTAGCAAGTTAGAAAGGGAACGTTTCGATATTGTACACTGTACAAAACATACCGTACAAATCGTACAAACTCAAGTGGTGAGAAAGCAAAGAATATTACAGAGATTCAACAGAGATACAACAAACCGGAAAAGCAGTGGTGACGTCACTCGGCTGGACCCATGGCGAAAGGAAACTTAGGAGCGGCCGTCTCGAACAAATGTGCGTGGGACCCCTGTAGCGGTCGCTGCAGTAGAAACTGCCATTACTTCCTGCCCGCGACGTGACTTACATCCCTCTGTAATGCAGGGCTGTGTCCGCGTAATCCTTGCCACATTTTAGGATGAGATTCTTTAATGTGTACCTCAGGACAACCCTAGATACACCTGGATAAATGGCTGAATTTCTTTTCATCCATGGGGACAGCTAAGTTATTGGGGTCATGTTTGCGATGAAGTGGCAGACAGGGCTATCCCAGAATCCTACGCTCCAGCTGCGAGCGGTATCTCTGCCTGCTTTCCATAGAAATCCATGCGAAGGGCCGCTCCAGCGTTTCCTTCCTTCATGGCTGGACCGCAATTCCAGCTTCACTTTTATGTGGAATAGGTAGCCCTCACTCATTACTTCTCGATGCAAGGTGGGCGCGAAGCAGCATTATGTATCAGTAGCCGATATTTTAGAAGTAAATATTTTTGTCCCGAGCATTTAGAAATGACAGTGTTGTACAAATAGAGGCGTTACTGGTAGTGCCGCTACCGTATTTCCTACTTTTTTTTCGGTAGAGGAGTGCTATCCCGCGGGATCAGGGAAGTAGCGACAGCGCTATATTTCAGATTGGTAACCGAAAAAGTATTTCCGCTACCAATACGGGTACCGCTACTTTTCGTAATATGACAGGCGTGGGACACAGAGGAAAAAGCGAGATAATGGCGAAGCAGGGTTTTTACTTTTATTCCTTCTAATCACTTGTGAAACACGCAGGCTGATGTGATGTGATGTGTCTTCCTAAATTTCACAAACTTTCATAAGCTAAGCGCAATCGAGCATTTGGGAATACAATTTATGTTGTTCTGTGCATTTTTTTAACATTTTACCTAACATATGCGAAACACAAAGGGACTATCCCGAGTCTGGGGGAAATGAGTTCCTGGTAGTTTACTGGACCCAGAGGTTGATTTGGACACTTTGGGGTTCCTTTGGGAAAGCAATATACCACCTTGGCTCCTGCTTCCGATAGGCGGGTCCTCTTGGAAGGCCCGGCCAGACCTATTAGCTAGTTGCCATCTCCCTTTTCATTACTTTCTCTTTTCTTTCCTTCTCCTTCTCCATTTCTGCCGTTTACCTTCCTTGGCGGCTAATGTCAACATTGTGCAGTCTTTTCTTTCTTTCTCCGAGCTGCACCTGGGTAGAGTGTGTATGGATGTGTTAGGGTGAGAAAACACGTTCCCGCAGATGGGGTCGCTCGTGGCCGACACATCAGCTGCACTGATGCATCCCCTCCGCTTATAGATTCCATAAACTCCCAAAAACATGATCGGCGTCGCAACAAGAGGCACCACACCAATGTATCCCAAGAGCACATGCTAACTTCTGAATCGTGGTTTGCCAAGTCCTTCTGCATGCAGAGGACGAAATCATGCCACTTGGTAAGATATCCCGCTTTCTGATAGAGAAAGAGCTGGAAAGGGTTATCGGCAAATTTACTATGTTAAACGGGTACCAACCCTGACAAGGTCTTGCTACCAATAGAGGACTTGCAAATCGACGTGAGTAACAGAGCAAGGCTCGGCTCTCCTCTCTTCGACTAGAACTGTCGATAGAGTGATCAATGTACCGAGGCACGTAAACAAAGATGAACCTAGTAAAAGGTGTGATATCTGACAAACGGCTGCTTGACTCTACTCACTCGGAGATTCAAGGACTCCGAGATCAGGGTGTGGTGTCAGCCAAGCGAATTGTCATACATCGCGATGGTAAAAAAAGAAAAGAAAATCCATCCATTCTCATCCAAACGCGTTGTTCTTTCATTTCAACTGCACAAGCTCCTTCCACCTTAAGAGCAGTATACGTTATCTGTTACGTGCTATCTTTCGCCCTAAACCACGCCGTTGCTTTAAGAGCCAACGCTTTGGGCACGAGTCACAGGTCCGTCCTGGGAGGACTACATGCCTTAAATAATTTCACGCTGAGACAGACCATGTAGTGGAAACCTGTCAGAAAGACGTCCAACGCGTGAATTCGAAAGGTGGCCATCCTTTCAGGACTCAGAACTCGGGACAGCACCTAAAGCAGGCTTCACCTCTTTATATCCCCGTAAAGCCCATCTATTAGGACCCTGAAAGCGCATGCAACACGTTCCGCTGACTGCTATCTGCATTCATTGGCACGAGGCACTTTTCCTGTGGCACTGCGAAGCTTCTAATTAGTTTTTAGTGGTGAATGTTGAGATATTTGAGGTTCCATCGAATTTTCCTGAGGAGCGGGTGACGGGGAGTGTGAGCACGCAGACGCAGGAAAGGCCGAGCCGTTTCACGTTCACGTAGAACACCAATCAGGATTTCACCAGCTTCAGCCAGTACTTGCCGTGTTTCAGCCATTCTTTGAACTCCGGGGCAGCGACGAAGGCTTCGAGCAAACAGGGACCGGAGGGTATTTAATGATGTTGTTGATATCCTGTGCAGAATAGGAAACCTGTAAAGCACAGTCGCCCTCACCAACGCCGCGTGAACTGCGAGCAGAGAACGCTGATCACAGCCCCATCCTGAGCCAGAAAGATGTTGGATTGCGGGGAGCCATCGCTGCACTTTAGTTTCAAGGTGTTTAATGTGGCGAGCCCAGCGCAAGTCCGCGAAGTCCGCGCAACGCCAAGGAAGCGGTGGAAGCGTACCGGCTCAAGCTTCTTTGCATCAACCCAAAGAGGGAAATTTGCCATAGCTTTGCGCGTGAAAGGGAGCACGGCACACTTTTCGGGTGAAAGGTCCATCCCAAGGTGCGTGAGGTACGTATGGACATTATTTAAAGCGAGCTGCAGGCGGCGCTGTATGGCTGGGCGTGGGCTGTATGACTGGAATCCCCTGAAAGCGATTTCTATCGAGTAGCGCAGAGGACACGCCAGACTCTCACTGGCTTCATAGTTAAGGACATTATACCGCCGGAAGCCCCCTGGTCTATGCCGGTACCGCCGACTTTTGTAAGCCTTTCAGACCTTCTGGAAAGGAGAGATCAGGTGCCCCCTTAAAGGGACTGTCGCATCCAGAACCGTGGTTACGAATCCAATACCAATGTGTTCGGTACACTACCACCAAGCTATTTGCCACATTTTCTCCTTCCAAAACGGACCGGGTGATGAGGAATCAAATTTAAAAGATCCGGTTTCGTTTTGATCCTCGAAAGCGCCAGCGCCAACAACATCGCGTGACGCAAGGTGGAATCTGGCTAGTCCGCTGTGAAGGACGCTGTCGTCTGCCCCCAAATCTGGGGCTGCTTTGTTTTTTTCCGGCACGTCGCCCGTATTCCTATGTGACACTTTCTAGTGACGCGGATACTATCTCTACGCTTGCATCCTTCGCGTGAGATGTCGTTTGGAAACCGACGCAGCGTTCCTGACTCCAGGAAAACTTCCTTCGAAAACCTCGATGTTTGATTTCGCACGCCAAGGATACAGCTACAGCCAGACCCCAGACGAAGCGAAAGTTGGAAGCAGCTACACCACTAGCGGGTATCCAGATGAAGCAAGGAGTGTTCATGCTGTCCGTGTATGCTCCTCGCATTTCACCGATAATGTGTACCTGGATGAGAACATCATGCAAGTGCAACTTGGATTGACACAAAAAAGGAACGAATTGAAACTTGACGCCGTTCCGACAGTGTTCCACGAACAAAGCGAGCCAGCAACTTCGACAGTAAGTCACAATGTCTATGTAGTTTCCCAATCGGGTCTGTCACTCTTGCGCGTGAGTAACTTAGCAGCAAAAGACGAAATCAGTACAACGTAAGGTATCCCCTAACCTATGATTAATAACTACATAAATAAAATACAATAAACAAGTAAAGTAACATGATGTCATTCATATGAACGTGATTGGCTTTTCTCGTTGTCGGACGCGTTATCATGAAACTTTCCCAGTTACTGAACCTGTGACTTTTGTGGAATGTGGTAGACATGATTGGTTTTCATGTGTATTACAGCTGCAGGCAGCTCGACAGGGTCAAGCGCAAGTGGAACGTATATTACTTAAATACTGTGGGGACCATTCCCACAGCGTCGTCATTTGCAGCGTCGCTCGGTTCCCGGAACCCGCCGTCAGAACGCGAGAACCCGTGAGCCCTTCATCCCTCCACATCGACCAGCCTCCCACTCCCGCCCGGCACAGAACACTTTCCGGGTTACGTGCTCGGCCCTCCGGCCCGTGAAAGCAACTCAGAAACCAAGTCAATGCATCCAAGTTTTATTTACCTCCGTGCATCAGCAGTTTACACGAGTCCATCCACCAAGGAGAGCCTTCCCGTACCTTCTTCCTTCTGCTCCTTAAATCCGTTTCCCTTAAAGCACCACCACGCCCCCGTTCCCGAAGAGCGGACCGATGAGGCCTGCGCCCTCTATCGACATGTTCCCAATATACATGGAAGAGTGCCCACATTTCCCCCATCCCGAAAGTATGTACACAGTGGAAGACAATCACGATTAAGCGTCCAGGTCCAGGTCGATGAGGTCATCGTCACCGGCGGGGGGAGGAGAGGGTTGTCTGGGTTGCCCCTCGGTCTCGCGTAGCAGCTCCGGACGGAGCCGACGGAGGGTCGAGATGGCGGTGGCCACGTCGATCGTCTCAGGGCGGTGGGCCTGCTCAACACGAGATCGGTGCAGATTGCCACGCCGGTGAGTTGCTCGGTGCAGCTCAGGTACCTGACAGACGGGGCATAACTTGCTCTCCTCTTCGGGTGACCAAGGCTGAAGAGGATCAGCTGGGTTCCGCTCTGACATGGTGAGTCCCCTGAACGGTGGTGGGGCAGAGGCCAGATCAGCAGTCCTAAGGAGGCGTGGCTGCGCCGACCACCGGCTATGTGACGCCCAAGAAACTGGGTACCCTTGATGCACTACGGTCCACGTCGACGCCGACCTCTGGGTGGGTCCGGGTGACCGGGAACGGGCGTACTGCGTCGACCGAGGGAACCGAGATGCCCATCGAGATGTCCTGGGTACGTTTTCGTATTGAGGTTGACGGTGCATAGTAAACCTGGAATAAAAAGGAAAAGGGAACGGCAGTAAGAGGGTAACTCCGTACCGCGAGCGCCTGGAAAAGCCCTCCCCAAATGTAAACGTGGAAGTCCGCGTAACGGAAATCACAGTAAGATATACTACATCGCGAGCACCAGGTTTTGGTGACCGAAAATAGTAACAGCTACGTGCGCATAGTGTCGTAGCTGAAAGCAGGTCCGGAAGGAACGAAGCGTAGTTGGTGCAATGCGGGCCTCTCTAGGTCCCTAATTGCGGTGATCAACCTTTGCACAAATGCGAAGGGATCGAATGCTTGGGGGAACAACACATTAGAAGCATGGTTTGCTCATCCCATCAGCTAAAAGCCTATACTCGGTTGAGTAGGCGCCAAATTCACCAGGAAGATATCGTGTAAGTACGATCTTCCCACGCTATCGCTTCAGAGCTATCAAAGTGATACGCTCGGAGATACATGCGAAAGGGGGGGTGGCAGTGGCGGGAATAGCTTGTGCCAGACGTCTGATATCAGTGCAGCCTACAGGATGCACGTGATTGTTACTCCGTTGACGGTTCTCATGACAGTCTGACAGGCAGTCATGCTGGCTACGAAGTCTGGTTCAGACCTCTAGTCTGTGTAACGGTACTAAGTGAGCACCAAATAGATTTTGGGGAAGGCACTGCAGATACCATAACCCCAAGAACGTGACTGCCCGGCAAATCGGGTCACCGTCAACAGGCCTACGTCCGACCGATGTGACTGGTCGGTGAGGAATCTCCCCTTGGGGGCGGGTTTCGTATCCGTGGTCGGGACGCGCCGGGAGCCAGTCCGCGCCTGGACCTCCAGTGAAGCGACTGCAAGACTCGAAAACATGGGAATGCACAATAAAAAAAGGAAACATCCGAGGCTTCGAGATACCGTATTCCCTACCAATTTCAAATAGTGGCAAAAAAAGAAACGTAATTAGCTAGAAAAACAGACGAAACTTGAGTAACTGACGGCGTTCCTCACGTGGCCGGGCACACGAGCAGGTTCTGCAACACAGGGCGTTAACCACCCGCTTCGGCAGCGCAGGTATCGTGAGGCCAGAGTAATAATAAATTTAAAAACAACGCGGTTTTCCGGCTAAACTGTCCCTGAGACAGGAAAGCCAACCGGCACCGGGACAACAGCGCGAGGCTGTTCAAACCGTCCCAAAAAAACAAAACACATTCAAAACAAAGAAAAACCTACCCTGGCCGCATCCTCCCGCCACCGAACGCACGTGTACGTCCCTAAACCAGTTGGGCGCCAAAATGTGGGGACCATTCCCACTCTCGGGGTCGTGCTCGGCCGTCCGGCCCGTGAAAGCAACTCAGAAACCAAGTCAATGCATCCAAGTTTTATTTACCTCCGTGCCTCAGCAGTTTACACGAGTCCATCCACCAAGGAGAGCCTTCCCGTACCTTCTTCCTTCTGCTCCTTAAATCCGTTTCCCTTAAAGCACCACCACGCCCCCCTTCCCGAAGAGCGGACCGATGAGGCCTGCGCCCTCTATCGACATGTTGCCAATATACATGGAAGAGTGCCCACAATACATATAATGTGTTTACAATTTTTGGACACAGAACAATTCGCAAACTATGAACCCCGATCACTAAAAGGAAGAACTGACGCTGTTTGTGTGCTGGTGTTAGAAACAGGCACTATATACAAACAGTACCTCTGTCCGTAACATAAGCGCCATAAACCACTTCCGAGTTTCCTTTTATCTCTCTGTTTGTGTGCTGTAGGGCGGCGGTTTTTGCGGTTGTCGTAGCCAACTTGAGGTGCACTTTTGACGTTCTGTGTTATAGAAGGACCAGGTGCTGCTGATCCAAGTCCCATCCATCCATGAAACGGCATCAAACAATGTACGTGTGTGCACGGCAATTTTGCTGAGAGACCTGGTTTTTACACTAATTCCTTTACGACGCCCCTGACAAATTAGGATCTTCCAGAACAGTGCTTTCTTCATCCAAGTTCAAGAAGTAAAGAGAATGACTTCATGGCTTCTACTGACATCTCGCACCTACATGCCAAGACAAAATAACTTGACAACAGGAAATGAAAAGAAAAAAAAAGGTCCGTTTCTGGTCCACCCAAATCTTTGTGCAGAGGCTGACAACAACAACGGTATTGTGATATGATGAATGATGCTGATGCAGCGTTGAGATTAAGCCCTTGTTTCCTTTTTTGCAATGCTATACATTACTGCTGGTTACATGTAAACTGATGCACCTACCTCCAGACATTAAAGGGGCTACCAGAGATGTAGTGTCAATTCAACAGAAAAGCTGCATGTTCTACGAGGCACTGTCACACAAGCATTGGCCAAATTTGCGGTCCTGTGAGCTTTGATCGGATATGCCGTAGATAGTAAGAGGACTCTTACTGTAAAAGGGAGGTGCATTATTCGAGTAGTGGCGTCTGAGGCATGAGGGCCATTTCAGGATGTACTAACCCTTCCAAAATTTTACACTTGGTTGTGCCCAGAGATCAATCCAGATCCCCCTCCCCCAACACCTCAAGTTTTTTTCCTGTGTACCACTGTTATAATGAAACCGTCCAATTTACTGTCCAACTGCCCCGTTTTCATTGCAATTGAAGTACTTACAAAACTGTTTATTTTATTTTTTATTTTTGTGAGTCCCCGCTTCCGATCCCGAGGGACATTGCCAGTGTGGTGCACGCTGATAACTGTCTGTGCATAGCAAATAATAAATATCTGTGCGTGAAGAGGTGGATGTGGACTTGTGCAATGGCTCTTGAATGGATAACACTCAGTCAACACAAAGATTTATTCACATTTGCGTAACTTATTGCCTGTCATTATAATAATTACTATAATAGATAGACAAGAGGCAATGTTCTGCCAAGGATCTCCGAAGCTACAGTCTTGACAGCTGTTTTCAAAACAGTGGTGCTAAAAAAATTGGATCAATGGCAGGTATCAAAATTTGTTTTGCTGTATCAAGGCAGAACAATTTTCCGTGGGAATGACAAATTTTGGACACTCCCAGACAGATGTATCACTTACTATGATAATGAGGTGTAACTGTACCATTAGTGAGTTATGAAACGTTACCTGAAATTATTTGACGTGTTATATCCCTCACATGCTATAATACTGCCAACGATAAGAAGCATTACACTACCATTAAATGTATAACTGTCACTGATGGCCAGGTAGTTTATTGCTCCTGCCTATTCCTTTGCACTTCTCGGGATTACTGTGGTAACACAGATTCTGTTTCACACCTCTCAATCGGAAACTACGCAAGTCTATTATGGTGTAGGTGTGAACAGGAAATGAGGCACACTAAAGATGATAGTCCTGATAGGACCAGGATGGAAAAACGTTGGCGAATCATGCGGACGACACACCCAGGTATCTGTCGTCTGCTTCTCGGTCCAAGGAATCTCCAAACTCAGCTTGTAAACACACAATACGCAGTGAACCTGACGTAGCTGTAAAAAGAAAGGACACTTTCCTAAACACGTAGCACAGTAATTTCCTGACAATCATTATAATTTTAACCCGGACCCTGAGCTGCATAGTTGGTTAGAGCCTTCGTAACTTTCATGGGGCATTCGTCGTGTATGCAAACAACGACGACAGCTACGAAAATAAGGATTTCTCGACGTGCCTACCTATCGTGGGCACAGTAGGCGAAGACTGTGATCGTCGCTGCAATACTGCAGTGGATACACCACCAGAAGTTCTGGCCGATGACAGAGAGCTGGGAACAAAGTGTGATGCGTGCATGTGGTGCGTGCCGTCATTGCACAACTCTGCCACTTCACCAGCACTGCAGCATATAGGTACTCATCCGGTTCCTGTGGAGCACAGACGCCGCACAAACACTTGGAATGTTTCCTGCGTCGTAGTGTGAACGTCACGGGATTAAGTATTGAGCACTCCGACCATAAACGTACCTAAAGCAGTGGTCCTGAGGCTCGTTCTGTTGCGCTAACGCAGCTGCGGCACGTACATCACCAGCGACTTGCAGAAGAAGCGGATCCGTCGAATATGGTCCGTCATCAAACATGTATATTCGTCACGGGAGCTATTACTAAAGGCATTTGAACAGCACGATTCGCCACTTCCGCGTTCCGAGTCCGCCATCTCCGTATGTGCCTTCGCCTTCGTCTCTCTGACCTTGCTCATGCAAGCTGCAAGCCGCAGGGACCCCTCTGGCTCGCCGCGTTTTTATTGGTCAGATTCCGTGTGCTAAAGATTCTCAGCAGGGAGTTCCGCTTGACGACCGCATCCGTCGGCTGTAGCGCCGCTTACACACGAATTATGCAAAAAGTATTCCGTCGATCGGAATGCGACTTTCGGAGTCATGGTCAGTGAAGGACGGGGAATCTCATTTCACTGTGGTTTCGGAATCGATCTGTGGTCGATGCGACTGTCCCTTTAAGTTCTCCGAGCCTATTTTCATGCTCTGGTAGACGAGAAGTTTCCTACGTTTTTGGCAGCATATACCGATGGCGCATCCCGAAACAACAAGTCCGCCTCAACATTCGTCATACCATCCGAAGGCGTAGTGCACGGGTGACTCCTTTCACATCCAACCTCCTCCACAGCTGCGGAACTCTATGTCATCCCTTTCTTTCTACAACACATCGCTGATTTTACATCGCGGGAATGGGCAGTCTTCACAGACTCCAAATCCGCACTTCAAGCTATTGAATATTCCGGCATACGAGGTCCATCCGTACCCCTAGTCACAGATGTGTTAATGGCTTACCACACTGCCTACGCAGCATGCCACAGGCTAGTTCTCCAGTGGGTTCCGGCCCATTGTGGTGTCGTGGGGAACGAGCAGGTAGACAGCGCCGCAGAAGCAGCACTCGCGTATCGGAAACAGACCAGTATTGTTCTGCTGAGAGGAGACCGCCGTTCCATTCTACGAGGCATCGTGACACCCCTGGCTTCCCGACAATGGACAACCGACATTCTCCCACCATCTATGTTGAGCAGAGTTGATTCAACGCTCGCTTTCCACATGTCACGAAACACCTCTCGTCATGATGCTGCATTAATCCACCGAATGCGCCTCGATGTGGCCTTTACAGCTCAGTGGCGTTACCGCTTGAGACAAGTTCACTCTCCCACCTGCTGCCACTGTGGTGCTCTTGAGGATCTGGAGCACATTCTTCTTCATTGCCCCCACTACCAACCTTCCCGAACCGCACTCTCCGAGTCTCTTCGTCAGCTGGACTCTCGCCCCTTCTCCTCTATCGAAATTGCTTGGTCCCTGGCCCAATCCAGCCTAGCAACGATCTGCGCTCCAAGCTATCCCTTAGCACATCCCCACCAGCAATGGTGTAAAGTATCGCCTCTTGCGATGAACCTCCCCACTCTCCAAAGTCAAAATAAAGTTGTTGTTTGCGTTTCCATTGAGGTTCGCAATTTACAACATATAAAGAAGGCCTCGTTTGCTGCACTGAAACAGATGTTGTGAAGCCCACCAGTAGATATGCGCCATGTATTCCAAACACCTCGCTCGTGAAACGTTTGAGGGCCCTGTGAGCAATCAGATGTTTGGTAATATTTCTGAAATAGTTGCTAATAGTGTGTGTGTGTATGTTTGTGAAGTCGAACGTTTGCAAAATGAAAGTGTACTCGAGTAGCAGGCTCGTCAAGTCTTACCGGAGGCGCGGTCTCGTAAAATGCGCCAGGAGCACCTCCAACGTACAGCTTGAAGAAGAGTTAAGTTTACTTAAGAGACCAGCTCCCGTGGCATTGTGGTGAGGATGATCGCTTTCCCCAGTGAGACTGGAAAGTTTTCGAAAGCTTTCAAGACGAATGTCAGTACAGTTTCCCCTGAAGTCGGCTCAGGACGCATACTAACCCTCCTGTCCCCGACTCCTTCCTCTCTCCGATGTCCTCTCTCCATCTGTCCACCTCTGTACGCCGCTCAAGGCCACAGTCGCTTCGCGGTGCTAAAAAAAGTTAACGTGCTTCCGACCTGCGCAGCGGGAAAAGATCCATCCTACCGGCGCTTGGGAAAAATAGAGTGTTTCGACTGTGCCACTTGTGCTGCGGGGGTGTCCTTGTCACGAGCTGTTGAGTCGGCATTACCTTCAGCTGCGCTTGTCATAGTCACGTTTGATTGGGTTTGTGGCAATTATGGGAAGATGTGTACTTGCCGATTTCGCACGGGTGCGATGCCGTTATTTCAGTGACACGCGAAGATGCTGGCGTTCGCTGAGTGCGTCCTCATTTGCTTGATATTTGTTTTATCACAATGCTGAAAATGCCCCACTCAGCGAACGCGACCACTTTCGCGTGTATCCCCAAATAAACGTCGCGCTGACAACCACAGCTGAGAGTAATGCAATGTCGAGAGTTCGTGGCAAGGCGGACAACCCCGCACCACAAGTAAGACAGTCGAAGCAGGCTTTCCCTCTATTATTCCTAAGCGCCGCTAGGGTGGCTTTGTGTCCGCTCCGTATGTCGCAGGCGCGTTCAAGTTCACTACGCTCAAGCTGTGCGAATGTGCGAACAAACCTCTTCAATTAGCATGAGGAATCAAGCAATTTTTGGGCACCATACATCTATACGTAGAGTGAATGCACGGCTGCGCTGTGGGGATTTATAGGGTAGCAGGTAACGTCGCTTGCTTGATGCTTAGTTGCGATCTTTCCCAATTACCATACAATATCGGACCCACGATCGCTGGTCATTGGCGATACGGGTCCGAAATGGGACACGTTTTGCAAGGATTTCCCCTACATGGTTAAAAATGGCCATATGGACCCGTTATTGCCAGATTTGAGACAATATGGAGAAAATCCTGGCAATATGAGCCCCATATTGCCCGTGTACACCCATATTGACTGAAAACTCCGAAAACTCTACGTACCCGTTTTGTGCAAATGCACAAGCTGCACGGCAAGCACGACATTGAAGCGTGTGAAATGCCCAATTCAATACACATCCAACAACTTTCCGCATATGATACACATTGCTGCAAACAGCCGTTGACTTGCTTCGCGATGCCAATGCCAATCGGTCGAACCGACTGAGAGCGAGCGTGGTCGTTTGAGCGAAATCACGCGACCTACAACTAATGCGCATGCGTGACAGTCGGATCGGACGTTTCATACGAGCCAACATGTCGCTGGTTCCTCTAATGCCAATTGCGGCAGGATGAAGTAAAAAAAAACACAATGCTTCACAGGAAGGGATCTCCAACAACACCTAATATGCAGTAGATGTACGATTAATGTCCTAACATCCGTGGTCGGACTCGTCTGTCTGCTGGATATCACTCTGATATCCCCAGACCCCATCTGGTGATCTATGCCCCAACAACACATGGCAGTCCTCTGCATATTCGATGTACGTCTGAAGATGTTGTGATGTCTTTTTGTTGTGTGTGTGTCTGAGATGCAAGCGCTGGGTGTGACAATTTAGTGAAACTAGCATTAGATTAGGTTAGTGCGGCTGCGGCAGCTGCCTCGCCCTCCCAACAGCATTATCGAAGCGACTTTGGGGGCAAAGCAAGCTGCCATGGCCCAATTAATCTAACCTAACTTCACTAAACTAACCGAAGACGACATCAACTTGGTCAGTACCCAAAATGGAGAAAAAAAATCAGTAATCACGCTAAACAGAGAGGAAACGAAAAGTTCAGCAACGCTCAGCGTTGTACTGGGCTTGCCCGCAGTACACGGATGTCTTAGGTGAAGCCAACTTTCAAATGGTGACGCTTACCAAAGGGATGCCCCATTTTCTGTATTTTCAGTCAATATGGGGCCCATATTGCCCAGTTTCAGCGAATATGGGGGAAACCTTGGACCAGCCAATGACCAGCCAATATGGACCCAATATTGTGGGGATCAGTGGTAGATTATATCGGATAATGTTTTATTATTATGCAGGCTCCGTGTTGGCGTTATCACAGTAATATTGGCGCAATATAGGTAAAATGGCCAATGGTCCAATATGGAGCCTGGTTGCACTCCTCATATTGGCCCCGTATTCATAATCTTGGCAGCCCATATGTGTCAAAGTTTGGACCAATATCGGCGTGCTGCTTGGGTAATAACACTGGAATATAATTAGCGTACTGTATTGACTTAAACGTCTTTCCTGATTTCGGCGAGGGAGCAGGGATATCGAGTGCTATTTTCCTATCTAAAATTCGAGGTTAAATCGGCTGCTATTCATAAAATCGTGTGTTGTCGCTTTTTTTTCTGCTCAGGAAATAGCCAGTTGCATTTCTCGGCGATTATTGTAATAGAATATTGCATATTGTAACATTATATTTATTTCATACCGTTTATGGTTGCACGGAAATATGATTTTCACCAGGTGTGTGCACAGATCACTGCGAAGTCGTGTACGTGATACATGATGCAAATCAGGTTTAACCCGAATTGGCCTGAAACTCATTGGAGATGGCATAATCGGGCAGATTCAGGTTCAACCTTTAATATATTTCTCAAAAGGTTATCTATTTCGCAATGAAACGTCGGACATTGTGTTTATTTAAAGACAAAATCGTCGTCAGTGAGCAAAGGATACTTTCCGTTGTCTTTAAGTTGCGTTACTATTGTTCCGCTTAACATAGAAGAAAGACAGCTGGCTAACCTTTTCAGTGACTTTCATCTTTCATAGAAGAAAGAGATGTAGTGGATCAGCATCAAAATTCATTGCATTGCTTTCTTGTGATCAGTATATTTGACAAGGGATTTCGCTGCCTTGGAAGTGTTACCTACACTTACTAGAATAATATGGGCGGACACTCGTTTGAACGTGACGCGCACAACACCAGATTCCAAGCAACAACATCGAATATTCTAGAGTGCAAGCTCTCTGGAAATGATTACATGTATTAAAGACACAAATGAAGTGTGTTGTGTATGCTGGGTGAGGAACGCGAAAAAATCGCCTTGTGTTCACGATAGGAACAACTCGAGTGCATATTATTCCTCTTGCAAACCATGGAAACACCCTGTTACATTTATGGCTTATCGACACCAGGCAAGTTCGCTGATGGGAAACTAGCCTTTCCAATATTTATTTAGTTGTTCAGTTATTTATTCACATACTCCAAAGGCCTTCACGGGGCATTACTTGGGGGGTGGCACATAGAGGCTGGTAGGTACAATACAACTTCAATTGTAAATACACGGCTAAACAGAAGCAGAGAAATGATTAGATACAGCGGTTTGTGTTCTCTTGTGTTATCTACTTCTTTTATCTGGAAATGTTTAAAAATTTCAAAAACATCAAAAATACCTATATGTGCGTGACAAATGTCCAAAGTAGAACAGCGGTTTGTCTTTTTCTGTCAGGTGGTTTGCAACTTGTTGATATGTCGTGCGCCTTATTTTTGCTCATATCACACCGGTGCGTTCATGATCCCATACTGGCACACATTTTGATTCGGTGTTAACAGTTGCAAGCTAACATGTCCAGCACGTTGAATATGAAAGATCTGGAAATATTTAAAACTTTCAAAAATATCCAAAATACCTAGATGTGCGTGACAAATGTGCAAAACAGAACAGCGGTTTGATTCTTCCGGCAGGTGGTTTGCAACTTGTTGATATGTCGTGCGCCTTATTTTAGCTCATATCACACCGGTATGTTCATGAGCCCATACTGGTTAACATTTCGATTCGATGCCAGTGGTTGCAAGCGAACATGTCCAGCACATTGAACATAAAGGATGCCATCATAGGATGATAAAAGAAGTTAGCTGTAGTTACACTACTGTAATTAGCTGAGTGCTACATCAGAGTTACTCATGCTGAAATGGCCTCAACCGAGTGGCCAGACTACGAGGGATACATAAAATTGCGTGTATTTGGTGTGTCGTCTGCGTTCCTCTCTCTCATTCATGTGTATGTAGCACGCAAACAAAGGCGTAAAGACTATGGGCGATAAAGTCTAATTTTCAGCTATTGCATATTAGAGTAATTATCTATTTCAGCAGTTACAGTGTGGTTCCTGTATAATGTACAGTAGCATTCATTGTTGCTCAGTGATTGCGCGGTACCGCAGTTGCAACTGCTTAACTCGCTTAACCCATAAACGGTGTTGTCCGACAGGATTTGCCTCTGCAGGTATGGTGGCGTTATAGTGTAGGAGCTTCCCTACTATACTTCTCTTACGGCGCTGGAAGGAAATAGGAAACATGCAAAGCGCTTAATCACACCCACCAGTAAACTATCCTCATGACACTGCCGCTCTCGCAACAGCGATCCCACATTGGGTGAAAGCTGCATGCCGTCCGTGGTGTGCTCTCTCAGTACTCTATCCATTGCTTTGGCAGAGATTCATACAATTTGAGAGGCACACGCTGTTGAAAATCCTTCTTTTACGACGCTGCTTCACTGAGGACCGGTGACGGCACTTTTTGCCGACTCCAAACCTCTGCTTCACGCTTGCACCGTGTCTCCTGCTTTACTGCACTTTAAAGTGACAGTCCGGTCGCAAGCATATAGGTCTGGGAAACACCGCCTTATGATTTTTAATACTCCTCATAACAACTGTGGAAAATATTTCAGAAGAAGTCGTATCGCACGATTTATAATCGACCTTTTTCGATGCCGCAGTTGGTCCTGAGTAAAGGGCGCAGCGAGCTCTCGCGTGACGTGCATAAGAGCAATGCCGCACGTGGCTTGCGCATGCCTGTTTGCGCGATAGTTGATTGTTGCGTGCTAGCATTTGTCCATTATGATGATTTTGAGTAGCAATCACACGTTATGTAGAGTAAAATGCAGAGTAGCGTCAATGCAAACACAGGTATGACGACGCAGCCTTCTGTTCAGTACACCCATAGACAAAAACACCTCTCTGCATTCCCAGCAACGGCGCAGTCCTCCGCTCCACTTTGTCCTTTGGGGACGTCATGCTCACGTGACGGCTGACGTACATAGAGGATCCTTGGGGCAAGGAGTATGCGAGGGAGAAAAACGAAACCGGGTGTCTCAAAAACCACGCCATTTTGTGAGCTGAAACTTTCCACAGAGCATGTAAGCCAGTTGGAAAGCCAGAGCAGTGGCAGTTGGAAAAAATTAACTTCCGGTTTTCCCGGACTGTCCCTTTAATGTTATCTCACTTAGTTAATCAGCACATCTTTCATCCATAGAACTGATACTTTCGGTCGGAAAAACGGCTCACAAATCATTTTTCGAACGTTTACAGCAATCGGGTACGAAGCGCCGATTCACATTAGTCGCATAATGGCGGGACATCCGTTTTGGAGCAGACCACACTCACTCGGCTTGGCTCAGCTTGGCTTGAGTTCGCTTTCGCGAACTAATCGACCGGAAAGCGACGCGTTTGACGCTTGAACAAGCTCCTCCCTCGCGGCGGCAAAAGATCAAGAATGGCCAAACTCTCCCTATATACGGCTCTGATGGGGAGGGCATATAAGCGGGCGACTTCACAATGCAGGGGTTCTTTTCTGGGTATTGGCGGTGAAGCATCGGGGCCACTTGTTAAGGAGGTATGAATTAAACGTTTCTTTGTTGATTGCACTTTTCTCTTGCTGTGTCTTCCTGTGCGGCGGAACAGACGGTCTGACGCCTCGAGGTTGCGGAAACTCGGGTTTCTACAACACGCGCCCAACGTGGGGCCCGAACTAATTCTGCTAAGGTCTCATCTGGATACTGAGTATGTTTATGAAGCCAAGATGGACAATAAAATTAATTTCGTATCGGCGATAATTGCGTCTTGTGTTGATCAGCGTAGGAGCGCGTGATTTCTTCACTTTTGCATGGTTTGCTGGAGAAAGAAGGTGGTCAAAATTATCCCCCGTCCTACATGGCGGCATGTGCAGCTTGTACCCACACAATCGTGAGCGAAGTCATTTTACGTGAAAAACTACTCCCAGTTATTACCACTACTACGATTATTATAAGGCAACACTCTACTCTCAAGGCACCCTCTGCACTGACGGGGTTCGTGTGGCGGATACAGTTGCATTAGTCTAAGAGGATGGCGCGTAGGATTCCGTAAAACAGCCTGAGGCGATACTTGCGCCTTTCCTGTCGGACATGCACAACGATTTTCATTTTTGCCTTTTCCATTATGCAAGCAACAGCACAATCGTTTTCATAGCGTTCTCCCTCAAGCGTATTTTGTATGTTTAGTTCGGAATCTGCTGTTTTTCTGCATCACATTCAAACAGTTGTCCGCGCATATCCTTCTAAAAACTTTGAAGGCAGCTGCAGGGCTGGTCGCAAGAGTGCAATGCAATGAATTCTAATATTCATCGACTACGTAGCTGCCTTCCAGAATATAAAGTGGAACAGTCGTTACGGACGCGGTGGTAAGTAACTGTTATGAGGCTGGAACACACAAACACGACAGCAGTCAGAAAATGAAGTGTATCTAGCAGTGCCTATCTAGCAAAACAATTGCTAGATACGCTAGCTAGCGTATTTAGCATCAACAAACAAGACCGCCCCCGTCCCCGCCCCATCCCGCTCTTGCGAATGTTAATTAGGGCTAAACCACGTGAGCGCCAGCCCACAGATACCAACCTCACTGTATCATCTGAGGAATTAACCACGTGGGCACCAGCCCACTTTCACGACTCCATCTGGTCATCCCTGCAACATGCCGTTCTTAATATTATAGTTAGGTGCACGCCCTACTGTGTTTAATTATGGAGTAAACCACGTCAGAGTGATACCGACCTCACTGTATCATCTGAGGGATTAACCACGTGGGCACCAGCCCCCATATCGTAAGCCAGCCTCGGCAAGTCCCTCGCACGCGCAACACGCGCCTACTGTGTAATTAACTAACACTAGGGACGCGCCTGTCTTATAAAAACGATGCATGCAAACGGAGATTAGTCAGAACAATAAAAATGGCAGACAAGTTCTACATCAATTTACTCTCAAACGCTTCCACCGATGTATTTCCTAATAACACGATGAGTAAGTTCAGAGTTAAACTTGCTCATCCCGTGCACTTAGATGGGAAGTGGGAAGTTGCCCTGACAGAGGTGAATGTCCCGTTTGCAATTAAGAACGTCACGGACACTGTTAACGCTATATCTGAAACTAGTCTCTTTGCTCCTACACTCACAACAGAGCAAATCAAGTTTCGCGCAGGAGAAAACATTATCTTACCAATTCGACAATTCCTAGCGAACCATTTAAAAAGCCAAGCAAGGATTCTACGTGCCACTGGTCATTATGAGCTACAACCGCCACTCAATACTGGACTTGAGTTCAGCCTAGCTCTTTCTGCCAAGCTTAGTTTTCCTGAAAAGATATTGGGTGTTCGGAAGTGGATGAAGGTCAACCAGTAAAAGTATTGAAGTATCAAAGGAATACAGAAGCAAAAATTACTTTAATCATGTACCGCTCGGGTACAACAAAATATGAAATTCCAGAAGGGTATTACGAGTCGGGAAAGGACCTAGTTGATGCAATAAATCATGCATACCGAACAAAGCTAGGGCTACCAGAAAGTGCACGTGTTTTGTTTTATAATTCATACAATGGAGTTTGTCAGCTGGAGGGTCGTAGCGAGGGTTATGTCACATTTCATTCATATTTGGCTCTGATGCTTGGATTCGGAAAAAGGACAACCTTCTCAAGTTTTGCTGTAGCCCAGTGGGATGTCTGTCTTTTTCCAGCACAAAATTATATCTTTCTTTACAGTGACATCATCGAGAACGAAGCTGTCGGTGATATCACGGCACCTCTTCTTCGTTTACTCCCTTTCAAAGTGCAGAGTCGGAATGAAGTGATTTCATATTCTTTCACTAATCTTTACTATAAATATGTGATAGCAAAAGAACTGACCACCATTCAAATCGAACTGGCAAACGAGATAGGTGATTTCATTCCATTCATTGCCGGCTCAGGACGTGTTGGGGTGACACTGCATTTTCGAAAATGTATATAACACACGCACCCTGTTGCATAGCACATTATGGTACGGGCAAACGGGATCAACCACTGCCACATTATTCAGCTCCTATTTATGAAGTCGGATCTGGTTATTTCTCTGATTTAGTGCAGCAGTTTATACCTATACTAACTAAGAAGGTAGCTCCCTACGTGAGTCGAAAGCTCCTCGACACTGGACGACACATAACAGAAGAAGTTAAGCAGGGATCAACGTTTAGAGAAGCTCTAAGGAAAGGAGTTGGTCGTACAATCCATTCAACACGTGACGAGTTGCTTCAGAGGCTCAGAGGAAAAGGAAGGAAAAGAAAACAATCTGTCAACAATAAAAGCAAACGTAAGAGGGTGGGTCAGTCAGTAAAATCCCTGAAGAAGCGAAGAAAGGTCGACTTTTTTACTACAGAAAATGTCTAGCATCGCTATAGTACATAAGAATTCTTGCCTCTGCACCACAAACCAGTTGGAACTGTTTTCTCTTCCTCCAACAAACTTTTCTTTGGAGAAGTCAGAATATGTGGAGCAGTTTCTGCCCCTACACCAAGTGGCGTAATCGAATATAATGTTCCAGGTCTCGGAGGTGGATTCTTTGACTTGCAGTCTAGTTTTCTACACATTCAATGCAAAATTGTGCAGAAAAATGGAGATACAACATCAAGTACGGTTGGGAGTACAGTGACACCAGATGGTGTGATACCTGTGCAAGCATTTGCATCCTCACTCTTTCATCATGTCCACGTCTACCTTAATTCGACACTGGTTTCTAACTTCGAAAATTATGCATATCGTTCATACTTGGACATCATAACAAATGCTAATAATGTTACTCAAACTCACACCCTCTCTGGAATGCTCTACGAACCAGATCCAGTAGGAGAATCTGAAAAATTTGCCGCTCCTGTTGAGGCAAAAGGAATTTTTGCACGCTACAAACGCAACAAAGGTTCGGCACTCTGCGATCTTTATTCCCCTATCTTCAGTGATATATGTCAACAGGAAAAGTTTATTCGCAATGGAGTCGACATAAGAGTTATCCTTCGTCAGAACACAGATGATTTTCGACTTCTTGCACCTGCTAGCGAGACTGAAAAACACACTATAGAGTTTAACACGAATTGTGTTGTACCTGCGACGTGTGCAGGTTTCTCCAAGTGTGCTCGTCGGCATTGAACGAAGACTTCAGACAACTCCAGCATCATACCTCCTTCGAGGATTAGAGATTAAGTACAGGTGAATTGCTCCAAATCAATCTC
Organism: Ornithodoros turicata; assembly: GCF_037126465.1. NCBI lineage: Eukaryota > Metazoa > Arthropoda > Arachnida > Ixodida > Argasidae > Ornithodoros > Ornithodoros turicata. The sequence goes on along the minus strand of NW_026999334.1, from coordinate 1,439,222 downwards.
AAGTGATTTTCGATAACCTTTACAGTGAACGAGTTCCACCAAAGCTGACAGTATTGATGGTGAGAAGTGAAGCCTACCAGGGTAACAGACAAAGGAATCTGTTTAAACTTGAAAATTTCAAGCTGGAGAGAGCTGTGCTTGATGTTGGTGGACAGCAGTACACAGATGACCTTGACTTTCAGCGATCTATCTACTCTAAAGGATATATGAATTTGCTTCACAAGCTGAAGCGGAAAGACATACCTCTAGCTCCGGCTGCATATGAGAAAGAAACATTTATGCTCTACTACCATCTGAGTCCTGTGGTACAAGCTAATGTTTGTCTCACCCTAACATTTGGTGCAAATCTTACAGAGGCTGTTACAGTTCTCTTTGTTTCAGAAACACCTCGTGTGCTAGAAATCACAAAGACGGACGAGTCAAATTCGTATAGAAAAAAATGGAGGAATGGGAATTTTATGCAGCCTTTGCTCGAAATCACTGCACAATGCCACTGTTTCGTGGAACATTTGCATGCAATGAAATTGCAAGTCAAAAAGCTGAACCAGGTCTGTATGTTGTCAATACAGCTCCTAGATCCTCTCCTGGAGAACAATGGACCTTATGTTACACCTCTGAGAACAACAGCATTTCTTATTTCGACAGCTACGGCATACGACCAGTTTGCAAAGAAATCTACCAGTTTATTCACCCAACATCTTCCTTTCACTACAATGCAAAACGACTTCAGGGATATGAATCTGCTACATGTGGACTGTACTGTTTGTATGTAGGTAGTCTTCTAGCCTGTGGCTTCTGTCTTCAAGAGTGCACTCAGAAGTTTTCACCAACCAACTTCAGACACAATGACAGATTGATAGAAACAGTTGTTTGAAAAAATCTCCCAAGAAAAACAGAGGATATGTCATGCTGTAGTGTAGTATGAGCATTCAATAAAATTTCAGTTTGTCTGAAAGAGCTTTATTTGTCAACTTAATTTGCACACTATATAATGAATCGTTGGTAATAAAAAATCCCATCTGAGATAAGCTATTTACTAACAGTGACTTGCAAACAAAGACATTGTTGATGGTTACATACATGCTATTAGAAACTGGTTATTTCGTACACATATAATCAAAATTCGTCTGACACGGACCATTTACAAACAGTGACTCTCATCTGATACAGGCTAATTACAAACAGTGACTTGCAAACAGACATCATTATAGAGTACATTCACGCTATTAGAAACTGATTATCACATACTCTTATAATCAAATTCTGAGAAAACAGGTTATTTCATGTACATTAATCAAATTCGTCTGAGACAGACCATTTACAAACAGTGACTTGCAGACAAAGTCAGTTGTTATTTCCATCGCAAATACATGCAGCAATATGGGAAAGCAAACTGTCTGTTTCATTCACATCAAGAGCTACACACTACTTCAGGAAGACAAGAAATTCATCAGACCAGCTCTTAGCATAGTCATCACTCATGACTAACAAATATCCTCTTACTCACAGTTGTAAGTAATCCCACACTGACAACCATAGATGTGGAATAATGCAATAGCTTTAGTTCATGGTTCTAATATATGACAACCATAACTATATGGATGTTACATCTTTATTATAATTTTTTCTGTGGGACCAATAATAGAAGGGCAACATCTGTTGCGGGGTGATAACAGATGAGTTCCCTCCTTCTCCCGTATGCCAACTCTGTAATGAAACCTCGTGACGGTGCACACCCCAACACCATCGTTTCATTAGAGAGACCAATCCGTACACATTAAAAAATCAATCAACCATAGCCAAAAGGTAGCGTGTCAATTCCATCATCACAAATGAAGCGTTTTGTATCCAGTGGATTGAGAGCTATTTTTCTCACTGACACACTTTTGTTGACATTGTCCTTGTGTACAATGAGGTTCTGTTTAACTTTATGCATTGTACCCTGCTCGAGAGCATTTGTGTACATAGAGAAGTGGAGTTTTTATACTTCACATTGTTTAACATCCTTAGCACGATTGTACTGCTTTTTGCTGCACAGATCGAGGGCGTACAGCTTTGGCTTCAGACAACAGAAGCCAAGAATGTGATCACGAGGAAGCTCATTTTTAAACTTTCCTAGTACCATCCTGTTTTTTGTCGAATAGAGTGGGTGATCAGGGTCATAACCAGAGTTGTCTAGATGCTCGTCAGCTAGTTCGTGGAGTACTTTATCGTCACTCAGCATCACAATGTAAGAATCAGTGTCCATGTATAGCAGTCGTGTATCAGGGGCTACACGGAGAAGATGGTTATGATAAAAATCAAACATCTTGAGCTTAGACAATTCTAATATTGTGAAGCCCAGGTGCAGCGGTTGCTTCATGCGAAGAACAGACTGACTAAATTGGAACAAGATGACGTGAGAGCTCAGAGGGCGGAATTTTTTCAAGTTTGGTTTACATAGAAGCTTCAACACTTGCTCATCTGTTACTGTGAGGCGACAATTTACGAATTTCCTAACTTGCATACATGTCCTGCCATATACACTATTAATCATTAGCTTTGATTGCTGTTTCTCAAATGCATTTGTAGCTCGTTTCCGAACTTCGTGATTGAAGTCGACATAGGATCGCAGAAAGGGCTTTTGATTGAACTTGAGAACCCTGTGAACTTTAGTGAGGCGCAACTCCAATTGCAGATACAGCTGCAAATTGCGATGGTGAAGAAAGTACCTCTCTTTATCAAATAATGTTAGCAACAGTTTTGCTTCGGTAGCTTTCTGTGGAAGCTTGAACTTCTTCATGAGTGCCTTCTGATAGTCTGACAATTGCTCATAACGAAGGGACATTTTTTCAGGGGCAACGGGAAGATCTCTGTGGCGTTCATGAGTTGCTCGGTCATACACTAGGTCTACCTCAAGAAAGTAACCCACAGGGACATCATCTCGTATCTGAGCTATATCCAAGTTAACAATTTCCTCCTCACTGAGCCACTCAAATCCTCTGTAAGGCAGTGGTTCTCTCATGACTGCTCCATGCAGGCCATTTACATCAATGTAGTTAATTATCTTTTTTTCTTTTTCGGGATCAAACTGTTCTGTTCCTGGCACATTCGCAGTTGCTTTTCTCAAGGAGCACTGTGTGACACCCCCTCATAAGCCATTCTCGATGATCAGGTATGCGTTGGGGTCGTTAATTAGTTCTAGTTCTACCTGACTCATTTTTAGTGCACAAGACCATGCTTAATCCTGATACAAAATGAAACGGTGCAATCTTGTGCACATCGAGTGTCCACTTTCGAAAGTTCTGAAACACATCTGCTAAAAGCAGTGTGTCTGTCAGAAGGTATAAGTCCGAATACTCTCCAAGACTCTTCAGCCAAAATTTTTCATACACATTCTGTGCGTGGTTGTAGTCTTGTTCACTTACTTCGGTTCCATTCAAAATGTTAAGGAACATAGGCTTCAAAACTGGTGACAAAGTTATAACAGAAGACCCCTTACGAACAACCAGCTGAAAGTGTTCCTCATTTGGAAAAAACTGGCGAAGGGATTGAAAGTTGGGTTCATCTTTATCACGTAGATTTTTCACCAGTGTTTCAAGGCTTGCATTCAGAAAACTCAAACTGTCCAAGAATCGATAAGAGCCGATGTCAACTGCTTTAAATTTTTGACAGCTGGTGGCAATCACGTTGATGTCTGACTTCTTAAGCAGATGTAAATGAGACAGGAGAAAACTCATGTCATAGTTAGCATTATGTGCAATGATTGGAATCTTGGGTGGCACTCTCAGTTTCAGGTTACACGTCTGACATAGTGTTTGTCGAAATTCTCCGCTTACATGGTCATGGTCTCGAACTTTTTGTCTTTTAGCAAAGGATTCTTTGCAGATATTACAATGAGTGGCTGCTGTATGTTGACGCTCATTCTCTTCAGTCATTTCTAGAGGTGCAAAAGCATGTATCCAGCCTAAAATTTCGTCATGCAATTTCTGCAGCAGCTCCATAAACACCGTGACACAATTAGGACCACGGAAAAGATGCTTTTGCAACACGTGTGAGTCGGATGCACGTATAACCAAAAGGCAAAAGGAGGAAGGACAGTGATCCTCATACACGTTTGTTTCCTCCAAACAAGCTGACAAAACACTTTCAAAATCATATACACAGTAGAAAGGGACTTCCGACGTGATATGTTCCCCGGCAAATGCTACCATCTCTCCCTTTTTAGGGTAAATTGTCTTAGCAACCTTCTGATGCAAACACAGCTTTAAATGATCACTGAGGATTCTGTCTGATGAGAAGCCCATCACACACCTCTCGCAATGAAACCGTCCGCTAGGTTGAAATAATCCATTAAAATTTGTGATAAGCAGAAAATGAGAGTCGATTAGCAACAGATCCACATGTTTCTCACACTCGTCATTGACAACCTTGATGGGGTACAGAAATTTGTCTTCCCTTTCGTAGGCGTACACATTGATACTGATGCCATTATTTTTTTCAAATGCTTCAACCTCTTTTGGGAAAGCTACCGGGAATGTTTTTGGAAAAACATACTCAGAAATATATGGTCTGTATGAAGATGCCCTACGCCTGCGATAACCAGTAGCAGGATGCAGTGCAGCTATTACAGAGAAGGCAAAAGACATGTTCTGCTCGTCTTCATGCAAACCAAAGTCCACACACAACAGAGAACAAAACTTATGCTTCAATTCTTGCGGTAACTTAAACTGGGCACATCCAATCAGTTGAGGCATCAAACGTCCAATGTTCATGATACAGGCATGAATGCGAAAGAGAAAAAACCTGAACCTTCTACTTCGAGGTTTTCCAAATTTTGTGCTATTTCAGCAGTCACTTGAGTGATAGAAGGTTCTACATCTGCCTCTGACCATACTGTCACTACTTTGGAAGGCACGAAACTAATTTCGAGCTGTAACTCATCGTCTGGTGTGTGACGACCAAGTTCCACTTTAAGCAATACAAAATAGCCCAGTGGAAAACCAAAGTGTCGTAAGACATCAGCAATGTACTGTCTGTACTCGTGAAAAAAGGTTGTAACATCATGTCCGCTAACGTCCCTGTCGTGTAAATGTAGCTCAAACCGATTAGTATAGTTTCGCAGTGTGCACAAAGTCTCACAAAAAGGAATGCAGGGGGTTTGAAGATTGTGAACATTTGCCAAGTGAATCTGAAGACCTAATGCTGTTGCATAATACTGCCGTTCGTGCTGGGAGCATAAGTGACACGTCACCGTATCTCATCACTTTCTCTTCGAATTGGTGAAGATAATATCTGGCGAAATGACTTTTTTACCATCTTTGGTAAACCGTTCTTTCTTCTCCATTTTGAGATTTGGAAGCAGTCGCATTTCCTCTAGCTCTTCCTCCGACAATTTTTTGAAGCGTCCAGGTAGATACACTTTCACCGGCTTGTCGTTTTCAATGCACAGCTCTACGTATACTGCCTCGCCATACATAGTGTCAATTTTCTGAATGTCCAGCACTTTGAACTTTTCGTTTTTGGGTATGTTGCTCATTTTCTGAATTTCACCATCACCACATTTTTTCAGTTTATCCAACTTTTTCATGACGGATGACATAGCTTACTTGTGTTATGGAGACTTCGCTCTTATGATGACAATTTGCTTTCTCCTCTTGCTGTATAGAATGAACTGAAAGAGAAGAATAGATTAGTAAACTTTTACATCTACCACAGGAATATGTAACACACCTCCTCAGTCTGACGTTCTGAATGAAGAACCACTCTCTATGTCCGCTCTTATATAGCGATTGCATGCAGCTCTCTAACATGTGTGCACAGCCTTGAACGTCTACATCCTTGCAACATTATACGTGAAGACATGTTTCAGCGTGTCCTATCTAACATCATTGGTCTGGTAACTAACATACCTGCGTGCACAATCTTGAATGTCTACAACCTTGAACGTGTGTACTTCGACTTTGGGCAAGCTTAGAGTGATGCACAGACTTGTCTTTGCTCTTTGTTGTAACCTTCCATTATAGAATGCTCCTGGTCTGATAACTAACACAGCTATGCGCAACCTTGAATGTCTACAACCTTGAATGTCTGTATTTCAGTTTAGCCAATCTGAGAGTGATGTAGAGGCTCGTCTTTGCTGTAACCTTCCTTTATGTAATGTTGTGATTTCATAACGTGCTTCATTCGTTTGCAAAAGATGGCTGAGGTTGGACCTTATAGGTTTACCACTCCGGTCTCAATGACCATATCAGGTCAAAGCCAGAGTGGGAAGACGGCACTTGTTACACGTCTAATTAAACATAGAGCTGCTGTCTTCGACAAACCATTTGATCATATATTGTACATATACTTGTACAAACAACCAATCTTCGATAATTTTCCAGAGGTAACCTTGAGTCAGGACATTCCTACTAATCTTGACACTGTAAGAAATTCTTTAATTATATTTGATGATTGTTTAGCTGACAAACAAAGGCTCAAAGAAATCTGCAATTTTTATGTAGCTGGCTGTCACCACCTCAACTGTTCAGCTATTTTTATAACACAATATTTATTTATTAATGATCCTCTGTATAGATGCATTCAGTTTAATAGCAGTGCCTTAATTTTATGTCGTTCCGCCCGCACTGCGGACCAAATGCAAATACTTTCACGACAACTGTTTGGTCGAAAGAAAACTGTACTGCCCAGTATATATAAAGATGCTTGCAAGAAACCATATTCATACCTTGTAATTGACCTATCCCAAAACTGTTCAGACCAATTTAGGGTGTGGACTAATATATTTCCAGACGACCAGCGACAAATAGTATATAAAACATGAAACGTGTCAAGAAGAATATTCATTTTCTCCAGTTGCTTGCTGATGCAAAGTTGCCGGAGCAACGTTATATTCTCCTGGAACATGCTACAAAAGAGCAACTAACTGCTATTTGAGAGATTTGTATGCATCTTTGTAAAAGAAACATTAAGGTAGCTCCAAGAGTGAGAAATCAGTTGCAACCTTATGCAACACCTATCCGCTTTTTGGCAAAACGAGACACTACAGGAGTGAAGAAAGTTCGAAAGGTATTGCAACAATCTGGTGGTTTTCTAGAGTTCCTTTTGCCACCTTTGCTGGGTCTCCTCTCGACTTTAGGTGGACGGGCGATAGCAAAAGCAATCGGAGTGTAGTCGATGCAGAAATACGAGCTTGTGCCTTACCGGGAAACCCCCATCCCATTCCGTAAGTGAAGCTTCCACACCTCGACGTGCGTCACCACCGCTCAAACGAGCCGCGAAGCGCGCACGACAGCTCACATGGACACCGTACTGAACTCCGAGGAGAGAGGCTACTTCGAAGAAGAAAAAATACTGTCACACTTCCCTCCAAGACATCATAAAAAGGTATTAGCTATGCTTCAGCTGATGACAACGGTTCTGGCTTACGACGGGTACGGAAGACTTATCTGTCACGGAAAGGTGGTGCCACACTCATCTATTGTTGAGCTTTTGAAGTACGAACTTCACAACAGGCAACCTCCTTGGATGAGAGGAGGCGTTTCAGCTACAATCAGCGCTTATCTATCACTCGATGCTCTTAGAGTTTGCAGTAGGAAGAAGTACTAATGGCAGCCTACTATGACCCGCAACATGTCGGCAGCTTTGGTGGAGTGCAGAGACTTGCTCGAGCCATTGGCGAAAAGAAGGACAAAGTCACTAAAGTTCTGGAGACAAGTGATGTGTACAGTTTGCATAAGGAATACAAGCGACCCACGAAGTTTCGAAAAACCATTGCACTTGGACTTCGCGAACTATTCCAGGCTGACCTAAAGGATTGCTTGATAGCTTAGGCTCCCTGTACAGCCGCGGATTCATAAATTTTCTTCTAGCGACGGGCACAGCCGCGTCAACATTCGTGCTACATATAGATGTATTGTAGTGCACAATTACTAGTATCCACACGCTAACTGCAGCTAATTGCCAAGTGGTAAAGGTGGCTGGGGGTGTTCGGGAAAGGGTAAGGCTTTTCTCGTAAAGCTTTTCCTGTTTCATTTATATTTGCTGACGTGTCATGTTTCAATTTGTCAATGCTTCTAATGTTACTTCGTGGTGCCATTGTTCTTGTTGTACGTGGTAATATGATGTCTTACAATTTACTGAGCTTTTCCACTGTTCATATCCTACGTAGCTATGTGTTCAACATTGTACGCGTAACAATTGCTTTGGTGCATCCCAAGCAGCACGCCAATAGTGGTCCAATATTGGACTCATATCGGCTGAAGACTAACAGGCAAAAAATGGCAGAAGTCTAGCACTCGCAAGTGAATAAAACCTTTTGAAATCCCTTTATCAATCTTATCTCTCAGTCTCTTTAAATACTTATTTTATTAATATGAGCTGCCAAGATTACCAATATTGGTCCAATATAGGCTGCCAATATGGGACCAATATGGGAAGTGCAACCAGGCTCCATATTGGACCGATATGGGCTGGCTATACTGGCAAGCCCATTTTGCTCAAAGCGCCCCAATATGTTCGTGACGCCAAGGGGTAGTTCGTGTAATAATAAAGCATTATCCGGTTTAATATCCACCACTGATATTACTTATTTCTTCTTTTTGCTTTTTCATTTCTGCAGATCTCTTTATTGATCCACGTTGCATAGCATTACAAAAAGAACACTGCATCTGCGAAAAAACGAAGACCAGGTGCTATGCCTGTCTTCGTATTGCCAACTGTAGGATGGGGCGAACGAAAGCTTGCCCTCATCACATTTCAAAAATAGTGCTGAGTACTAATACTAAAATGAAGAGCAGGATCAACTAGTGCTAGCCAGGCAGTCGTATTGCCAACTGAAGGATGCGGCAAGCGAAAAGTTGCCCGCATCACATTTCAAAAATAGTACTGCTCTCGCCCTGGAAACGAAGAGCAGGGACAACTACAGTTTTTCCCGCCAATTTTAGTCCAACCCAAGTAACACGAAATGTTGCAGCAACGTTGGACTGACGTTGTCTTTTCCACTCTTCAATGTTGGAGTAACGAGGGATTCCACCATTGGAACAGTGTGGGAATGTCGCCTCCTTTAATGTTACATCTACATTGGTAAGCAATGTTTCTTCTGACGTAACAACCACATCCTTACAACGTATGCGCCTCAACGCTGGAATCACGACAATATTTTAGGGTTCCAACGTTGATCCCACGTCTGCCCTAACATCGTTCCGACGTGTGGGCAACATCTGCCCCTATGATGCTCCCAATTTTGCACTGACACTGCTCCGACGTTACAGCAACATCTGTTCCAACAGTGTTCCAACGTTAGTACAATGTATGCCCAAACACTGTTCAGATATGATCTGCCCAGCAGTATCCCGACATTTGAGCAACATCTGCCCCGATATGCTGGTCCCACGTTTGCGCTGACACTGCTCCGACGTTAGATCACATCTGCTCCAACAATGTCCCAACGTTAGTACGATGTATGCCCACACACTGTTCCGATATTAGCTGCCCAGCAGTGTTCAGATATTTGAGCAACGTCCGCCCCTACATGTTGGTCCCATGTTTGCACTGACACTGCTCCGACGTTACAGCAACATCTGATCCCACAATGTTCCAACGTTAGTGCAATGTATGCCCACACATTGTTCCAATATAATGTGGCCAGCAGTGTTCCGACATTTGAGCAACATTCGCCCCTGTGCTGTTCCTACGCCTGTTCTAACGTTGTTCTGGCGTTACACCAACGTCTTCCCCGTGGCATTCCGACGTTGCAACGACATGTCTGCTTGAGCATAGCTAGTGTCGTAGTATGCAGCATGCAAGCAAATGAAATGTTGTGAATATAATGGTTTATTCACATATGAGGATGTTCATGCCTTCTGTGTGTTGCCTACTGATGTTCAGGCCTGAAAAAGACAAAAGATACAATTTTCTTCTTGCTCATGTGAAGTCAAATTTAAATATTTCAATGTGGGCATCATAGCACTCGTGGAGACATCACAGCGACTTCGATGTTCAATGGCGCCACATCAAAATAAGGGGACTGAAAATGGCAAACATACAAAGGCGGAGAGGACTTCTGTTGATTGATTCATTGATTTTTTTTTTTACGGATCAAGAGAAACTGAAGCTATGCTGCGCCTTCAAAGCATTTATGAGCAAAGAATTTATGTTCAAAAGTGCAACAATTACAGCTTACTGACAACGTTTATTTAACGTACCGGGAAGATACTAATTAAACGCAACTACATTTTTAATTGTTATTAAATATGTGTTGCTTCTGCTGTTTTTCTTGCACAAATAAGAATAATTCCCTCAAAATATTCATAAATAAGGACACAAGAACATAATTGCCGAAAAACTTGACACGCCGAAGACTTCTTTAGTATACTGTTGCATTTTTCCATGCCCTCTATGGTGAACAACGGGGAAAATTAACTCACCGACCAACTTGTTGAAAGGCACTCCAACCTTGCAGGAAGCCGCGTCGCTCCAACGTCCATTTTGTCTTCTTTCTATGCGACTATGCCTGCATAAAAGTGAACAAACGCAAAAGATAAATTCGAAGAGATAATTATGAAAGAAAATAAGCGTAAATATAGTGTGTACAGGCTGGACCTTTGCTCAACATCCGTCTTTCATTCATGTATCACACTCGGTGCTGAAATACAAATGACAACACTTGCCCCACGAACAAATTTGAAACTGCCAACAACGCTGAATAACAATTTGGAAGCACACCATGAATCAATGTTCTATTTGCATGTTCTACAAATGTAAATGTAAAGATGGACTCAAGTTCAACGTGTACATACCTGCTGTTTCTACAAATCATTCCTAAACCGCACACGATGGACTTGCGAGCAGCGCCGGTAATCTCGGTCGTACCAACCTCCTATGTATCCCAGCAGTGTGAGGAAGACCTGTGCTTAGCAACATCACAGGCGTTATCTTACCAGCACAACTCGGTTCAATTCTGAACCAAGCCAAGAAAAAGCAAAATTAACTTCAACTGACGATTATAACCTGAGGAGAACGCGGAGAATGGCGTCCGGTTTGGCCGGCGGTCCCCTGCGGCTTCCCCGATCCCCGCTCCAGTGTTACTAGATGCGAGACCCTAATTCCGCCAAAGTGGGAGAAAAAGTAGCCCGAAATACCCAAATAGCCAAATAATATTTCGCGGTGAAAAATGAGATTTATTGCTTTGTTCATGTGTAATGTACAAGTATACAAGTAAAGTTAAGCACGGCAACAACGTTATGCCAGAGTGAATCTCGCTCTATTCTCAAATCAGCTGGCCTTCTGCGATGTCACCAGAGAGTCCTCGATGCATTCTTTCCTTTTGTGAAAATGTGTCGTTGCTGGTCTTCTGGTAGGAAACTAGGAATTCGGAATCCTCTCTGAGCGTGGCAGAATGATAATGACCTGGAGGAAATGACTGTGACTCGTTTGTTGTTTTGTGAACATCTAAAGTGTACCATAGGCTGAGAAGCACGTCAGGACAGGTACAGGCGAATCGGAAACGGCATGTTGATCTCCATATGTTGTAGGCCGTTGACTACACTTGAACTTTGTTGAACTTTGTTTGAGTTTTCATCGGGGCACTGTTCGCGATCGGCATTTAGTTTCACTCATAGAAATCACGCTAAAACAACTGTGAAAAACTCAGTTTTTTTTACGTGTAGTAAATCACCGCGATTTCGGTGTGTACACTTTGCATATGAAATCCTGAAGAAGAACTTGTGCAGAAGCAACGTTGTTCATTCTACGTTTGGAACCGCTGTTGCAAGTGTATATTCAGACAATGTCGTATCGGTGACGACCGCCTGATATTCAAAAAAAAAAAAAAGCGCCGGAGCTAAGTTTCAAAATTGCACTCCTCAACGTTTCTCCGACATTTTTCCAGTGCTGTGAATTCCACGTCGACGCAGGTATTTCGTATCCATATTCTGGAACATAGGTTGCATGTTACCTCTGCACCACTGCGAAAAGGGCACCGTACCAATGCTGGAGGACGTTGCTAATTTTATGTAGACTCTCCAACGTTCCTGTGAAACACATATATCGGTACTGCTGTTTCGTACCCACATTCTGACAGCGTTGGACCAGTGGTGACTGCCCCACATTGCAAAAAAGGCACCGTACCAATGCCGGAACAACGTTACAAATTTCATGAAGACCCCTCAACGTTTCTCCGACATTGTTCCCATGCTGTGAATGCCACGTCGCCACAGTTATTTCGTACCCATATTTTGACAACGTTGGACCGGTAGCGGCTGCCCCACATTGCAAGGAAAACACCATAGCAATACTGGAAGAATGTTACAAATTTGATGTAGACCCCTCAACGCTTCTCCGACATTGTTCCAATGCTGTGAACGCCACGTGGATACAGCTATTTCGTATCCATATTCTGACAACGTTAGACCGGTGGCGACTGTGGCACATTGGAAAAACGGCACCGTACCAATGCCGGAACAACGTTATAAATTTGATGTATACCGCTCAACGTTTCCCCGACATTGTTCCAACGCTGTGAACGCCAAGTCTATACAGCTACTTCGTATCCATATTGTAACAGCGTTGTACCGGCAGCGACTGCCCCACATTGGAAGAAAAGCACCATAGCAATGCTGGAAGAATGCTACAAATTTGATCTAGACCCCTCAACGTTTGTCCGACATTGGTCCAATGCTGTGAACGCCACGTCGGTACAGCTATGTCGCATCCATATTCTGACAACGTTGGACCGGTGGCGACTACCCCACATTGGAGGAAAAGCACCACAGCAATGCTGGAACAATGTTACATGTCTGATGTAGACCCCTCTACGTTTGTCCGACATTGGTCCAATGCTGTGAACGCCACGTCGGTACAGCTATTTCGTATTCACATTCTGACAACGTTGGACCGGTGGCGACTGCCCCACATTGGAAGAAAAGCACTATAGCAATGCTGGAAGAATGCTAGAAATTTGATCTAGACCCCTCAATGTTTGTCCGACATTGGTCCAATGCTGTGAACGCCACGTCGGTACAGCTATGTCGTATCCATATTCTGACAACGTTGGATCAGTGGCGACTGCCCCACATTGGAAAGAAAACCTTGTACCAGTGGCGGAGCAATGTTACAGATTTTATGGATAACTTCTAGCGTTTCCCCGACATTGTTCCAATGCTGGGAATTTCATGTTGGGATAACATCATAAGATGCCTATTCCAGCAACATTTCCAAAGTTTATATTCGTAATCAAATGTTTCATAAATATTGCGGCAATGGCTGTGAATTAACGTTGGTATTCCAATATGAATGGAACGTCGCAGCGACATTGCCAACATTGGCCAACGTAACCAATGTTGCACCAACATTATTCCTACACTTTGTGTTGCTTGGGAAGTGTCATCTGATTTAAACGAGGCGCCATTCAGTTTATTCCAGGTGCCATCTGAAATAATTCATGTGATATTCAATATAACCTGAGTGCCATCTGAATTAATTCATTGTGTTTTTAAGCAACAGAACCGTGAATTCACATCAGGGACATTCCCGTAGAGCATTCTAGTGGAAGGAAAAGTTAAAAGATAAGTGCTGATGGGATTGAGGTTCTGCCATGTCTCGTGTTGAACATTCGCACGACGTCGAGATATTGGGAGTCGCAGCGGGAGTAGTTAACGACGCCACTGGTGCTGTCGTCTGCTACGGAATATTTTCTGGCTGAGCTTCAGGATATTCCGCGTGGTTAGAAGAGCACGAAAGGGCATGATGCTCGTAGCAGACGACATGAGTGTGATCCTGTCGTCTGCGAAGGAATATCTTGTGGCTGTGCCGCAAGATATTCCCTGCGGTTCGAAGAGCACACAAAGACATCACGCACATCTTGCAGCTTAGCCACAAGATATTCCGTAACAGACGACAGAATCAATGGTGTCGTCTGCTATGTGAGCCATGCCTCTTCCTGCTCTTCTAACAGCGCGGATTATCCTGCAGTTTAGTCACAAGATATTCTGTAGCAGACGACACCACTGGTGCTGTCGTCTCAATAGCCATCGCTCCACTGGTGCTGTCGTCTGCTACAGAATATCTTCTGACTGAACTGCAAGGTAAACCGCGGTGTTAGAAGAGCACGAAACAGCATGGCTCACATAGCAGACGACACCATTGGTCCTGTCGTCTGCTATGCTATTATGTCGTGTGTGCGTGATGTCTTTCCGTGCTTTCTGTTCAAACCGCAGGGAGTATTCTGCAGCAGAGCCACAATATATTCCTTCGCAGACGACAGGACCACACTGATGTTGTCTGCTACGAGCATCATGCCTGTTCGCGCTCTGCTAACCGCGTGGAATAGCCTGCAGATCTGTCACAACATATTCCTTAGCAGACAACATGACCAACGGTGTCGTCTGCTATGTGAGCCATGCCTCTTCCTGCTCTTCTAACAGCGCGGATTATCCTGCAGTTTAGTCACAAGATATTCTGTAGCAGACGACACCACTGGTGTTGTCGTCTCAATAGCCATCGCTCCACTGGTGCTGTCGTCTGCTACAGAATATCTTCTGACTGAACTGCAAGGTAAACCGCGGTGTTAGAAGAGCACGAAAAAGCATGGCTCACATAGCAGACGACACCGTTGGTCCTGTCGTCTGCTATGCTATTATGTAGTGTGTGCGTGATGTCTTTCCGTGCTTTCTGTTCAAACCACAGGGAGTATTCTGCGGCAGAGCCACAATATATTCCTTTGCAGACGACAGGACCACACTGATGTTGTCTGCTACGAGTATCATGCCTGTTCGCGCTCTGCTAACCGCGTGGAATAGCCTGCAGATCTGTCACAACATATTCCTTAGCAGACAACATGACCAACAGTGTCGTCTGCTATACCTCCGCTCCAAATCCCGATATCTCGGCGCGGTGTGAATATTCAACATAAAAAGCAGCAGAACTGACGTCCCGTCAGCAGCGCTTTAATTATTTTTCCACTACATGTCTGCAGAATATTCTGCGGGGATGTTTTTCCACGCGTAAATACATGGTTATAGTGCTTATAAAGACCATGGATTAATTTAAATGGCACCCGGATTAAATTGACTAGCATCTCGATTTTTTCAGATGGCGCCCCGATGAAATTGAATGGCGCCTGGATTATTTCAGATGGCATCTGCACTAATTCAGATGGCACTTAGACTAAAATAAACGGGTAAACCTGTAGGGCCGGGCAGGCGGTCCCACGGAAGTGCAAAAGCCAAGCATCCCTTAGGACCCTTCATTGGCATCGCAATACTAAATACACCAAAAATTTCCAACCCTCTCCAAGAGTACAAAAGAGCGAAACACTTTGTAACGATGACGGACATACGCCTCAGCAGCTGACATTGCCTGCAGTAAATTAAAAGCACCAAGCTTTAAAGAAGCGGCATCCCTTCCTATCAAACACTGCGTTTTTGACTTGACCTGTCGCGATCCCGTTATCATTAGAGGAAGCAGTGACATTTTAGCGCGCATGAAACGTCCGATCCAACTGTCGTGCATGCGCATTAGTTGTAGGACGCGTGATTTCGCACAGACGACCACGCTCGCTCTCAGTCCATTTGGCCGATTGGCATAGACACCCCGAAACAAGATGGCGGCTGCTTTTCAGAAAGTCCAGTTCAGTTCTAGTGAATGTTATAATGCGATTGCCACGTATGTTGACTGTTTCGAACAATGTGTATTATCTGCGAGAGCTTGTTGCCTGTAACGACGTATTCAGTTGGGAATTTCACAGGCTTCAACGTAGAACCTTGCCGTGCTGCTCGGGCATTTGTGCAACACGGGTACTTGCCAATTTTTTTGCATTTTCAGTCAATATGGGTGCACACGGGCAGTATGGAGCCCATATTGCCAGGATTTTCCCAATATTGGATCAAACTGGGCAATATTGGGCCCATATTGCCCAGTTTGAGCCAATATTGGGAAAATCGCTCATATTGCCCAGTTTCAGACAATCTGGGGGAAATCTTGGCGAAACGGGTCCCATATTGGACCGTTTCGCCAATGACCAGCCAATATGGGCCCTATATTTTGTGCTTCTTGGGATCCAGCCTCCTAACGTCGGCCGGGGACGGCGGGCTGGTCAAGCTGCCTCTGTTTCCGCAACACCACCGACTGTATTGGTTGGAAGATAAACTAAACCAAATAATTTCCAATTGAAAGTGAATGAAGTGAACTTTGGGGAAGCACTACCTCGTCTAACATTTACATGATACAGACCATAAAAACACGATGTATACGCACTATCGGGAACATTGATGGACGCCAAATAATTCAAAACTTATTTCACCAATGCGGCATATTTTCCACTGCAACTGGCCAACTTTTTCAGATAGAGATTACTCTGAATGTACAGTACGCCTCTGAGAAACAAAAACCATGCGTTGCTCTCGACTGTCAGTCCTTTGCCAAAGACTACAATACTAGTGGTGACATTGTGTGGTGTTGCCCTAGAACACGCACACCTTATGGAGAAGGAAGCTTAGCTGTGTTATTGCCGCGATTTCTGAACCAGCTGGGTTTTTCTTCGTCATCCACCATGCCTGCGAAGAAACATATTTTTTATTCGTGAGTATATCTCGCAAATTAATGCCTTTTTCCTTCTTTTTGCTACGTCAGCGTTTCCTAGTAAGCTTAATATTGCTACATTTGTGTAATGCATCTTACCAGTCTTTTGCACCTTTCTACACCGTAATTATTGTAAATTATGTGTTTTTTAGGTCTCTTCTTTTGCATCATAGTAGTCTTTTGAACCTTTCTGCATTGTAATTCTTGTATAACTGTGTTTTTATGTCTACTGCATATGCAGTGTATGCAAAATGTCAGCGGGTCTCCGACTGTAGGAGTCTGGGTCCTTCATGAAGCTACAAGTAGCTCTTTTGCCCCAGCCTCCCCCCACTTGAGTGGAATAATTTGAACTTGAATTAAGGGGGTTGTAGGCGCGTTTAACGATGCCGCACATCGAGCGAGACAATAGCCAATTGCCTGAGTACGCTTTAATTTTGCAAAGTTTACCATTTTTTAAAGTATTGTACGTATAGTACGTAACATTGCGATTGCTCGTAGGGTCTCAAACCTTCAGCAATGAGGTGTTCGGAACGCATCGCATATAGGAGACTGGTCGACTTTATAGCAACTTCAGAGCGGCTAATGAAGCCTTCTTTGAATTGGAAACGTAAATATAACCTCGAATATTCCAATATTCACCAAAGAAATTCATCAGAATTGCATTAGATTGCATTGCCGCATACTACGTGCCACTAACGAACGACTCCAGAGCGCTGACAGCGGGATGTGCTACACTCGGCTCAAGATTCTCAATACATGGCCACGGTGGGGACCTGAACAGGTGAAACCTGCTTGACGCTTTGTCCAGAATTCTTGTGCATTCGCGCTCATGCCTACTACTCTCTACGGCCTACTGCCTACAACCTACTCCCGATTTTGCCTTCAGTGGTAGGGAGAGACATTGAAATGCAAGTGACTCCGAACATTTCTTATAAAGAAGCAAAAGTGCAGCACTAATTCTCGAAAATGGGCGGTTACGCAGCGGCTGCAGGGGGGGTAGTGTCGTTGAGAAAATCAATGGAGACTCGGACCTCTTAGTCTGTACTCTTGACCTCTTAGACTGTACCTCTTAGTCAAGAAAAGCCTGCAGAGGTTCCTCCTCTTTTGGCACTTGCTGCCCAGTCACGATCTGCCAGCCACAGCTTCAAGCGAGGTTATTGGTGCCCTTTTCGTTTGGGACAATATTACAAAAGATCAAGATCCGTCTCAGACCATTACTCAAGATAGGGAGGTCAGGACTACTGTTCATCACAAAAGTCGTCCTTCCAAGCACATTCCACACAGCCTTCCAAACATTTTCTCACAATCCAAAGAGCGACACGAAAGGACAAGTGGTAGAGGTAGGAGCGGTAGGCTCACCGAACAACAAAAGCAGACCTCGCGAAAGTAGTATGGGATGGACTCTCATAGTGCACAACGCTACAAGGCTTCTGGACACATTTAATTAGCAATTAGAGCTAATTCGGACCCCCCACATTAATCAGCACCCTCCACAGAGAAACCACACTAATTGGGGAGCGTCTAACTCGTGTCCAGGCCACCCGAGCGTTGTGCACTACGAGAGTCCATAAAAAATTAAAAATAGATAGAAAATAAAATAGATATATAGAAATAGAGTGGAGAGAAACAATTTATTCGAAAATCGACGATGCCGCGGCGAAGAAGCCGCTCCGCAACACCCGAGTGACCAGCGCCCACGATGTTGGTAGTTGGCACCCAGCAGTTGCAGAGATCGACGACAGGTGGCCACTTAGTTGCAAGGCATCACACCAGATGGCGCCACCATCATATCTCTATGCGAGAAAGACAGAACAAGACACTAGCGGCAGGTAGAAAATGCCAACACTGCTGAACAAGTCTAGGCATGCGAGAGAAAAGGTTTAACACACAGTACACACAGAAAACAGTACACATCGAGGAAAGGGCTTAGGGGGATCGATCGCTTAGGCCTAACCACAGCGTCACAACACTATGCAGCTAACACAAGGCGGGAACCGCTAAACGTGCGTCAGCACGGAGAAAAGGCTTGACCTCCACTAAACAAGTCTAAACATGTGAGAAAAGGCATAACACAAGCGCGGTCAAACATCGAGAAATCACTCGTCGCTAAACACGGGGGGCACGGCGAACATGCGAGAAAAGGAGCGCGGCAAATCACTCACCTTTTCCCCCGCAGCGACTGCTCATCAGCCAGGCAGAAACTGAGCGACCGCGGGGACTGCGGAGCAACCGAGCACACGTCTGCTCTCCACGACAGCCAGCGAGCAACTGACTGAGGCGACGCGCTGCGGCAGCTACGCATACGCGCGCGCTCCTAGCGCCCTCTGCGCGCTCCTACCGCCACCTGCGGCGACCGCGTGCGAGAGGCTAAAGGAGAAGAGCATTCCTGCGCCCTCTTCTTGCGTTGCTCATTGGTCGTGACATCATCCCATTGTCCCAAGGCTGCCCTGCTATTTTTTCACACAGTCTACACAACTGGACAAGGTCAATCTGCAATGAAGCCATGGTATGACGTCATCATGCACCTGCGTGGCTCAAGGACGCGTACACTCTAGACAGGGGACTTATTATTTATTGAATCACTATCCCAAGATTATTTCCTTCATTCTTCTATAACGAAACTATATGGAAACTATTGCAGAAGAGCACCATGCATGAAAGCTGATCGTAGGAATTCCAAAGTCTTACTAAATGAGACTTGCAAAAGAACAAAATATCCTAACACGCATCTCCATCAACGGCTAATAAGAGGACTAGGCACTCAACAAATCAACACAGAGTACGGGTAACAAGGAGCGCAGAATGATGCGTCTACTCCACCCGACAGCCAGGCACAGACTGAGTCACAATGCTTTTTCTGCTCTATAAAGTCATGCATCTGTCCCTCTTGCGGTTGATTTCTGAACTAATTTAATTGCGAAATTATTAAGAATAGCACTATTCCCATTCTGGGCAGCACTATCGTCAAGACAACAATGTTCCTTGTCAAAAAAGAAAAATACAAAGCGTCAACAAAGGAAAGCATGCATATCGGGGCATGTCAGAACATGTCAGGACAAATTGCACGACTGCTGGGCAACAGAGGAAAACAAACACTTGAACAGAGTGAAAAGACACTCACTATCATCGGACATGTACACTCCCTCATTGTAAATCCGCTAGTCACAAAATCCACCTGCATCGTCGAACACCATTCACCAGTGACGAACCACACATCTGCACCCCATCAGAGGCAGACAGAACCCCAGCGAAACTAAGATCTTCCAATGACGGCCAACGCAATTGCTAGGAGCAGAATTAACGTGTCCAGACCCGCCAGTGTCCAAGAGAGAAGTGAATCCTCGCACCCCCTGCAGGCCGTTCTCATTGGTCGTGACGTCACCCTGTTATCTCACGGCTACACTGTTTTTTTTTCACTAATGCTGCTGTAGACAAGGCCAACCTGAAACAATAGTGTTGTGGTATGACATCATCATGCAGGTGCGTGGCTCAAGGACGCTTACGCTCTAGACAGGGGACCTGTTATTTATTGGATCACTATCCCTAGATTATTTCCTTTATTCTACTATAATGATTGGATAGGGAACTATTGCAGAAAAACACCATATAGATAAGAGGAGAGTGTAGCATTTCATTCCCAAAGGACCTTACTGTGCAGGAAAAACAAAATAATGGTTCAGCAAGACATGTCCATCCCATCCGAGAGCCATGCAGCTAACTGAATAATCACACTTTGTTTCTCCTAAATAAAGTCACACACCTGTGCCCCTCGCGGCTACTCTCAGAACTAAATAAATCGCAAAATTATTAAGAATAGCTCTACTCCCATTCAAGGCAGCACTATCGTCATCGTCAAGAATATTCCTTGTACAAAAAAGAAAAACCACATGTAGAAGGAAAGCATGTCAGAACAGGTGAGAGCATGTCAGCGCATGTTTGTCAGGCAACAAAAACAGTGCTTATCATAAATCCGTCCAGGACAATACACACCATTTTTCTATTGCTACACTTTTTTCCAGTAACGCTCAATGCATTGCTACAGACTGCGTGACGTCATCACATCCTGTCTGAAGAACACAGCGGCAAAGACTCCTATTATTTATTGAATCGCAAGATTATTTCCTTTGTCCTACTCTTAATGACATTCATTCTCTCATCAAAATTCAACAAAAAAGCAGTGTGCATATTAACGATTTTCACCCAAAAGGCTCATCATGGTCATTAGAATTACAGTAAACTACCACTGCTCTTTAAAATAATAAGTGAGTCCACTCAACACCTCCAGGCTCACGTAATACATGACCCTTTCTATGCTCATACATTCGTTGTCTGAAGCTACACCTGCGAGCAAAAAGGTGCGAAAGCCGGGGAGCAAAGTTCCATTCGCGCATTGCGAGCAAAAAGGCGCGAAAGCCGGGGAGCAAAGTTCCATTCGCGCACGCCAAAACACAAGACAGAACGCCTTTATGGGAACACGATGGCATTCCCCCATATTAATGATTTTTTACCTTGCATTGCAGTTTAGAAAAATTACTAGAAAACTATAATTTTAGGCGCCCATTAAAATTCCACTTTCTACGGAAACTATATTTGCCTGCTAACTATTCGCCTGCCCGGGGAAACGGTAACGGATCGCGCGCGTCGTGCGTCCAATCCGCGGGGCCCGCGTTGTGCTCGCACGGGGAATCGCGCGCGTCGCGTGTCCAAACCGCGAGACCGGGCCCGCGTGCGGCTCGCGCGGGGCGCGGTTCGGGCGCACTGTTTTATCACTTAAGTGGAAGCAGAGCTGACATTGTAGTACCCTGGCGATAAATCTTTTTATTCCAGCGCCAGCAGAATGTATTCAGAAAAGGCTTCGGGTGTGTAAGGTCAGCCCAAGGCGTGTTAATGGGAGCGCACTGCTCTGTTGGGTCTGTATAGTATTCTTGCAAAATATATCGGTGCAAGAAAATAAAAGGAAAACGAAGAAGAGAATTCACTCCTGTATGATGATCGCTGCATAGAAGCACGGCACCGTTTTCTTCGTGGAGCTATAGCGTGGAGCTTCGTGGAGCTATAGCGAACGTGCATTCCTTTCTTTCTTTTTTGGTTCGCGTCGGTCGAGTGGTGATATCCTATTACATCCGGAACGAGTACCTATCGCTTTGCGATCGCATACAGGAGTGAGCCATCTTTTGACGATGGTAGGATAATTATTGACCTGAGGAATAATATGGATTTATGTGGTTGTGAGAATAGACTTTGTGTTTGTGTGTGTGAAAATGTGAGTGTGTGTCTGTGTGTGCGGGCGGGCGCACGCGCTTTTCTGAACCAGGGATCCCACTTGACAAGTAAGTTCTTTGTGTGTGCCTTTTCATGTGACACGAGTGATACATTTATGTACTATTGCGTGGAATAGTGGTTTCAAAAATAAGGGTAGCAGCGCTTGCATTGCTATCTGTAGGATAGACCGAGAGCATTTTTAATGGAATTGCCTCGCGAACCTGGTGAAGTCTTTGTTTTGGGCAGGATATTTTATGAGAGCCGGTCCTGTTGCGTTGCATTTGATACGCTTTCCTGAAGCAGTGAGCTTTGTTCTTGTAGTGTGGTTTACGCCTTTATCAACAAAAATGAATAGAAGTGTTTTTTTGTTAGTATGTGTCTGTCACGTTCGTAGCGCTGTTCAAGCTTTATTTTCTTTGCAAAAATTCAGACTTTATGGTATTAAGCTGTCCGAGTAGAAGTGACTTTCCCTGCTCGCTTAAGGAAAATTGTGTATCCCTGTGCTGTGCTTTCTTCACGCAGGGACAATGCAAATGAGTATTTAGCATTATGCAATAATTATCTGATAGCAGAAATGGGTGTCTTTGTAACAGTTTATAAGCGAGTGCGTCGTTATTTTATTTTTTATTTTATTTCTCTTATAGCTATACGAGCAAAAGTGCGTGTAATTTTTCGCTGCTCTATTCTTATTTTCTCTACTTTTATGTAGAAGAAAGCCTCCTGCATAAAAGCTGAATAGTGTTCTATCAGTGGAAGTGGGGTTGTTTGTTCGATTTTGTTGGGTGTTCGATATCTTGACGAAGTAAGCAGTGTTTAATTTTGCAGGTTTTTGAGCAGAAATGCTGGTATCTCAGCACAGAGTAGAAATTTCTATATTTCTCTGCTCCCTAAGAAAATCTGTACGTCGTTTTCAAAGCAGACCGCGTTTAGTTTACGCCAAATACAAAAATGAAGTGTGTATGCTCTATGATGATCCGCCGCAGGCTTACGTCTTTTCCCCAATGAGCAGTGTTTTGTATGCGATGACGCATGTCTGGACTTGTTCAGTAGTGTTGCAATTTTTACCCTTCGCTAATATCTTGTAGCTGTCGTCTTGTGTTAGACGTTCAGCTTCGTAGCGATGTGCGGTAAAGCTACGATTATTCCTGAGCGCTCTCTGTGTTTAATGCATTGTCCTCTGTGCGTGCATGCGTGTGCTTTTTTCCTGATTTGTGACGTCATCATGGCATGTCTGGACTTGTTTAGTAGTGTTGCAGTTCTTCCCGCTGCTAGTATCTTGTTGGTGTCATGTTGTGCTAGCCGCGTGGCGATGTGTGGTAACCTGATGTCTTAAGCCTTTTCCCTGCTCACCTAAGGAAATGTGTGTATCCCTGTCCTGTGCTTTCATTACGCAAGGGCAATGCGTCTGTGTATGTGGCACTGTCAGATCAAGCACAAGTGCGCGCATTTTTTCGCTGCTCTCTTCCTCAAATCTCCGATTTTAAGCAGAAGAAAGTCGCATGATACAGCTGAGAAGAGGGTTTCTCTGATTGTTTGTTACATGTTGTTAGGAGCTCGGTATGTTGAAGAAGTCAGCTGTTAAAGGTATCCGTGAAGAAGTGCTTGCATCTGAGCACAGGATAGGAAATCCTGAAGCACGGCACCCTCAGTGTAAATTAATTATTTTGGATGTGAGTCTGCTTCACTGCATGACAAGACTGAAATGGGAAGAGAGAAAAAATTGGAGTGCTTCATTAATAGCGATCCAAGTAATAGGGCAATTATAGTTTCCATAGAAAGTGGAATTTTAATGGGCTTCTAAAATTATAGTCTTGTAGTAGTTTATTCTAAACTGCCGTGCAAGGTAGAAAATCATTAATATGGTGGGAATGCCATCATGTTCCCGTAAAGGCCTTCTGTCTTGTGCTTTGGCGTGCGCGAATAGAACTTTGCTCCCCAGCTTTCGCTCCTTTTTGCTCGCAATGCACGAATGAAACTTTGCCCCCCAGCTTGCGCGCCTTTTTGCTCGCAGGCGTAGCCTCAGACAACGAATGTGTGAGCATAGAAAGGGTCATGTATTACATGAGCCTGGAGGTGATGTTGAGTGGACTCACTTATTATTTTAAAGAGCAGTGGTAGTTTACTGTAATTCTAATGAACATGATGAGCCTTTGGGGTGAAAATCGTTAATATGCACACTGCTTTTTTGTTGAATTTTAATGAGAGGATGAATGCCATTAAGAGTAGGACAAAGGAAATAATCTTGTGATTCAATAAATAATAGGAGTCTTTGTCTTTGCCGCTGTCTTCTTCAGACAGGATGTGATGACGTCACGCAGTCTGTAGCAATGCATTGAGCGTTACTGGAAAAAATTGTAGCTATAGAAAATGGTGTGTATTGTCCTGGACGGATTTATGATTCGTTAATATGCACACTGCTTTTTTGTTGAATTTTAATGAGAGAATGAATGTCATTAAGAGTAGGACAAAGGAAATAATCTTGTGGTTCAATAAATAATAGGAGTCTTTGTCTTTGCCGCTGTCTTCTTCAGACAGGATGTGATGACGTCACGCAGTCTGTAGCAATGCATTGAGCGTTACTGGAAAAAATTGTAGCAATAGAAAATGGTGTGTATTGTCCTGGACGGATTTATGATAAGCACTGTTTTTGTTGTCTGACAAATATGCGCTGACATGCTCTGACCTGTTCTGACATGCTTTCCTTCTACATGTAGTTTTTTCTTTTTGTACAAGAAATATTCTTGACGATGACGATAGTGCTGCCTTGAATGGGAGTAGAGCTATTCTTAATAATTTTGCGATTCATTTAGTTCTGAGAGTAGCCGCGAGGGGCACAGGTGTGTGACTTTATTCAGGAGGAACAAAGCGTCATTATTCAGTTAGCTGCATGGCTCTCGGCTGGCATGGACATGTCTTGCTGAACCATTATTTTGTTTTTCCTGTACAGTAGGACTTTGGGAATGAAATGCTACAATCTTCTTTTATCTATGGTGTTCTTCTGCAATAGTTCTCTATGCAATCATTATAGTAGAATAAAGGAAATAATCTAGGGATAGTGAGTCAATAAATAACAGGTCCCAACTCGTGCAATTTGTCCTGACGTGTTCTGACATGCCCCGATATGCATGCTTTCCTTTGTTGACGCTTTGTGTTTTTCTTTTTTGACAAGGAACATTGTTGTCTTGACGATAGTGCTGCCCTGAATGGGAATAGTGCTATTCTTAATAATTGCGCGATTAAATTAGTTCAGAAATCAACCGCAAGAGGGACAGATGCATGACTTTATAGAGCAGAAAAAGCATTGTGACTCAGTTTCGTGCCTGGCTGTCGGATGGAGTAGACGCATCATTCTGCGCTCCTTGTTACCCGTACTCTGTGTTGTTGTGTTGAGTGCTAGTCTTCTTATTAGCCGTTGATGGAGGTACGTGTTAGGATATTTTGTTCTTTTGCAAGTCTCATTTAGTAAGACTTGGTAAGACTGCATGGTGCTCTTGTGCAATAGTTGCCTATTCAATCGTTATAGAAGAATAAAGGAAATAACCTTGGGATAGTGATTCAATAAATAATAAGTCCCCTGTCTAGAGTGTATGCGTCCTTGAGCCGCGCAGGTGCGTGATGACGTTATGCCATGGCTTCATTGCAGATTGATCTTGTGCAGTTGTGTCGACAGTGTGAAAAAAAAGCATGGTAGCCTTGGGACAATGGGATGACGTCACGACCAATGAACAACGCAAGAAGAAGGCACAGCAATGCTCTTCTCTCTTAGCCTCTCGCAGGTGGTCGCCGCAGGTGGCGGCAGAGGGCGCTAGGAGCGGGCGCATATGCGTAGCTGCCGCAGCGCGTCGCCTCAGTTAGTTGCTCGCTGGCTGTCGCGGAGAGCAGACGTGTGCTCGGTTGCTCCGCAGTCCCCGCGCTCGCTCAGTTTCTGGCTGGCTGTCGCGGAGAGCAGACGTGTGCTCGGTTGCTCCGCAGTCCCCGCGGCCGCTCAATTTCTGCCTGGCTGATGAGCAGTCACTGCGGGGGAAAAGGTGAGTGATTTGCCGCGCTCCTTTTCTCGCATGTTCGCCGTGCCCCCGTGTTTAGCTCTGACCAACGAGTGATTTGTCGATGTTTGACCGCGCTCGCGCTCATGTGACTTGTTTAGCCGAGGGCAAGCCTTTTCTCCGTGCTGACGCACGTTTAGCGGTTCCCGCCTTGTGTTAGCTGCATAGTGTTGTGACACAGTAGTTAGGCATAAGCGATCGATCCCCCTAAGCCTTTTCCCCGATGTGTACTGTTTTCTGTGTGTACTGTGTGTTAAACCTTTTCTCTCGCATGCCTAGCCTTGTTCAGCAGTGTTGGCATTTTCTACCTGCCGCTAGTGTCTTGTTCTGTCTTTCTCGCATAGAGCTATGATGATGGCGCCATCTGGTGTGATGCCTTGCAACTAAGTGGCCACCTGCCATCGATCTCTGCAACTGCTGGGTGCCAACTACCAACATGGCAGGGGCTGGTCACTCGGGTGTTGCGGAGCGGCTTCTTCGCCGCGGCATCGTCGATTTTCGAATAAATTGTTTCTCTGCACTCTATTTCTATATATCTATTTTATTTTCTACCTATTTTTTATTTTTATGGACTCTCGCAGTGCACAACGCTCGGGTGGTCTGGACACGAGTTAGACGCTCCCCAAAGATATTACATATTATACTTGATATTATTGCTACATATTATTACTTGATATATGTGGTGGCTCCCTGGAGGGTGCTGATTAATGTGGGGGGTCCCAATTAGCTCTAATTGCTAATTAAACGTGTCCAGAAGCCTTGTAGCGTTGTGCACTATGAGAGTCCATCCTATACTACTCGCGAAGAGTGTTGCCTCCTGAAGCACACAAGACTTGTGCTTCACCATATACTCTGCATGTACGAGAACCCTCTACATGGCACAGCATGGCTTCCTTTTCTTTTGCTTATAATGTGTTCCACACACATTATCCAGTGGAATTGTCGCATACTCTTGAGTAACTTAGAAGACATCCATGATCTTAGCGACAGGTATGGTGGCATCTGCATCTCTGTACAAGCCACATGACCCGCTCCTCAGAAAAAAAACTGATACAGTCCTGAAAGCGAGTTGCATCGAGTAGCGCAGAAAACACGTCAGAGTCTCACTGTCCTCGTAGCTAAGGACGTGGCATCAGCGGAAGCTCCCTGGTCTCATCCGGTACCCCCCAACTTCGAAAGTCTTCCGAAGCTTCTGGCGCGAAGAGATCAGGTTCTCACCCAAAGTACAGTGCAAGAACGACGCCTTTCGCATCCAACCTCATCAACAGCCGCGGAACTCCAGGCCATCATTTTCTTTCTGCAGCACATCGTTGGTTTTACACCAAGGGATAGCTACAGCCATTTCAATATATTTTACTTCACATGTGAGCAATGCAATGGTCTGTTCTTTGGCCCATTTCCAGCTGATAGCTGCTTTCGACACGCTGAGTACGTATCCGTTGCCTGAATGTCCGATGCCGGGCTCCAGATTCCAGCGGATTCCAGCTTACATCTGCATGCCTGATAACGTGGTCTCCGCAGGTTCTGTACGGTATTCTGGTGGCTTTCATTCCCTGCAAGCAATACTATTTTTGCCACCTTGCTTTTGACCCCTCGACTTGGAACATTGTGCTTTGTGCAGTTTTCCAGTATTTCACCTAGTAACGCTTGAACATGTCACCTATGTATTTCTTCTGCCTGATGTCGAGTTCTCAATAGAAGGAACCGCGAGCGATGCGCACAGATCTGCATGCACCAATTCCAGTAAGCAGTCCCTCCGTTGGTGATCTGGTGTCTGGAAACGTGTCATTCTCTGTTTCGCAATAATGCAGTATTCAGAGTGGCCGTTCTTCCGATGCAACAAAGCTAATCCTGGAACGACCCGTTTTTGATTGATGCGAGTCAGCCCGTCTTACTTCAAATGACGCATACGTCGGTGCCACAGGATACAGTCCTGCCATCTACACTCTAAATCTTTTCACACCTTTAAAGGTGTAATAGCGTGCATGGCGCATGCCTTTTTAGGTGTAATTTTGGTAACATCATAATGGAGCACGGTTTCGCACAAATTTTCTTTACGCGAGTGTTGTCTGTCCTCCAAAAATTCAGTCTTGCAACATCTCAACATTGTTCAACAGTATTGTAGACACTTGCGCGTGCTCGATTATCGATAGCGATGCATATATGCATTAGCTCGTACCTACGATATCCAAGACATAATGAAAGCACGATTTGCACTGACACTTGATCTTTAGTAATGCTTTCCGAATTTTGTAAAATATCATCCTGGAGATGCAATGTTACGCAACCAGATTGAATGTGCATAGCGCGCACCTTTAAAGGTGTGAAAAAGTTTACAGTGTAGGCGCTGTTTCAGGATAGGCACTCTTTCGGCACTGCCTGCCTGCATGTCAGCCTGTAGTCTGTAAATTCATGCTTCTTTGGAACCTGAGCAGATAAATCTGTTGCCTTTGTATACTGTGCAGGTGTCCCTGCTGAAAGTTACGATGATTCCACTGTCGGTTAACTTCGACAAAGAGATCAGGTTGTCCACCATTTCGGGAACGCACAGGCCCTCATCCACTGTCAGAGTCTTTACAACAGTCCCTCTGCAAACCTTGATGGCAATGTCGCCTGTTCGGCTTCTATATTCTTCCCGTCTGGCAACGCGACCTTTCGAGGTTCATCATGCGGTGTAAAGTTGTTCAAAAACTCTTTCCTTCTAGTATATGATTGCTGGTGCGGGAATGAACAACTTTAACAACAACAAACAAGGGATCTTGGACAAACTTGGAGAGCAAGGAATCAACAACAACAACTTTATTTCAGGAGGATGGCCGCGAAGGCAGCGACGAAGGCTTCGTGCGAACAGGGTCCGAAGGGTATTTAACGATGTTCTAACAACAACAACAACAACTTTATTTCAGGATAATAGGTGGGGAGTTTCATCGCCGGGGCGATACTCTACCCCATTGCTGGAGGGGAAGCAGGGAATGAAGCAATGGGACCCGTTACAATGAGGATCGAAGGCCTGTGGCGTCCAAAAAGGCGAAGAGAGCCTTGAGGACAGAGCGTTGGTGAGCTGGATGCGGCCAAGAACCAAGCAATTTGGTGAGAGAGAGGGGACGGGAGTCGAGCTCGTTGAGGGAGGCGGATAGTACGGAGCGGGAAGGGTGGTAGTGTGCGCAACGGAGAAAAATGTGCTCGAGATCTTCAAGAGCACCGCAGTGACTGCAGTAAGGAGAGTTAACTTGTCGCAAGCGGTAGCGCCACTGTGCTGTGAACGCCACGTCGGGGTGCATTCGGTGAACTAATGCGGCGTCTTGACGAGAGATATGTGCTGGCATGCGGAAAGCGAGCGCTGGCTCAACCCTGCTCAGCATGGCGGGGGTAGTATGTCGGCAATCCGTTGGCGGGTAGCCAGAGGAGTCACAAGGTTTCGAAGTATGGACCGCCGATCGCCTCTCAGCAGTGCAATACGCGTCCGTGTCCGAGACGAGAGAGCTGCTTCGGCGGCACTGTCCGCCCGTTCATTGCCTTCGACACCGCAATGGGCGGGAACCTATTGGAGAACGAACCTATGTCCTGCTTCGTAGACAAGTTTGTAAGCGGTTAACACATCCATAACCAACGGGGCGGTGTATGCCAGAATTTTCAATTGCTTGCAGCGCAGACGCTGAGTCAGTAAAGACCACCCAATTCCGGGGTGGGAATGGAACGATGTGCTGCAAAAAGAAAAGTATGGCGTAGAGTTCCGCAGCTGTGGATGATGCACAATGCCAAAGGTGATGCCCTTGAACTACGCCTTCGTCGGAGATGACAAAGGCTGACGCGGACTCGCCATTTCGAGATGCGCCATCGGTTTACGGCGGTAGAGGTGGAAAACTTCGCGTCGACGAGAGCATCAAAATGGGCCCGAAGGGCTTAAGGGGGAACGTGAACTCTGCGGACCTGGAGGTCATGAAGACGTGGGAAGGTGGGTGGCACAGAGACCGGGGGGCGTTTGGCTGTGTGAGAGTCCTAAGTGTGAAGGCGGTAAGAGCGGGGCGTGTCATCACTTTCGGGACGGTATCGAATTTTCCTGAGGAGTGGGTGACGGGAACGTTCGCACGCAAACGTAGGTAGTGTCGACCCGTTTCCCGCTCACAGAGGACCTCCACCGGGAGTTCTCCAGCTTCAGCTAGGACTTGCCGTGTTTCACCCATTCGTCGAACGCCAAGGCAGCGATGAAGGCTTCAGGCGAACAGGGACCGAAGGGTATTGAACGATGTTGTAGAAACCCTATGCACGACTGGAAGTCTGTAAAGCACAGTCACCCTCACCAAAGCCGCGTGAACGGCTAAGAGGGAGCGTTGATCACAGCCCCAGCTGAAGCCAGAAAGATGTTCAATGGCAGGAAGTCATCGCTGAACTTTGGTTTCAAGGTGCTTGATATGGCGAGCCCAGCGCAGGTGGGAGTCCAGGACCACACCTAGGAAGCGATGGAATACAGAGGCTCGAGCTTCCGTGCACCAACCCAAAGAGGGAAAAGACTCATAGCCTTGTGGATGAAAGGGAGCTCGACGCACTTTTCGGGCGAAAGGTCCGTTCCAAGTGGCGTAAGGTAGAGATGAACGTTGTTTAGGGCTTGTTGTAAACGGCGCTGAAGGGGCGGTCGTGACTTGCCTACTGTCCAAAGGGCAACGTCATCGGCATACACGGAGAATGCTACCTTGCGTGCAACTATAGATTTTAGTCTTGCCATTGCAACATTAAAAAGTGTAGGACTGAGAATGCTTCCTTGGGGTACGTCTTGATGAACAGGATGCTTGGGGCTTTGGCCGTGGGATGTGCGGACAGCGACAGTTCGGTCCGTAAGGAAATCCAGCCAGCTGAAAAGTCGACCAGAGACTCCAAAAGACCGCAACGCGTGGAGCACACAGATGTGCGAGACGATATCCTAGGCGTGCTTAATGTCCAGTAAGACCGATACAACGATCCGCCGATGAGCACGAGCATGTTGGACTGGAGAGACCAGATCGAGAACGGGATCCATAGAACTGTGGTGGCAGCGAACTCCAGCCATTTCCTGCTGGAACGCACCTTGTTTTTCGAACCACCAGTCGATGCGATGCAAAACCATTATCTCCTTCAGTTTTCTTATACAGCTTGTCAGGCTCACTGGGCGAAAGGAGGATAGGGCATTTGAGGGTTTGCCTGGTTTCAGGATTGAAACAACCACACCCTCCTTCCAAGTACAGGTTTTCCCGTCGTATTTAATTCTTATACCGCGGAATTTAATCCTTATACCGTGGAATTTAATCCTCATGCCGCCACTTTTAATCATTGTTTCGCTGGATTTAATCCTTATGCCGCCACTTTTAATCCTTATACCGCGGCATTTAATCCGTCTGCTGTTAAATTTAATGCTTGTGCTACCAATTTTAATCCTTATGCCGTGGAATTTAATCATAAAATTTCACTACGATGCGACAGTGTCGGACTACCTGTATGATCTATGACCTGTTTCAACCATTTCCTCGTTTACAGCCATACACTCACTTTTTGTGACTATCACTGCTCAATGCACTACTATGTGACAGTATGGGACTACCTGCATGATGTATATCTGTTATGACTATTTTCTGGTGTATAACTATAAATTGACTTTTTGTGACAATTACTGCTCTACGCACTACTATGTGACAGCATGTGACAATGTGCATGATTTATGATCTGTTTTGAGTGTTTCCTTCCTTAGGCCTATAATTTGACTTTCTATGACTAGGACGACTCTATCCACTACTATGGGGTGGTATGGGACTACCTGCATCATATATGACATGGTATGACAATGTCCTTGTTTACACCTATAAATGAACTTTCGAAGACTGACTACTCCATGCACTCCTATGGGATGGTATGGGACTGCCTGTAATAGGTCACCTGTTTTGACTATTTCTTTGTTTATGGCTATAAATTGACTGTTTATGACTATGCCTGGTCTATGCACTACTATGGTGTGTTATGGGACTACCTGGGTGATTTATGACCTGTTTTGACTATTTCCTCGGTCATAGCTATAAATTGACTGTTTATGACTATGGCTACTCTAAGCACTACCATTTTGCGGTATGGGACTACCTGCATGATTTATGACCTGTTTTTACTATTTCCTCGTTTACAGCCACAAATTGACTTTTTAAAGTGACTATGCCTACTTTATAGACTGTCATGGGATGGTATGGGACTATCTGCTTGATCTATGACCTGTTATGACTATTTCCTTCTTTATAACTATAAATTGACTTTTTGTGACTGCTCTATGCACTACAATGCGATGGCATGAGACTACCTGCATGATTTATGGCCTGTATTGACTATTTCCTTCTTTGCAACTATAATTTGACTTTCTATCACGGACTACTCAATGCACTACAGTAGGGTAGTATGGGACTACCTGCATCATATATGACAAGTTATCAGTATTTCCTTGTTTACGCCTATACATGAACCTTTTATGACTATGACTACTATGTGTACTACTATGAGATAGTAGGGGACTGCCTGGAACTAAAGCAAACTATCTGGAAAGTGGTTGCCCTGAAGCTGGTACATATAAACTGACAAACACAACACACCTTTCGAGTTTCCTAGGAACAAGAACAATTGAAATATCACATTCATGAGAGAAGCACCTTCTGTTTCACGTCTCTTTCAAAATGTAAGTTGGTCAGCAATAACATGCACGTCACAGTATCACATCCTGGTCATCAGTTATTTATAATGCTGTTCATGTTTCCCTACAATTTATCGCCACATTGATCTCTGTGCGCGTCACAGGCCTTCCATGTTAAAATGACGTGAGCCCAGTTCTTGAACTATCACATAGCAAGCGGTATCGTGAAGGTAGTCTTATACTATCTCATTGGCGGTGTAAGGAGTAGCCGTAATTCTAAGAAAGCCATTTGTACCTATAAACCAGGAAAGTGTCATAACATGTCACGAATCATGTAGTCTTATATTATCCCATTGGAGTGCAAGAAGCATACTAATCGTGTTTGTAAAAAAATCCATTTGAAGCTGCGAACATGAAACAGTCATCAGATGGCATTCGCGCAGGTAATCTCATACAATTCCCGGCCGGATCCACCCTACCAGCGCTCCACGCTCAAAGCTCTTTTGACCTTTCTGGAGACAATATGACAATGGCTGTCATATTTCAATCTTATTCTCGCCGCTAATCCGTCTATGCCTACTTGCAGACAGGTGAAAGAAGACAAGTAGTGCGCAGGCATATTGTTGACGAATGGTTCAAAACAAGTCTAGAGGTGCTCATTGGCATTGGCTTGTCAACGGAGTAGATCAGGCTGAAAGAAGGAGCGGCCCCTTCTGTATTTTCACAAAAACAGAGGACCCAAATCTTTATCTCCACTTGGCGTTTCGGCGTACGTCTGATTCCCGCTACGGGGAAAAAATGGAGACGAGAAGCATGTACGCACCCATCTCTCATAGGATATATCGCCTTCAGACTTCCACGAGATC
Source organism: Ornithodoros turicata (assembly GCF_037126465.1). Lineage (NCBI taxonomy): Eukaryota > Metazoa > Arthropoda > Arachnida > Ixodida > Argasidae > Ornithodoros > Ornithodoros turicata. The sequence goes on along the minus strand of NW_026999334.1, from coordinate 1,405,854 downwards.
TCTGAATCGAACATCTTCAGGCGTTATTCGAAATTCGCCGTGTTTATCCCGTTCACTGGTCAGCCGCATATGGAGTTCGAGAGATATTTGACGTCACGCGCTCCTGAGATTTTCCCGCAATGCTTTGCGGCAGCGGGCGCGCTCCATGGGCGATCGTGTCGGGTGGGCGGCACAGCGCGCTTGTAATCGTCAAAAATATGCCCATCCGTGCAGCGCACTCGCAAAATACTAGTGGCACCATAATTCTACGTAACATTTACACCTTGTTTGGACCCTTTTTTGCAATAGACAAATTCCGGTTCCGTTGTCCTTTAAAGGACCATTGATCTCGGTTCAAATGTTGATCGGCGTTGGTGAAACCGAGCATACGGCAACTAGGCGACAGGCAAGATGGCGGTGCGGACTCCCGTAGCAATTTCATGGTGCTCAAGGTGATTGCGAGTAACCCTTTCGTGGATGCTACGAAATGACTTGTAATAACAGAACCCCTCAACGGAATAACATCGAAAGGCTTCATGGTTCAAGGATCAAGATTTTCCGTGCCTGAGCTCTACGACCTTAACCGTACCGTATCCTTCCACGGTGGACTAAAACCCTATAAGCGCTAGTCTCACGTATCGTGATGTGGTTTCGAATTATCGTAGAGTATGCCGTAAACGGACGTTGGAAACTGGCTTACTACACCTGTCTCGTACGGTGACTGCGCTCGCGCCTCACTGCTGTTTTTCTTTTGTATCTGCTCTTGCATATACTGCTGCGCTAATCTGCGCAACTCAAGGCGCACCGAATAAAACGCGAGGAACCACGCACGACCATGAGAGAACTTCCCTCATACAGCTATCGCTGTAAGTTTAGCGCACATTGGGCGGTGTTATGGCGAATTTAGGTGGTCATTTCTTGACAACTTTTTCTGGCAGATCTCGAGCGATCATGTTCGCTTGGTCAAAGCGGAGCAATCTAGCATGTTCGCGTGGCGCTCTCCGAGCGCCCGGAATTTGCCAGCTGCAAAAACACTCCAAAAGCCGCGAGATGACATAAGGAGTTCTCTTCGTTTTTGTCGATTTGGCAGCTAGCACCTTTTTCGTCCGGTCTGGAAACAATCGAGCAGCAGGTTGCCCAACTATATCCGGTGTCGTCGCGTCCGCACTCTAACGGTGGCGTGTGCCCTCATTGTCTCGCACGTCGAAGTTCCCGTGATTTAGAAGAAGTCGGAACCCGAAGACTTGTGACCGCGATGTCCCTAGCGTGATCCAAGTGACTAAAAGTGCTAGATCCCTGGCACTCAGGTTAGGGTGGGAACGCTCGGACGCCGACCTAGCAAATTTCCAGAGCTAGGCCATGTTGCCATGAAATGACTGCTCGAAATCGCCATTAGCACATCGTAAGCGCTCCGCGAAAACTATACGATAAAGGAAGCTGTCAAATCTAAGATCAACAACGTGATACCGGCAACTTTAAAGAAATGCTATTGTATTAAAAAAAATTGCCATCTTCTTCAGCAACAACATAACCCACTGGGGAGAGACGCGAAGGAATCCCGTGCAAGGGTCACAATCAAACCTCAACCTCGCACCCACAAGTTAAAGGGGTTGTGAATCCAAATCCAAATATTACACAAAATCATGTTTCAAAATCAAATCAAACTGATTTCAAAATCAAAAATCAGATGCATTGATGCCAAACCTCTCCGTCGGAACCCTGTCACGCTGTGCTCCCGCGCCACGGAGTTATGACGCTTTGAATATGAGGAGATCATTTCACTCTTTGCTCGCCTCCTCCTCGCCCGATCTCTGTATGACGTAATACCGAGCGCGCCATGGAAGTGCGCGGAGTTCCCGTTCTCATGACGACGCCTGTAACCAGGGACGCGGCGAGCGCTGGCACGCGACGTGGCGAAGTGAAATGGGCGGAAGGTCTATGACGTAGAGCCATAGAGCAACCGATCAAGGCGTCACTTCCCGCCAACTTCATGGAGCTGCCCGGCACCGGTTGGCGCCAAGGTCGGCGGGGGCCTCAAAAATTTGAGATTTTAGCATACAAAATAATAGGAGTTGGGAGATGGGACTTTGCGTACGGAGTGCGTGGAGTAAGGCGTACAGACTCTGCCAGAGACAAATGTCTATCCGTGTGGTTTCTCAACCACAGTCATCGAGCCGTTCCTTTTCCTTGAGGTCACGGATATGATCGACAAGACGGCCTTCAGATTTTTGGGTAGGGTCATGGAGGCAGCGTGATGAAATGGGAAGCATAATTGAGAATCCTCTGCATTTTCGAGTAGTAATGCTTTTTTTCCAGTACAACGGTGCCTTTTCCCTTACCCGCCGGAAGGATTATGAAAGAGTCGTCTGACCAGAGATCATGTAGTGCTGCATGTTCCTTCCGCGTGAGATTTGTTGGAATTGTGGTGGAGTTAGTCAACGCAGTGGCGATGCGACTACGCGGCAGGTTGACCCCTATGGTGTCCTTTAGTTGGCGTAGTTTATCCTCAATTTTTACGACGATGTCTCGCTTGGATACTGCGCGGCGGGCCAGGGGCCCCTAGAAAGAAGGCTCAGGTGGCCATCGGTGAGTTGCTTCGACGACGGCTTGAAAACAACGGCACAACGTACGTTCGAGGAGCTGACAATCAACGAGTCACCCACGAAACGAGGATACCCACTACGTTTCTTTGAGAACACACGAAAGCGAGTGCACGAACCAAGGACCCTAAAGAAAGGCGATTTCCCACATGGCATCGTCACCATCGTATACGTCAAAGGTGTACTAGAGTCCATACGGCGAGCCCTCCTCCCGTTAAAAATCAAGATTGCATCCAAGCACTGCCTGAAGCTTCGTTCACTCAATTCCAAGCCAAAAGACCCTATTTGCCCATGAGTCCCAAACGGGTGTTCTGTATAAAGTACAATGCCTCGGTTACGAGGTGTCCTACGTTGGAAAAACGGGCCGTACGCGCAGAACAAGACTAAAAGAGCACAAATGTGACTTACGTAACTCAACAAACGCAACGCGATTTAAGACTGAGCTCGCCGAGCATTGTTGGGAAACATCACCCTTTATACTACGCCAATGCTGTGACCTTAGCGACGGAAGGGCAAAGGTGGGGTCCCAGGAAACTGATCAGAGTGATGTGTGCACAGAATAGATTACAGCGTGACACTAAATATAATTATGAAGCGATCTGCGTGTCGTGTTCCACAGTTCACAACGAGTTCGCATTCGCTCAGTTCCCAGTTCAGTTCGATGTTCTTTGTACTGACGTAAGCGCCACAAGGTCGAGTCCCGTATACGAGCATTGCACCATACATTTTTTAGTTCAAGTAGTACAGAAGTCATTTTTAACACCCTTTTTTCTTCCTATAAAACTGTTAGGTAGGCCAGTAAGGTGCACCTTGCGAAGTAATTCACACCACAGAGTCATAATTATAGCAGAAATTGAATTTAAAATACGCCGCAAAAAGCGACCGTGCGCAACGGTGGTGAAGAGCGTACCAGCCTGTGATCTGCCTGGAAACTCGCGCTGACGGTATAAGAAGAACGCTCGCTGATTGGTCTAGAGAAATGTTGTCGGCTACTCCGCTGTCGTCTGCTACTCGACTGTTCGGGGTTCTGAAAAAGCCTTCCTCCTGGCTCGGTAATGATTGGGCCGCTCCTTCTATTCGCAATTCTCAGGGCGAACTAGCAAAACTGGTTTAGGGCGGCAAAGGGACAAGGCGCTGACCCCCACTGACCGGCGAACCAGAACGAGTTCTCCTGAAAACGTCATCGGTGACGTGACATCATACCTTCTCATCCTTGTCATACGTGGAGTGGCCAGTTAAGGGCGAACGCGTGCAGCCATGTTTATGTGAGTTTCTGGGAAACAAATTGCATACATCAAAACCTTTCGCGCTATTTGGTAAAATGACACACACACTTTCATCAGACGTCTTAATCTGATTTTTTTTGATGGCCCTCTGTACTCCTTTAAAATTGATATTGCCTTAGGGCTACCCGCAGACGTAGTAGCATTGTTACACCAACGATAAAAGGAAGTCACGATCCTCTTCGCATGCCGTAGTTAGCAATAAATCGTTCTTGCTAGTTATCTTTCGGCTACACGTCATGCTATCTCAGGAAGAGAACGCCATTCGCGTGGCGTTACCTTAATATAATCATAAATTGTCGCATGACACCGCAGCTAGGCAGCAGCACAAACACGACTTTTCTGTTGTGCGTGTTTGCAAATCATGAGACATTTCATGCGTTTCGGCTGGTCGGCGATCGCCACAGGGACGCACTTGGAGATTCTGCTGGTCTGATTATCACTCAGACGGGAATAATAAAGTCACCGAAAATTTAGCCAAGTGTAGGACTCAACCCACATGTTCCGGATTGCAGGTCCAGGGCTCTCCTCTCCGTACTTGCGCTAGCTACTGTCGTCTGCAGTCACTGTCCTCGAGTCGCCTATAATTTGTGATCTGCAAAAATTCAGCACTCAGGAAAAATGATGCTAGTCGGTGGGAGTTCTCAGCCTAGAGCTTACTGCAAAATATCTTGCAGATTTTAATGTCACATATCTAGTGATGGGGGGGGGGGGGGGGGGTTGCATGATTAACACCACGTCGTACTCCTTGCTTTTTGCAGGTATCATTTCTGAGGCAGTTGGACACTGGCGTGGTTGATCCAGAAACCTACGATACGCTTATGACGCAACTGCAGATGTCGCTAAGAGAGGATACGTGCGTGCCCGTTCGCCTAAGTTTTCTTTTGGCTGTCGCGTGCTTGTTTGCTGTTCTGACACTTTTATAAAATTTACGTACCTCCTTTTCCCTCTTTCTCTCTCGAACTGCCTAACACATTAATACTAGAACAGAATACTCCAGCGGCATTTTAAGACAATATGAGCAGCGACACCTCATTTCACAGAGCTCCTGAAGTGTTCACAGCACTTACAACCTATTCCTTCCTAAGGCGCCGTACGAGACTGAAGCCTTCTTAAATTTATCGCAGCTGCGTGATTGAATCGTAGGCCGCCTTTTAACGTAACTAAGAATATTGAGCTTTATGCACCCTTCAGAAACTGGCTGGTCAGAAGTGAGGTCTACTCCCAATTTCAATGCAGGTTCCTGGACCTGGTCACCACGAAGAAGTTGTTGCACATGCCACAATGGGTCATTCGATGTGTAAGCAAATATTATTTCCTAGCGTTGTTTATTTTCGTTTATGTCACGAGTCTTAGTATACTCAGCATAACGTTGAAACGACAGAAAATGGTCGCGAGCGGTTAATAGAATAAGTGGAGAGCAGTGCAGGAATGACAATATAACATTTCCTGCCCTTGCCGGATGGAGTCGCGACGTACATTCGGGATGGCGCTTTCTCGCTCAACATTTGCGTAATAAATTTTTCCTTCGCCATCACGTAGTAGACTGCTGTATACGAAACGCGCGCCCACAGAAAAAAAGAATATTCAAGAAAAATCTGGACGTTGCTTGTTGTTAATTGATACAGATATCTTATGAAACGTCAAAAGGGCAAGGGTGCAGGCCAGCTGGTACATGGCGAAAAATTGGAACCCGAGACAGAGGAGGGACGACACGACACGTTCTCGAACACAGCAAACCATTTAATGACAGAATCACCTACGTACCCAACAACTTCCGAATTGGTGGCGAGGGAGCAACCGACGGCACATTTACACAATTTCCCCTGGGGACAATATCTTTGTACTTCTTTAACAGTCTGGCCACAGGGTCCCGAACAGAATATATGACACGTGTCTCGTCGAAGGCCGGGGAACAATTGCTACAAAGCCTAAGATGAGCGGCAAGTGAGCAGAGAAAGACTCCGCATTTCTCTTGTGTTCGCTGAGCCGAGTGTTTAGACACCGTCCAGTCTGACGTACATAGCAAAACCCACAACCAAGTGGTATACAATACACCACGTTTTTTGGATAGGTCACGAAACCATTTTTGTGAGAAATTCCTTTTCCCTTTCCTCTCACAGAACTCCGGCTGTGGTATTTCTCACAAAAATGGTTTCGTGACCTGTGCAAAAAATGTAGTGTATTGTATACCGCTAGATTGTGGGCTTTACTATGTTGGTCAGACTGCACGGTGTCTAAACACTCGGCTCAGCGGACACAAGATAAACGCGGAGTCTTTGTCTGGGAATTCCGAACTTGTCGCCCATCTTATTCTTTGTAGCAATTGTTCCCCGGCCTTCGACGAGACAAGTATCCTAGATTCTGTTCGGGACCCCGTGGCCAGACTGTTAAAGGAGTACAAAGAGATTGTCACGAGGGGAAATTTTGTAAGTGTGGCGTCGGTTGCTCCCTCGCCACCAATTAGGAAGTTGTTGGGTACGTATGTGATCATGTCCTTAAAGGGTTTGCTTCTGTTCGAAAACGTGTCGTGTCGTCCCTCCTCTGTCCCTTTCTCGCGTTCCATATTTTGCGTCTTATGAAACGTCCGCGAGAGCAGAACAGATAACGTATGTGCAGGTCGGCTATGCGATGGGGCGGACGTTATGTGGAAGGGAGTGTAAAGGAAGGGACCACGACACCCGTACTCCACAATGAAACACTGTTTAATAACATATGCAAATGCGCGCACGAATAACGAAACCACAGGCGCACCGCGGAAATGATGATTATTAAGATGTGGCTGTAGGTAGATCGTTACATGGCACCCTTTCCCGGTGGAAGAATCGTGACGACTGAATGATACCAGGGGACGAGATGTGGCGAATTCGGGTGGTCATTTCGTGGCAACTTCTTTCATCAGATCCCGAGCAGGTCATGTTCGTTTGGCCAAAGCGAAGCAATCTCGCCTTTCCGAGCGCCACTGATTTGCCAGCTAGCAGTTTTTTCGCCCCGTCTCGAAAGGATCTCGAAAGGAAAGCTGGTTGCCCAACTATGTCCGGTGTTGTCACATCCGCAATGCAACGGTGGCGAGTGCTCTCATTGGCACGAACGGCGAAGTTCACGTGGTTTAGCAGACGACAGAACACGGAGACTGGCGACCGGGGTGCCCCTTTCGTGATCCAAGTGACTAAAACCGCTAGATTGCTGGCGCTCATGTTCTGGTGGCATAGGTCACGTTATCCAGCTCGGGTGCCAACCTTGCAATTTCCGAGCGCTTGGCCATGTTGCATTGAAATGACCACCGGGATTCGCCATTAATTAGTGGACGGGTGCCAGAGGATGCGACGGAGGTGACGTGGGCGAGGTGGAGAGGGGACGATGGCGTCCAGAGGCGGTGACAAGGTCGGTGGGGAAGTCATCCGCAGTAGCCTCGAGGCAGGCCGGCTTGAGGCGAACCGTGGAGATATTGTCGTTGCCCCGGGGAACCGCGACACGAAAATACTTTGGCCGTCGATCCAGGACAAAGGAGGGGCCATCTAGGGGGCCTGAGGATGGCGCGGACGGCGTCATGGCACATAAATACTGGCTTAGGCAGGGTCTTAGCTATGGAATGCGGCACGGAGAATGCGGAATACGGGGAATCTGGGCGTATAGAGGAGGGTTCGATGTCCGCAAATCGAGATCAGAGGTGGGACAAGTAGGAGGGTGCGTACGGCAGGGCGTCTCGCGTTAAAGCGTACACGAACTCTGCTGGTGACAGCGGACATTTTGCTTGACGGCTGTGCTAGAAGCACGACTGACAACATGTCGACCCAGGAAGTGCAGGGAGAGGTGGCACAGAAGGCAACCTTGAGGTGGCGGTGGAGGCGCTCGACAGTGCCATTCGCCGTGGGATGGTATGCGGTGGTGCGGATGTGGATGGTGCCGAGCAACTTGCAGAGCACTCGAAAAAAAAAGGGAATAAAATTGGCATCCCCTCTCAGTGGTTATTGTAAAAGAAACACCAAAGCGGGCGATCCAGCTGGACAAAAGTGCGGAGGCGACGGTTTCTGAAGAGATGTTGGCCAGCGAAATTGCCTTAGGCCACCGGGTACTTTCCTTACGAAAAAAATATTTGTCCATGCTATAGAATTCCTTTGGAAATAAGTAAAAAGAGTCACTAGACATGATATTGGAACCCAATAGATTTCATATGAAAAATCCTTAGGAATCGCTTTGGACAACTAATGGTTATTTGGTACAGACTTCCCTTTGACTTTCTTCTCTAGGATTTCAATATGCATTTGACTGTGGATTTCTTTTGACTTCCCTTTGAAAGTGAAGATACTTGGCGGTAAACATCTATTGATAATCATTGGCGTTTATTTTGATTGCCCCCCCCCCCCTCTGTTTGCACATGCTACGTTGCGGGGTTGAGGTAACAAGGGACAGGAGCGAAAATCACATGTGAACAGGTGTACACTATTGAGTCACTTCATTTTTAAAGGCATTGACGCGAGGTTTTCCTTGGTCTCCCGTAGGATGCTGCTGTGTTCCCTGTGTTCACTGTGTTCCTACAGGGAAAGCACAATTTTCAACGTTTGTTTGCAAACATAAAATAGCGTCTCCTGGATATTTTCAAACCCGCGGCATCAGCAATTAGTATGAGTAAGATGACACATCATCTATACCTCTGAATCCCGATATGGGGACAAAAGCTGGTCATTACGGTGTCGCATACTTGACATTTACACACACTACAATATATTCACTATACACCAGTTATGCTACTCCGACATCCTGATAAATAGTGATAAACAAGTCCCCCAACTATATTACACGTCCTCTCTCAAAACACGACCGTGTTAACCGGTTACGTATGCAATTGAAATCCTGTTTACGCGCCCGGAAAATAAAAAAGTTGAGCTGAGCGCAACATGAGAACCCCGTGCATTGCAGCTCACTGCATGCAGCAACTGCAAATCCATTTTTAGCGCCATTAAACGTATCCTTCCCTTAATATAGTGAGATCAATACAACAGTAGAATACTCCTTTAGGCGACGAATTTCTTTTCTCGCAAATCATCCGTAAACCCACATCAACGTCCAGGAGGCTTTCGATCGGATAGACATCCAGCATGTCCCCGTCTGTCCACTTCACAAATCCACTTGGAACACGAAAAACCTCATCGGAGAACTGGTAAATAGTGCCACAACGCTATCAAGTGAAGAAGATCAAAGGAACAGGCCATAACGGAACAGATTGCCTGGCTTGGAAACTAGACGATGTTGCCCGCCGTGATTCACTGTAACCAAGAGTAGCGAGCTGAGGAGGAAGGGTGTACGCAAACATGAAGATATTGAAGAAAAAAGGAAGAAAATAATATAGTGTTACCAAACAAAAATAATTAAGTATTAGATACATGCCCTGCAGTCCTTGCCGATTTGACTATTTTGGAGGGTGGCGTATTTTAGGGTGATATAATTTATTTATTTTACTTAACAGCTGTGAAATCGTGCAGGGCTGTATTGATTTATTCATACTTAACCCAGACACGGGATCATATGTATTTGTGCTGTCACGTGAAGAAAGCCTCCCGGGGCTTTTTTCACCTTCCTTCTGTAACAATGTGTAACCCCCGTATCGTATAATATCTTAACGCAGTCTTAGTTCACTTCAGACTTTCACGTAAATTTTCTAGTTTCCGCTCTTTTTTGGTCATTCTTTGGACTGCCTATTTACTATTGTGTTTTGAAAATGAAGAAAAGGGAAGTCCAAAGGCAGTCAATAGATTTCCTTTGGCGCGACCCCTTTAGACATTCAGGAAAAAGAAAGGTCGAAGGCCGTCGTCAGCAATTGTTTGGACAATTGTCTATGGGAAATCAAAGTCAAAAGAAAAGTCAAAGAAGCCAAAGAATCTCCGAAAGTCAATAAGCAGGCAAATTTAATTTACTTAAGGGAAACGGTCTAAGCAGGTTAGTAGTAACGACTGCCGCTTGCCGGTACAAGAAGGCCTACGATGCCAATGTGGATGCGGTCAAAGCGTGTGTCCGGTGCCATTAACCGCGCAGGTGGAGTAAGGGTATCTTTGAACGCTGTCCAATGTTGCCCGACGAGAATTGCGATGATATTCTCGGCTAGGACGGCGACGATGCTGTTCAGTTGGTGGATGGAGGCAGTAAGAGCCACAACAGAGCAGTCGGCTTGTTGAAAGGCGCCGACTGGGGAGTGACACAGGCGTCATCACCAGATGCTGAATTGACAGCCAGTCGAGGATGCGGTTCGCCATCTTTCGGAGTTCGTTAAGGGTGGAATGTTCAGCAGAGGCGAGGATCAGCCGTTCAATATGGGATAGCCGATGCAGGAACATCTCGCGAAGGATGGAATCATCGGTGGTGGAAGCCCCCCTTAAGGTCGCGCATACGCCGCGACATTTGCGCGGGCCGTATGTGGCCAAGTTCTTCGGTGATGAGTACACTCTACGCCCAGCACGACTACGTACCGCACGATAATGAGAGCATTTTAAAACAAATGTTCCTCATGATTGCAGAGGTACGGCAAATATGAGGTGAGGTACGCTGCATCGTTTCGTGCATGAGGTACATATCCGATACGCTGCGCCTTTGGCACGCAATGGAAGGAGCATGTGCATGCACGAGCATGCAAGACCAGACTAATGAATAACACTGTCAGGTTTCATTCGCCCGCGCCAATTCAAGCTTCCAACCTGACGTGAAAAAGGGAATCGTGCAGTCCGTGAAGTCCAATTTGGAAACGTTGCACACACTCGCGACGCGCATAAAACACACAAACGAAATGAGGTACTGTGGAGCACACTATTTTATTACGAAAATATATACCCGGAAAGCAGCATCCAGTATTGACACAATCATACAAAACATCGCATGCACTGTCGGGAAGTGTTTCGTTCGTACACATGTTAGAATGTCGCAAGGTACCGCAACACTGGCACGCAATGTGACTCGTTGCAGTCCACGTTCTTACTTGCGTGCAGTTACGGGTGATCAAGCTTCCACGGGCTATTTCGAGATCCATTTGAAATCTGCATCAAGTTAGCCAAGTCCTTGGAGTCTGGGTTAGTCACTGGAGAGAAAGGTGTCTGAATTAGTATAATTTTCGAACCGTGAGTTGGTACACCGGCTTACCCTACCACATAGAGAAGCCTGCAAAAATCGAGACTGAAATTAGCATAAGCAACACAGGACACGCACTTATTATTGTGCATGCCTACCTGACGGGACGCAATCGCAAGCCTGTAGCCGCTCCTCGATAGGAAACACACCAGAACGCCCGTGCATGAATTTCCCTGTAGCGTGATAACGCCCGTAGTGAGAGGTGAGAGACGTCAAACAGACATACACTATCTATCGGCTTACCTCCTACGACGCAAAATCACTTCCTCTCATAGGCGAGCGAGCCATCTGAGCGAGCACAGTTGGAACGCCTCTTGAGACTTGCAAAATGTATTGCACAACTTTCGGGTGATATCAGTGGCGACGACTGTTTCGTGGCGAGGAGAGGCAGCGAGATTCATGTCGTACGCGCCTGAAGCGGGCGGAACTTGGAATGATATATGATACTGAAGTAACAATAAAACAAAACCACCTTTTTGAAAGCGGCGAACAATGTAGCTAGTTTTAATATAGGAGCTATGCTATCAATCTCGTTTTGCTAAAATGTGACAGTCTTCCTAAAGTAACTAATGATAGCCGCGACAGTCATTACGTGTTCCTTGCACGGGCAATAAAACCTTATTTAATTCACACTTGCCATGTTCACAAAAATTATATGTGTAAAAGTAATTAACGAGTATACGCGAAGTGGGTTTATGCGGTACGGGACGCTTGAAGGTATGAGGTACAAATCGTGTCCAAAGTGTGATGTGTACTTCACGAATCCGCAGCTCCATCGTTACGCAACGGTTGTGTGCCCGATGTCTAATGGTCTTCGCTTCCGTAAAATGATCGCGTACCTCGTCCATGGGTCCCCGCTTCTTTGGAGTGGTACATAAGAGGTACACAGTGGCCATCAAATTTAGAGTATAGCTGTTGAAGATTACGTTCATCCAAAATGGCAGTACGCCGAATGAGTTTGTCGCGCAACGTGTCATACGGAGCTTCGGGATGCGGGAGAATAATGAAGTCACGGACTTAGCAGCTGCCTCGTCTGAGAGGTGGGCCATGACGTAGCCAAATTTCAAGAGCCAGGAAGTTATCCCACGGTTGGATAACTGAGCTTCCACTGCCGAAAATCATTGTCACGTGTGTGACGTTCAATAGGGTGTCAAGCGAAGCGGGGTGACTGTGGACTGCAGCAAATGAGTACTTGAATAGCCTTCCTCATGTGGCATTGTTCGGGTCACCATCAGTTCATCAATCACCCATCAATTGTACATTAAGGGACTACAATGGAACGATGTTTAACGACAGATGAAGGTGCACGTACGAATGACGAAAGCTCGTGCGAGAGAGCGTGCCGCGGAAATGATCATGATAAAGATGTGGCTGTGCGTAGCAGGTCGCTAGAGAAGTATGTAGCTTGTGGGATCCCCTTCCAAAAACCCCACCGGGGTTTCCCTGCCGTTCCGTCTTACACCTTCCCGAGAACACGGACACAACCAACAAATGCAGCAATCCAACTTTTATTCCTTACATGCTTATCAGCAGTTCAGCTCCAGTCTGCGGCGTACACACCTCTGTCTCGTTTTTTCCATGCTTACTTCTTTTAAGCAGTTACGGGGAGAGGGGGTCACGGCTCTCGCCCTTCCCTGCTGTACTGATACGTCGCCACCTTGTGGCGTCCACATCTTCCCCTCCCAAAAAAACTCAGATGTCCGGGAAGTCGGGGAGGTCCAAAATTCGTTCATCTTGCGGGCGGACCCAAACTGGTGTCCCGGTGAGAAGATGGGGTTGGTAGCGCCGCACCAGGGCCAATGCGGCTTCCAAGTCTTGCAGTCCAAGCATGGGAGTCGCTGCGGATGCTTGCTGCTGCGCACGGGTGAGGTGGAGAGTCCCCGCCCGATGAGCTTCCGGGCTGACTTGTGGCACCCCACAAAGGGGACAGAGGCGACTCCTCTCTTCCGGGCTATAGATGGCCGGCGGCTCCGTAGGGTGTCTGTCCTGGAGGGTGAGTCCTTGGAAGGGCTCGGAGACCTGGGCAACTGGGTCCCCTAGAAGAGGTCGGGCCTGGTCGCGCCAGCGTCTGCGGGATACGAAGGAGACACTGGTGTCCCCTCGGAGAACCGTCCAGGTCGCAACGTGACAGGTAGGGCGGTTGCAAGGAGTCGCACCATAGGAGGGCTGACGGGCGTCGTGGCCCGGGGCTCGGCTTCGTTGGTCTCGTGGAGTGCGGGACCTCGCTCGGGGCCTGCATCAGAAAAACGAAAAACGTCACCTCGGTCGCTTACGTGGGCGAAGGTTATAGCGGGTAATCCCGGGAACCCCGCCCTGGACAGCAGTCTCTTGGGGGGATGGTTGACCGGCCCTAGGGGGACTTGAGGGAGAGCGGGCTTGCGATGCTCGATCGTGGTCCTCCTCCCGCCTGCCGTTGTCCGAGATGCGCTGGCTGAAGGTCTTGAGGTCTTGTACATGGACGGGGCCCGTTTCCTCGTTGTCGCTGCAACGCTCGAGTCTGTAAGTGACCGGAGTTAGCTGTGCGCTTACCCGATAAGGGCCGTCCCATCGATCAGCGAGAGAGGCACCAAAGCCTTTCGCTGCATCGCTAAGGGGATGTGTTCGCCTTAGTACCAGATCTCCAACGCGGTAAATGACCTGGCGTCGACCTTTGTTGTACTGGAGAGACTGCTCCAGTCTTGCGACCTCAAGACTCTCTCGTGCCAAACGAATGGCAGTCGAAATTCTACCGCGAAGATCATTAGCATACTTCGCATACGAACGACTATGCTGTACGTGCCGTGTTTGCAGCGTGTTTTCCAGGGGGAACACAATTTCCCGTCCGAAATTCAAATAAGCCGGGGTAAATCCTGTCGACCTATTTTCCGTAGTACGAGTGGCAAAGCCAAGCTCCGCAAGACGGGCGTCCCAATCTTTATGCCTTTCGGTAAAAGATACCAACATCATCTTGATGTTGCGATTAACCCGCTTAGTTATGTTCGCCTGAGGGTGATAAGGGGACGTCTTTACGTGACGTATGCTCAATGCAGAGCAACTATCGACAAACACCTTACTTGTAAAGTACGAGGCGTTATCCGTGATGACCTGGTCCGGGAATCCAAACCGGGAAAAAACGTCCAGCAGTCTGTCCCAGATCCGAGCGGACACCAACTTCCGCAGCGGGTAAAGCTCAACCCACTTCGTGAAGTGGTCTGTAACAACTAACAGATACTGGTTACCACGAGGACTTCTGGGATAAGGACCCATTACGTCACATGCGACTATCTGCCAAGGTTTCTGGCTAACAATCGGTTGCAGCAAGCCGGGAGGCTGCCCTCCACGCGGCTTAGACTTCTGACATATCGGACAGCTGCGTGTATACCGCAAAACATCCTGTCTCATGCCTGGCCAAGTCGCGATACGACACAACTTAGAATAAGTCTTGCTGCCGCTACCGTGAGCCGACAATGCAGAATCATGGAAGTATTTGAGGAATGACCTACGTAGCTTCCTTGGAACTACGATCCGAAAGGGGCTATCACCAACCTCCTCGTCGTCCGCCTGGGGAATGTACCGGACCAGGAGACCATCCTCACTCAGCTGATAGGAGTCGTACCTCTCCTCAGCGCCTTCTGTGCCTTCCAGGTTTGACGTTTCCAGCCACCTTGACGCACGCTGACAAAGGCCGTCGGTCCTCTGCGCTTCCAGGATGTCGTTCCTGCTTACAATCTGTCCCCACGAGAGCTCCTCCTCCGTGACGGTCTGGTTAACCGCGGCCACAAGCTCCTGCGGAATAACGACGTCCTCAAGGGGCAACGGTGCTCGAGATAGCGCGTCTGCCGCCTTATTTGAGGTTCCCTTCCGGTATTCCACCGAGAAGTCATATCGCTGCAACGTTAAACTCCAACGTGCGAGCCGTCCGGCTGGGTTTTTCAACCGCTTTAACCAGGACAGTGCCTGATGGTCAGTTTGAATAGTGAATTTCGCACCATCCAAATACATGTCGAACTTATGTAGTGCGAACATGATTGCTAGGCACTCCTTCTCCGTCACGCTATAATTGCGTTCGGGAGGCGTCAGCGTACGGCTTGCAAATGTCACGGGCTGGAGTTCACCGTGATGCTCTTGTAACAAGACTGCACCAAGGCCGTAATCGCTCGCATCTGTTTGGAGTACAGATGGGCGATTTAGGTCTGGGAGATACAAGCGGGTAGTTTCCGCAATCGCTTTAGCGAGAGAGGTAAACGCCTGTTCCTGCGCTTGACCCCACGACCATCGTGCTCCCTTCCGCAAAAGCCAAGTTAGCGATTGCGTTAGGTCTGCGCATCGCGGTATAAACTGTCTATAAAAGCCAATCATACCGAGGAAGCGCTGCAAGCTTTTCACATCCGTCGGGCGGAGGTACTCAAGGATAGCCTTCAGCTTGTCCTCGTTCGGCCTGACCGTGCCGGACTCCACCTTGAACCCGAGGAGATCGATGCTGTTGGTAGCCAACTGCATCTTCCGGGGATTGACAGTCAATCCTGCAGCTTGCATGCGTTCTAACACCACTTTCAAATGAGAAAGGTGTTCCTGGAATGTACGTGAAAAAATTACTACGTCATCCATGTACGCCATAGCGAAATTGTATTTCGCATCGCCGAGCACCTCGTCCATCACTCGCTGAAAACTAGCGGGAGAATTAGACAGTCCAAAGGGCAGTCGGACAAATTCAAATAATCCCCTGTGACAGGTAAATGCTGTTTTCTCAACATCATCCGGTGCTATCGGAATCTGCAGGAATCCTCTACTGCAGTCCAAAGTTGTAACCACGTGGGCAGATCCCAACGAATACATGATCGAGTCTATCGAGGTAAAAGGGTACGAATCTCTTACCGTCACCTCGTTCAGTCGGCGGTAATCCACGCACAACCTTGCGGTTCCATGCTTTTTCGGTGCAAGAACCACCGGAAAAGCCCAAGGGCTGCGAGAAGGTCTCACAGCACCGGTCTCGATCATTTCATCCAGCGCAGCGTCGAGGAGCTTGCGCTTATGCACACTCAAAGGCCGAGGATTACATCGCCAGGGCCTTGCGTCGCCGGTTTCTATCCGGTGCTCCAATGCATGGGTTAGACCTGGTCTCTCTGTGAACATACAGGAGAATGGCCGCAATGCTGTAGCGAGCATGCGTCGTTGGTCTGGGCTTCCTGGAAATCGTTTCAGGACGTCCTCCAAAACAGCGGGTACGACCGTCGCTGTTAGGTGTTCTGCTCCGGAAAATAGCTCAACGGACGTAGATTGTCCAGCTCCAGGATCATGGGTCTCCTCACCAGTCCGGTTCTGCTCCGTTTCCGGCGGCGTCCACTCCATGAAGGGGTAGAAGGTAGTACCGCTTGCATGCTGGTAGCCTCCGCGACGTAAGTCCAGGACGAGTCCCATCCGGATAATGAAGTCGCGTCCCAGGATCATCAGTCCCGCCAATCCGGGCAGGTAGATGAAGCGTTGTCTGACACGTTGTCCGTCGACGGTCAAAGTGAGACGTACTGCTCCTCCGGCTGGTACCACTGCATCTGATGCGAGCCTTAGGCAGGTCCTGGTTGTCCGTACGGAAATGTTCCGCTCCCGGCACCAATCGTGGATGGTGTCACCTATCAGGGATACAGCCGCTCCAGTGTCCACCAAAGCTGCAACGTCCTTACTCAGAACGCGAGCCACGATAAACGGTCCGATGTTGCATATGTCATCTTGCGCTCGACATGCGAGCGGGACCAAGGCCACTACGTTATCAGACAAGATAGCATGGTTAGAATTCACTTGCTTCTTATCGACATTTTCAGCAGCCGACGATAGAATTGAGTCATTCCCAATTACCGCCGCCGGCGTCCCGGGTTTCCCTGCGGGGGTTGTCTGGGGGTGGTAGTGGTCTGCTGCGGGCAGTTACGACGAAAATGACCGCATTCACCGCAACCGTAACAACGGGGTTGTGCTCCTGCGTTATTACTTGGTCTAGAGTCGCGCCTGTCCTGCCGTGGTGCATGACGTGCATCACCGACTTCGCGCTCGCGCGGCTCTGCTCGTGCCGACCTCGCTCGGTTCCTCTGCTCTTATGCAAAGGGATCCAAAGAACGGTAAACTGGCCCGGCGGACGAACCGCCGTGTGTTCCAACAGTCCCACGGGGGTTTAGTTCCGCGTCTAACGACTGTCTCGGCCCGTTCCATGCGCAGCTAGGCTCCAGCGTTTGTTCCGGCCTAGGCGGTGGGCGGTACTGCAATTCCGCCAACAAATCTGCTTGGATGACACGGGCTTCTTTAGCGAGGTCATCGAGCGAAGAAAAGCTTCGCCCCCGCAAATAAGGCTTAAAATGAGGGTGACATTGGCGAATAGCGCGGGTCACCTTCTGGCTTTCCATCGCGAGCGGTTCAGCTCTTGGATTGCCCGGGTATATTCCAACAGGCTCTCCTCCGCATGCTGCGTTCGAGTCATGAGTTCCTCACGCATACGCATTGCATAATCCGGGGGCAAAAATTCCTCCCGAAACAGCCGCTGAAATTCGGTCATAGACGGAAATGCGGGTTGAGACCGGCGCCACACAGCAGCTGAGCTTACCAATGCAGCGGGTAGTATCCGGCGCAGGACGGCTTCGTCGGTTGCTCCCACGGCTGTCTGGTGAGCCTCCAGGTCCGCAAGAAAATCTTCGACGGACTTGGCGTTGCTGTAGCCCGAAAATGTCGGTATCGTCAGGTTCAGGCGTAGCGGGAGTTCCGAGGACGGCTGGGCGGCGGACGTGCTACTGGGGAGCCGCTGCGACAATAAAGCGCAAAGGGCTGTCATCTGCCGAAGCAGGTCCTCCGCTACTGGCGGGTCGTCCTCGTAGACGGGCTCGAGAGGGGGCCTCTTGGGCGGCATGGCCAGCAAACGCACACTCCCGAACTACAAATAAACAGCAAAAGCGACAGCGAGCGAAGGGCACGGGCGACAAATGCTACTAACAACACTACAAATACACTAGCTGTCAGTGCCCTCGGGAGTGCGGCAAGACGGGTCGGGCCCCACGTGTGGGCGCCAATTTGTGGGATCCCCTTCCAAAAACCCCACCGGGGTTTCCCTGCCGTTCCGTCTTACAGCTTCCCGAGAACACGGACACAACCAAGAAATGCAGCAATCCAACTTTTATTCCTTACATGTTTATCAGCAGTTCAGCTCCAGTCTGCGGCGTACACACCTCTGTCTCGTTTTTTCCATGCTTACTTCTTTTAAGCAGTTCCGGGGAGAGGGGGTCACGGCTCTCGCCCTTCCCTGCTGTACTGATACGTCGCCACCTTGTGGCGTTCACAAGCTGTCTAAAAGAAAATCAACTTTTAAAGCAGGTTTCCGACCACATAGGTCCGGGAATTAGTACAAATTTTAAACTCATCCCATCTTTAGAAAATCCTGGAACGACCACGGACTGGGGATACCCATCCCTAGTTGTTGCCATGGGATTGAGCCAAAACCGAAACACACAGTGGAAAAGTGCGCAGGAAGCCTGTAAAATTGCATGATGGCACGTAACTGTTCTCAGAGGCTGGAACACACAGGAGAAGAGAAAACCTGTAGGAGAGAATGTGCAGAGAGTTGTCGAATGCCCTTTGCGTTGAGTGAGACCCCTTGGGAAGTCGTCACCAGGCGGTACCAGCATACTGCTTAGTCATGCTTAGTGAACTCGACCAGCAATCGACAGGTGCATGGTTCCATTCCTCTCTGCGTTTTCGATGAATGTCACTTTTCAAGTTTTCCGTAAATTACATTTGACAATGCGGCAGAGTGTCGGCTGTCGCAATCTCACAGACCTCATCAGTCCTCATCGGGATGCTTTTTGTTAATGAGCTGGCTTTATACAATTCTGTAGGCTGATGCCAAAGCATTTTGTAAAGTTTATGCATTCAATATACATGCCCTGCATAGCGCTGTGTACCAATGTCATCTATTCTACACTACCTCATTATAACAGTGATTTGCACAAATGACATTAAATTGAGTTTGATTAAAGGGTACCAAAGCAAGTGAAGTTTACCACGATGCATCAAACATAAATGTAGGATTTTCTTGTAAGGAAGAACATTTTCGCCTCCCGCACAATGTAAGTTTTATTACGAATCATTTTTTCAGACCATGCTTACGAAAAGTGCCTTGCAAGTTCCTAGATCAGCTTCGTTGACACCGGGCGACACTTCCACTACGTGTGGACCAAAGATGAGCTTCACGGAACGAATGGCTAGAAGTAACTTGAACCAGTTGCTTAGCACCTTGACAGGAGCATTTCTCGGCATCATCCTCTTGGGCTTCTGCCTGGCAAACACGCATCACCCGAGTTTATTCAACTCAGCTGTTATCACAGTATTGGGCGCTGTTGTAGTCGTACTGGCTTCAGAACTCGTTATTGCGGATCGTATACGATTCCCATGGTTCGTATTTGATTATTCGGGAGTCACAAGGACGCTACCGAGAAGTGTTAACTTATCCAGTGTTTTGTTGTTGAGTACGAGTCAAAACACGTCACCTTACATGTAATAAACGTAGAAACATATGTCTTCTGCCTGTTCAGTCGATCGCTCGCACTGTTAGCTCTGTTTTCACATTCCTCAGGCTGTACAGGATTTGGTCCACACGGAAGGTATGTTGGTAGGTTTCGCTATGAGGGCGCTTTTGAATGCAAAGAAATGGAACTCTTATGGAATTTCCTGCTTCGTCTGTTAGAGGTGTATTGAGTTGAGTTAATGAGTTGCGGTTAGCCAGTTAGGCTCCCTGGACCCGCTGCTCCGGTTTGTTATATACATTTCACTCCTCCCCGTCTCATTCCCGCCTCACGACCATCAAATTATCCGCAGAATTCAGCCGGTACGGAGTCCATGTGGATTAGGCCCGGGAAGGAGAAAAAATTCTTTGTGCAGGGGATTTGTACAGACCGCTATCGTGGTATACCTAGCCAATAACTGGGTGCAGACAGCAATCAGCTTCATCGCTCCTCCCACGTAGCACTCGCGTGTGGAATGCGTGTTGTCCTTTATCGTAGCTTCCCAAATCTTAATAACATTACCAAGCCTTACAGGGCAGGGAATCTTTTTGCAGTGTTTGTGGTTGCTCTTCGTTCACTACCTGCATCAGTTTGTCAATCGGCGTGTGTTCCGCATGTACGATTTGGCTGTCGCATTCATTACGTCTGAGGATGAAGTGCAGGCTACCGTAAAACGGTTCATGGAATCTGCACAAATAGCGGAATTTGTGCATGAAGAAGCGCTCAACAACAAGCTACAGGTACGGCGTTTATGTTATAACCAAATGTTGAATCACATCGGGTACGACTTTGACTCGTGATATTGTTACAAGATTTTGGGGCGATATGTTTCACAATCTTTCGGGCGTAGGACATTACACTAGAAGTAATTAGTTGCATTTCCAGCGCTAGAGTAAGCTAGCGAAAATAAAATGGTTGGAAATTGTTGGAGGAACCTTGCATTCTGCTAATTGCTGCCAGGAGCTCCCGTAGGGAGGCTCATCACGAGAACAACGCAGAGCTAAGAAGGTGTCCCTCGCACATATGAGAGCATGTGCGGTCCAGAAGCAATACATAACAGTGGACTGCATGTTTCATATTGATCGCAAGCCACACGATAAAGAAGTCATCACATCAGATAGCAGCAGCGTGATGCCAACCACCCCAAATTAATAAGCGACTGGCCTATGTTACCGTGAACACCTTGCGATGTACTAAAAGTCGCTGCTGAAGGATGCGGTGTTTAGGGGTTAGGTATCCCCTCACAATGGACGGTCGAACGATTTGTAGGAACCAATGATAGGCAAAGCATGATTTGATGCAACACTGTCTTACGAATTACAAGTAAAACGCTGGAATCATCAGGACGACGCTCTAGACGGTTGTGCAGTCTGCAACCCCCAAATACTGACTGTCCATTAACGTGTCTGAAGCGGACACTCCGTGCAGCATTGCACAGAGTGTATAACCAGTGAAAGAACCCAAACAACGAGAAAATGTGCACGCACTAGAGCCGCCGCAATTACTTACGTATTTCTCTGTCTGTGAATCTCACAAACAGCCCGGTTTTCGCGCTCATTTTGTTAGTGATTTCGTTGTTATGGTGCTGCCCTCGTCCCGTTGCAGCAGTGTCAATTTTTTCCTCACATCTATAAAACGAAATCCATTTTAGGGTTGCAAGTGACCGCGAGCGGGACCGCAAAGCGGGAGAAAAGCAGTTTATGTTGAGAGCTCGGGGTGACGTCTGGTGGGAAATAATGCTCAATTCGTCAGGCGACAGCGATCTCTATGTCGGACACATGAGTGCCGTCTAATGTATTGCTCCATGAACGAAAGCGTGCTTGGCGAACGAAATACAATCTCGACAGGTCATGGTCACATGTCACAGCAAACTTCACTTCATACGTGACCTTAAAGATGGCCGCGCCCGTGATCGGCGGCCAAACCGTTTGGTAACAACGCGTTTCCTTCCTCTGTGCGCCTTTTTGGACGTTTTTCGCTCCCGTTAATTATTTTTATCCAATATTCCCACAGCAAAAGGCACAGTTTAGTACTTGAGCGCTCGTGCTGCTTCCAAAGATGTGATGACAACCCCGCTTTAAGATGCACTGGGCTACCATGTCGCTGAAAAAAGCACCGTATAGTTTACGCTGGCAAAATATTCTCATCTCTTGACTTTATGCCAACGCGAATATGGCGGCAAGCGCTAACGATATGTAAACAAAATCACAGTACCTCAATATGACGTTGCCTATGACATGTGACCACGACAAGAGGGCGCTTTTCCGAAAACCACCCGCTTGAGGGTAGTTAAAAAGATGGCGGGTTTGTGTACCCCTTGTGGTAGCATACTTGTGGTATCTCTGAATGATTTGTTGCTGCTGACGGCTACGTAGCCGACATTTTTTTTTTTTTCAATTTGAGACACGTGTTACACGCATGCAATGTAGTTTCCCGCTGTACCTAACGAGCAATTGCAAAGTTGGTGACATGGAGGAGGGAATGGGAGGAGCGCGCTATGATATCCAGAAGTGTAGCTGGCCGTGCAACTTGATGGGCATGGTATCGCTAGAAGCGACCGCTAGAGGAGTCCCACGACTCTCTTCTTACCTGCATGTATTAAAGTACGTTCTGCCGACAGTAACGACAGGCAATCACGGGGGGGTTCACGACATCCAGGCCCCCTAGATCCGCCCCTGGATGAGAGCCCCATAGTCCCCCTTGGCTATACCTTCCGACGCCAGTGCCTAAAAACGTAACAAATTTTCAAACTACCCAGCTCACAACTCCTACCTTTCGTTAATATTTACAGAAAGCAGAACGATAAACCAAAGCATATATGATTTCCTCACAACTAGGTTGCAGCTGACACTAAGGATACTGAATTGTCTCGGTTGAGGGAATTAACAAATATAACGTCTCGTTAGTCCCGAACAAAATGACAACAGGGATTTCCGCACCTCGGACCTTTACTGGATCGCCTTGTTATTTTATGTAGTTGTTGAAACACATAAGTGTGGTCTAGCACCACTATCCAGAACTCGAGGGGTTTGCGCGGTCACGACAAGTGGCGCGCAAAATACTGAACTCGTCCCTGTCAACGCTCGAAGACCTCGAGAAGTCTGGCCTCGTAGAAGAACAGCACTTTGATATACTGCATGCTGTAAGTAAAAAAACATACAACCACGTGGATGTAGCAAATGCCTAAGCTTGGCTCTGGAAAAAAAATGAAGAACGAGAAACAAAAAGGAGCTTACTGGGGGAAGGAGCGATACTGTTCAATAGATGTTAATGATAATCTCAGACGGATCGTGCTAACTGATACCGAATTACTTTGTGAGCGCAAACATTGCCTCAAGAGGAGTACGGGTCGTTCGAATACATATATATCGTAGCCGAAACCGCGCCGACGGGGAGCAACAGGGGGAGTTTTGGGGGGTGGGGTGGGGTAAGAATTCTGTTAGGAGTAGCAGAACAAGTCGGGTTTAGAAGTTCCTGTCCCGGACCTTAATGGAAGAACTCCAAGCCCAAATCCAATCGCATTTATTTCTGCGAAGCGATCTACCACACGACCTGTTCCTTCGAAACCTGGAACCCGATTGCCCAACAACACAAAAACCAAACCCGTGCAACCTGCTTCTTCTTCGTCCTCGTCCTTCAGCCCGTTGTACCAACTTCTAAATGTCCCAAAGTTCAACACACTCCCCCCCGAAGAAAAGGTACTTTTCTTCTGTTAAGTGTCCACTTCACACTTCCACCTTGTCAAGCAGTTCTCCCGGACGTATCACAACTGCTTGATTTGGGATGCGAACCTCGAAAGCTCTTGCTTTGCCGTCTTTACCGGGAAAACTTCGGACTATTCATCCCATCGACCATCTTTGCCTTGGTTTTCCGTCTTAGCGGATGATGACCAAATCATCCACTTATAAGGCCTCCTTTGCGCTTGCTACAGAGGTTGCGCAGTTCTGTGAGGTACTCCGAGTACCATCTCTTCCAGAACAGTTCAAGAGATTCTACCCGTTTCTGCCACAACCTTTGTATCGTGGTGGCATTGCTTCCATACACATTGTCAGAGGGGATATCTGGCAGGGTCGTCAGTCGTTCTCCAGTCAGAAATGCTCGGCTTCTTTGAGACACCTTGCTCCGATCGTCTTTTTCAGAGCAGCCTTTACTGACCTTATTAAACGTTCGTAAAAGCCCCCCCCCCCCACCAAGGAGCATGTGGAGCATTGTATCGCCATTCTACTCTCCAGTCAGCAACCTTTCCCTTGACTGTTTTGCTGTTGACTACGTCCCATAACTCTCGCAGCTCCTTGTTACTGCTTCGAAAAGTCTTGGCATTGTCACTGTAGACTATGTTGGGCATTCCCCGTCGCGCCACGAACCTCCGGAACGCTAATAGAAATGTGGATGCTGACATGTCTTGTACTATCTCAAGGTGCAAGGCTCTAGTGACTGCACACACGAATATCACGAAGTGCACCTTCTAGCAGATTGTCGAGTTCTTATCCACAGTGGTCCGGCGAAATCAAGTCCAATCACTGTAAACGGTTCTGCCAGGGTCACCCTTGCTGCTGGCAGCGGAGCCGGTTCTTGTCCTGAAGCTCTTGCGTTATATCGCTGACATACGACGCATTTCCTCAAAGTTTTCTTGATCGCCTGACGTGCTTGCAAAATTCAGTATCTCTCCCGCAATTGCACAAGTGTACCCCTTACTCCGGAGTGGTCCCAGTAGTAGAGTGGTCCCAGTAAGCAAGTCCCAGTGGCATTGTCTGATCAACAACTCCGAATAATGATCTCCCTTTGGCAATACCATGGGATGCTTCTGGTCGTAGGGCAAGTCGCTCTGCTGCAATCGGCCTGTTGACCCTCAGGTCAACAGGCCGATTGCAGCAGGCCTTTTCCGTCCACGAATAGCATGCTGCCTTGTAACTTTGACCGCATCGGGAGAGGTTTCTTGCTTCGCACAGCTGCTATTTCCTCTGGGAACGCGTTTGCTTGCACAGTTTTCACGTACTGTTCCTCAACTCTTCTTAATTCCTGCGCTGTCAACGGTCCGCTTTGGCGACTTCTTTTCCGCGCTTTTTCGGTGAATCTGAAAACCCAGGCCATGACTTTGTGCAGTTTCTTCAGGGCACTGAACCATAGCATGTCGATGACTTAGTCTGTCACCGTCGTTACTGTCTGCAATACGTGTCTTGATTCCTTTTCCTCTAGTTCGTCTTTTGCAAAGTCACCATCTGAGCTGCCACTATGCCATTCGCTTTCATCCTCAGACAGCCAGCTTGGTCCTGACCACCACGTCTTGCTTTCGATCAACTTTCGTGCGGAGATTCCTCTTGTTAACAAATCTGCTGGGTTTTCTTTACTGTTACAGTATCCCCATTCTGTTGTCCTCGTGCGCTCATGAATTTCTTTTACTCGATTGTGGACGAATTGTTTCCATCGTTGTGGATCTCCACGTATCCAGTAAAGCGCGATTTTGGAATATGTCCACAGGTGTCGTCGAACTGGAGTGACTTGCATCTTTTCTGTGATGTAGGAAGCTAGTCTTGCTCCTACCAGGCATGCCATCAACTCCAGCCGTGGAACCGTCAGTTCTTTTATCGGCGCGAGCCTAGACTTCGCCATTAGCATTGTTGGGCACTTTGTACCACAGGAATCTTCCATAACTGTATATGATACCGCTCCATAAGCTGCGGGGCTTGCATCACAGAATATATGTATCTCCGTGAACACGACATCTGCATCCTTGTCCTGCCCGCTGTACCTTGATACTTTCAGGTCTTGCAGGTGCAACAACTCTGCACACCACTGATTCCATGTTGGTTGAAGTTCTATGGGCAGTATGTCATCCCAACCAACCTTCCGTTTCCACAACTACTGGAAGAATATTCTTGCGCATACGGTGAAAGGTGCCAGCATTCCCAAAGGATCGTAAACTCGTGCGGTGATCTGCAGGACCCGTCGCTTGGTGCCTCCTCGTTCCTGATGCATGTCCCATACGTCGTTCATTGAAATCGTTTTCGTTCGGTAGCCACGCTAATCCTAAGTCCTTTTGCATGTCCTTCGTGTCTCCTAATGTCCTTTCACCAGACTCCGCTTGCAAGAATTGACGCACGTCATTGTCGCTTGACGCCCACTTGTGTAACTTCATGTGCACCCGCTCCAGAATCTATGTTGCCTCTTTAGCGATCTTCTTTGCCTCTTGCACATCAGTGGCTCCGATGACCAGGTCGTCGACGTACATGTGTTTCCCTAGGCGGCTCGCCGTCTCTGGGTACTCTTCTTCCATCGCCTTGAAATGATTCCGTAACGTAGCGTAACGGACTTGCCGTCGTACCAAATGGGACTCTCGTCATCCGCCAGCTTTCTATCTTTGGTAGTGTCACTCCTCCTTTTGGCGTTGTTTCATGCCATAGATAACGTAGGGCATCTCTGTCCTCCTTTCGTACTTCTATTTGTAAAAAGGCTTTTTGTACGTCGGCCACCAGGGCGATTTTCTTTATCTGGAAATTCATTAACAATTCCACAACATCCGGATTTAGATTCGGTCCTGCTTCTAAACACTGATTGAGCGATTTGGCAGTGACGCAGCTTGACGAACAGTCGAATACCACCCGAAGTTTTGTTGTGGTGCTCGAGTCTCTGAGAACCGCCTGATGTGGCATGTAGTACACGACGTCTTCCTCGTCACTGTATACTCTCTCGGCCATGCCCTCATCACTGTCCATTCGTGTAGTTTCGTCGTACCTCTTCAATAGCTCCTGATTACGAGTGAGTCTTCTAGTCAACTGATTAAGCCTCTTCAGAGCTACTTCTTTGTTACTTCCCAAGTCCACTGTAGACTTGAACGGGAGCGCTACTTCGTAACGCCCTTCCTTCAGTTTCACAGTTTCTGAGAACTGACGTAGCACTGTATTGTCCCTTTCATCGTCGGCGTCAGGTGCCACTCCAATGGATCCCAGCTGCAAAAACTTCTTCAATGTCGTATCTGTTTCTAATTCATCCACTGCTATCCGTAACACCAGAGCTTGATTACAGTGCTTGATTATTCCACTTTCTGGGCACACTCCATGAACTGTCCATCCGAGTCTTGTTTCCACTTCCCGTAAACTGCTTCCCAGTCTCCAAACTCTTCCTGTTAGGAGATCCCAGTATTGATCCGTGCCTACGAGGACCTGAATATGCTCTCGACTTTCAGGGCAGACCAAGTGCTGTACTGAAAGGTTCCTTCCTTTCATTTCGTTGATTATGCTGGAACATGGTGCTACGGTGTTTTGGGTGCTGATGACGTCCGTGACAAGTACCTCCACCTAGTACTCCCTACCGCCGTACATACTCTGAAGCTTGAGGGATACTCGCCGAAACGTCCTCTCTTCTTGTCGTCCTTCGAACACGCCAACTTTCAATGCTTCGTGACCAACTGTCTTGCATTTCAACCTCTGAGCAGTTTGTAGTGTCACAAGCGACCTCTGGCTTCCTGTGTCAAACATAACTTTGCACTTCTCCGCTCCCACTTCTCCTTTGCACCAGGCGACGACTGTCTGCAGCACGGTTGTTGGCCGCCTTGACTCTTCCACCAACTCAAAGCTTAGCTGCGCCGTCCCGCCGGTCAACTTGCCCTTGCTGGGAGAATCCTGACTTCCAAATTTGCACACTGACGAAACGTGTCTCTTCTGACATTTCCCGCATTTGACCTTCCGCCAACACCTTCTTGACACGTGATTTGGCAAAGTGCATCTGAAGCATAGTCCTGCTTCTTGCAGTTGACGCAGCTTCTCGTCATTTGGAATCGTCGCGTTGCATTCTGCAGTCATATGCTCCCGCGCTTTACAGAAGAAGCATTCTGGAGTATCATCTGACGAATGAAGTAGCGCTGAGGCCAATGACGGTCTTCTGAATTTCCTTGTGTGCTGGGTCTTAGCTTCGTTGTCCTTCTGCTTATACCCTGACGAAGGCTTTTCTTCATGGGCATTCAATCTCTCTCTGCTCTCTACCTCCACTCGGAGGAACTTCATGAATTCAGTCACCTTCGTCAAGTGTTGCTTGTCGGGACCTACTGAAGTGTCTTCGGCACTAACTGCCTGATTGTTACTGTTTGTAGATGTCTCCTTTTGAGCTTCCAACGTCTTTCGATTGAAGTTGATGACTATTCCTTGTGGTACAAGCCGTATCATGAGTGAATACAGCATCGACGCAAAGGACTCCTCGGCTACGCCCAGTGCTTTCAGCGCTCTCGTGTGCGATGAGATATCGTCATGAAGCTTCCGTAGTCCTTTCGTATCCTGGGCTGTCTTCACGGGCTGGAGACTCATGAGCCTGCCCATGTGGTCCTTTATCTGAAGCGACTCATCGCCGAAACGCGTTGGTGGTAGCCCAGCAATGGCTGACGCCGCTTCACCGGTCAGTGCTGCTCGTAAATAATTGAACTTGTCGCACGTACTGAGTTTCTGGTTGTCGTGGACAACTTGTTGGAACTGCTCCCAGAACATCATCCAATTCTTGCGCTGGCCGTTGAACTTTATAATCTCCAGCTTGGGCAACCTGACTCGAACGTTCGCACTTCCAACGTCATCAGCCTGTCTCGCTTCTGGAATAGGTCCTTGTGAGCTTCTTGCCGAACTCCTTGTCGGGCTAATTCGTTCTAGCCTGAACTGTAGCCGTGCCAGCAAAGCTGTCGCTCGGTCAATATATTCGAAGTTTTCTTTTTGTTCTTCCTCAACGTCCTCTTCTGACCACAAAGGTTCCAACTCCGCATCCACTCGCTCCAAAAAATGTCCATCTGCTTCTTTACTCGAGCAACGAGCACTTCTATGTCCTCTTCCGCTAGATCGACACCAGTGAGCTTCTCTGTGGCTTCATTAACTGTGCGAGACAATGCGCTTCTTAGCCCTCAGCGACGACGTAGCAGGTCTTCCATGTGTTCCATCTCCTGTTGTAGGCCTAGTAGTTCGCAGAATGCCTCATCTAGAGTGGACGGAGATCCTTCATCTCTTCCTTGTCTCCCGGGTTTCGGCACCAATCTTCTTTAGAAGTTCCTGTCCCGGACCTTAATGGAAGAACTCCCAGCCCAAATCCAATCGTATTTATTTCTGCGAAGCGATCTACCACACGACCAGTTCCTTCGAAACCTGGAACCCGATTGTCCAACAACACAAAAACCAAACCCGTGCAACCTGCTTCTTCTTCGTCCTCGTCCTTCAGCCCGTTGTACCAACTTCTAAATGTCCCAAAGTTCAACATCGGGAGACGAGTTCAATTTCTCCTCGTTTCTTTTTTTTTTCTTACGAACAAACAAACAGGGAGCACAAGGAGGATAACGCTCATTCTATGTCTGGGGGCCACATGCTTTGGAAATTATTGGAGTATATACTAATCTGCTGCCATCAAGCGCTTTGCGGCATCAATAAGCCTCCGTCGACGAACGCCGTGCGCTGCCGCGGCGCCCGTTTATTTCAGGTTTCGATTCATTTGTATAGCGAAATTCAGGGATGGATATTTCACAGCACGCGCTCGTTTCATGATTTTTTTGAATGATTGGCTTTCAACCCAATGAGCACTGTCTGCAATTCTGTTATCTCGCTTTTGCCCAGAATTCTCCAATTAAAGAATTCGCCGCATGACTCATCTATAAAAACGACATCCATGGTGTTCGCACCGATTTTTACAAAACAAAAATAGAAACCATAAAAAGGCGCACTCTATAACGTAGTGTAGTTAGCCATCACCTTTTTCCAGGTACTCTAGCACATAAATGTCTTACCTGCTATCAGTTTTTAACCTAAACACAAGAAATGCTGGTATCTGAGCACGGTGTAGAAATTCCTATATTTATCTGCCCCCTAAGAAGTTTTGTGCGTCGTTTTCCAAGCAGACCGCGTTTAGTTTACGCGTAATAGAAAGATGAAGTTCTGTATGCTCGATGATTTTCTCTCGCAGGCTTCGGCCTTTTCCCTAATCACCACTGTTTTCGCATTCGATGTCGCATGTCTAGACTTGTTCTGTAGTGTCTTTCTTGCTGCAATTTTTACCCTTCGCTAATATCTTGTTGTTGTCGTTTTGTGTTAGCCGCGTAGCGATGTGCGGGGACTCAACGACTCGATGACGGCGATTATTCCTGATGTCTTAAGCCTTTTCCCTGCTGGCTTAAATGAATTTGTGTGCCCTTGTCCTGTGCGTTCTTTATGCGGGGACAATACGGCTGTGTATGTAGCATTATGCAAGAATTATCTGATATCACTTGATGGTAGTTTGTTAGCATGTGTTTAGTTTTTGAAGTCATATCTATTTTGCTATTCGAGCAGAAATGCTGGTATCTGAGGGTTTAAGGCTGAGGGTAGAAATTCCTGTCTGAGATGAATCTGCATTTCACTGCAATTTGTTTCATTTATTATTATTTCATTTAATATTATTGAAATTCCACAGCCACTGTGAACAAAACGGGATGGTTGTGTCCCTGCTCATGGAAGCAACTTGCATATCGGAATGACATGTGATGAGAGCGAACTTTGCGCTCAGGTGGGGTAATCAAGTAGGCGGACGGAGCATTACGTGAAGCCAAGGTCAAGAGGCAATAGGCCAAGGGCCGAGCAAGTTATTTTTAGGCGATGACGACTCCTCGCACCCGTGCATGTTGGGGCATGCAGCGAGGTCGCCGCTATATAAGTGGGGAGGATGTGTAAAGAGGCAGCAGTCTTCGCATCGCTTCGTGAGTGTGCGGAGCCCGCTTCAAAAGTAGGTATTTTTCATCAACGCTCTGTGGTGCACGTTTTCTTAGTGTTTCTGCCTTTTTTTTCAGTGCCTAGATGCGTGTTCTGCTTCTTTAATCCTCATGATATGTGGGATGATGGGCCATTGGAAGAGAATTGATCATCTTCTCCAGGCATTTCACCTGCCACATTGCATGCTCACGTCGAGCGATCACATCCCTATGTGGACATTTCCTTCCTGCCATTCTTTCAAACTGATAGCGCATTTCGAGGTATCGTCAATGCGTTTGTGCTATTGGCATCTATTCACGATCAGGGAGTAGAGTACTTGCGACAATATTTAATGAACCACCTCCACAATATAATTGTTATTTTGCGAGCGCAAAGAATACCCTTTAGGTTTTGTATTTGTTCTGACGTTCTAATGATGAAAGAAAATCGAGGGGATATAACCGTACACATGGCTCATTTTATGGCGCTTGCTGGAGAAGTCCACAGTGACGAAGCTATCGCAAATACTTTGATGGACGTGATGCAGGAGTCCACCGTCCACCGGGCGCATTGAAAATTACCAACGAGAGGGTAGCGGGTTTGTATCCACTGACGTCCAAAAAGTTCAAATGTGTATTTCCACTGGGAAAATTAACAAAAAATGGGTGCAATGGGGTACTTCCCACCAATTTGCCTAATCGTAGGAACGTCCTAACGAATGTCCCTTCACCGACACCTAAGGAGGGCGAGTGCTTTAAGTACAATACGCTCGCCCTCTTGCATCCACTGGAAAGGAACAAATGGAAAAAAATATGAAAATTATGCAACAGCGTACTGGAGGCCTAGCCGCTTCCCTGTTTCATTCTCTGATCTGGATGAATTTGAAGTCCAAAACGAGATATCCGTGTAAGTTTACGCCAATGTCGATCAGGGAGTGCACGTGTCGCGACCCGCAAAACTGGAATTCAAAAAGAAAATTCATCTTTTGGAGGTTGATGAGCATTTTCTTGGAATAAAGTCTCTCGAGCGTTTGTTGACAAAAAGAAGTAACCGTTTCGTATGCGAGCGGTGCACGCGCTCTTTTAAGGAGGAAAAGAGCATGGCGAAACATCGACGCCTGTGCACGGACGTAAATGAAATCCTGTTGGAATTTTGCGAGCCGGGAAAAAAAATTGTAGAGTTTACTAAAATACAGTACATGCAGCAGTACAACTACATCGTTGCGTTGGACACGGAGAGCGTACTCACACCCAGTGGTGTTGGCATGCAACGTCACATTACCTCTAGCTTCTGTGCTGTGCTTGTGCGCACCCACGACTCAAAGGTGATGCGCATTCCCAGTCAGAAAATTCGGTCCTAGGGATGTCCACTGGAGATACTTTCACAGAGATACGGATATCCGAGGAATAATGAAATTTCTCCAGCGGATATCCTACGGAGATCTACTTGGCCGGGCTTCGAACTTCCTACGAACGTTCTTTTTGTGGACATAACCAGGAGATAGGGACGTAACCAGGAGCTACTAGGGATATTGCATACTCTCACTTATATAATGGAATTACAGCTGATTCTACAATATCAAGTCACCCCTTCTGCTGCAATACAAATATTGTATGAACTAAAGTGCTCGTAATCAAAATAGTTGCGGCGGCATTGCTCTTTGGTCTGCTCGAGCTGCATAAACACTGCACACCCATTTTTACAGGTCCCTGAAATCCGAATTTTTTTACGTAATTTATTTACAACTATGTATGTAGCATGCAATATGGCATATATGCAACTATACAACTATTGTGGGATGCCAGTATTTTCAAGTGTTCCTTCAGCATCTCGTATTTCAGACTTGCTTACACTCAGAAAAGCGCGAATCACGACAAACGGACTACAAAAACATATTTATTTAGAGTACAAGCAAACTAATGGGAAAATATACAAGCAACAAGTTGCACCTAAGATTTCTGCGAAAACATTTAAGGTCAGATTTCACCATAACATTGCCGCAAGTCCATATTGAAGCTAGCCCTCCAATCGCGTTACTAACACAGATTACATATGTTTATGCAACAGACATTCTATACTGATGGAGAGGCCTTTTGATTTGGACCTAATGTTGACTGGTATTAGTGAAACTGGGCCTTAGGAAGCTGCTGTTAGGTCTCTTTTTCCCGCACTGTACTCAATGTAAAAACATACATAGAAAAGAGTATACATGGATAAAATGACTCATAGTGTGACAAGATCACAGCGCAATAGCCGGCATTGTTGCTCTCTGCTTCTGCACTGCAGCCTGGGAAGTACTGCAGCACAAACAAAAAGGTTAAAACATATGAAATTACTAGATACCTTTCGCACTGTTGTGTACATAATAAAAATATGTGCCAGAGCTACAACAGCTAAATAAATGATTAATACAAGGCACTTGATAGAGGCATCTTGCCCTAACAAGATATCACAGTATGGGATGCAAAGTAACTGATGACAAAAATGACCTGTGGTTTTACTACCGCACATATCACAAATGGTGCACTCTACAAAACACCAGTTTTGCTAAAAGTGGTCAGAGGCACACTGCAGTTCTTAACCTGTTAACTATTAGTATCACAGAAAATACCAGCAACAGAGGAGTTCCAAACAAAAATAATGAATTGCACAAAACAGAAGGCTCACACTGTGTGTCACATGGGGTGGCGATGCCTCTGGCTCGTCGTAGTGTGCAAAGCTTCCATACTTGAGCAAGCAGACACAAGTGTTCACGCCAACTATTGGCAGTTTTTTATATATGGCAAAATCTTTTTTTTTTGCTCTTATAAGCGATGACAATATGCTCTATGCGAAAAGCCACACCTTATGAGGGCCAGCAGCCTCCTAAGTCAATGTGTTAATCAAGTTTCGTTTATTATATTTTTAGTTGTTGGAGATAGAAGCTCGGTGCAAATGCAAAATCTCTTTCCCTTGGAGTGCTGATACTGTTGCAGTTAACAAAAGAACAGTTGAGACAATTATTTGGGACCGGCAATGTGGGACAAAGTGGACCGGCAATGTGATGGTAACTCTTGTCCTTTCGCTTGTAGCTGCAGCGTGCTTTCTCAAAAAAGCACGCTGCAGGTACAAGCTGTGCGACAAGAATTACCATCACATTTCAGTTGTTTCCGGGCCATTTTGTATTGCAAATAATTGTGTGGAACGTTCTTTTGCTAACTGCAGCGGTATCAGCACACCAACGGAAATACGTTCTGTATTTGCACTGAGCTTCTATATCCAATAATTAAGAGTTCACTTAATACATTGACTTAGAAGGCTGCTGTTGCCCTCGTAAGGTGTGGCTTTTGGCGTAGAACATATTGTCATCGTTTAGAAGAGCAACAAAATGATTTGGCCATATATATATAAAAAGACATGCATTGTGAACACGCTATATATTTCGTGTAAGTATAGTCCTAGGAAAAAACTTCCAAGAAGCGGCGATGACCTCCATCACAGTTTGTCACCTCTCAGAGCCAAATGTCTGCTGCTTCACCGTGACCTGGGAAACAAACCACGACTCATGTAAAAAACCTCAAAATAGTAACCTCATAACATAACCTTGTAAAACCTCATAATATAGCTGACTACAGAGGACAAAAATGTCACGTGCGTTGTGTATTTCTGAATTTAATTCCAGAGTGCCAGTGAGGGTGATAAACTATTGTTCGTAGAACACGACACCACACATTTTTGGAAATCATGACCAGCAAGAAGCAATGCTCCTTCAGGGCCCTGAATAGCTTAGTACCACATATTTCTCTGAACTCATCAACAGGCACGGACATAATCACTTAAGCACAAAGTTCGCGTATGGTACTCCTCTCCACCACTGACACGCATGTTCGTATTTGTGGCAAAGCTTAAATTCCATCTCCACGACAATTATGACTCTGGGGTGAATTACTTCCCATGGTGCATTTTACTGGCCTGCTTAACAGTAACAAAACAGGGTGTTGAAAATGTCTTCTTTGCTACTTTACAACATGCCATGTCTTGAATGCAGTAGCCTCAGGACTGCTGTGTAGAGTTTCATACTGGACACCAATGCAAAGCCCACTGTCATTGAGTCATAAATTATCCTGGCATTCATCGGCATAGAGTGATGGAACCCAGAGCTTAAGGTCAACCAAGGAGGGATGGGGTGTTTCTGGGGCCAAAATTTATCACTGCGTACAATCTAAGAGACGAGGTGAATTATAGTACTCACGCTTTCGTCTTTTTGTCAAGACGCTCCCTTGTGTGCCGGAGCCATGACTTAACTGCCAGCTCGACTTCGAAGTCAGTAGCGTTAGCGTGGCACTTGTTTTCTCGCTGTGACTCTGAAAAATCCAGGGTTAGATTTAAAACATAGTGCAGTAATTACAAAAATTCATCAGTGGTCGAAGTCAATATAAGGAAACTCTATACACTGCGCATACGTCGCTTGCACTAATCCAGTGCGACTTTATAGCAATGGAAATTTCCACAAGGAGCGTAGCAAAAATGCTGCCTTTACTTTACTCTCAGTATAGGTGATGGAGTATAGGTTTGGGACCGCACGCGGAAGTTTGAGAAAGTGCACGCGTGGTATTCCTTAGCGATGACCTCATGGAGTTGCAGCTGAGAGATATAGTTGATGACAATTTTGAGTGACTCAGTTGGGGCACTTTTTTCTGCCCACGGAGCTAGCTGTAAAGCCAGATGAAGCCAGTGACGCAACAGCCACACGTTCAGGTCGTACAGCATGGAGCAATTCTAGCCTTGAGGGCGTCTCTTTGCATCCTGCTCGGATTGTTTGAACCAGAACTGTCCTGAAAAAGAGCGTACAAAACAGCACTTTTGGTGGCAAAAGCACTCTGTGAATTTATGTGCTTGCTGCTTTTCTGCGTGCAGCTCCCCTGTGGAAAGCGACCGAGTGGAGTCGCTGTCACTGCATGATGGAGGTGCATCACCCGAAGTCGCCACAAATGTACATTGAAATGCACGCTACACATAGACAACCATATTGATTCAGAACAACTTTTTCACAGAATTGCAGATTCAGGGAAGTTGGACCTCAGTGTGTACTATGCAATGTCAACCTACTGCTATTGTCCTTTGAGCATGTCGCAGAAGAAAGGCAGGACAGCTGCTTGTAGCAGGGGTTACCAGCTGTCATCCTGCCATCTGGGTCATTCTACACTAAACTATCTAATAACCAGCTAGACCCCCTCAGTGCTGAGTCATTCCAGCTGAAGCGTCCCAACGGTGTTGCTGGACCAACGACAATTTCAGAGAAAAAAAATTAAGATCGTTCTAGTGTCATCTTCGCACATTGTGCCAAGTTCGAATTTTTTTTCCTTAACAACTGTTGGCAAAAATCAGCTGTATATTTTTCTCAGATAGTAAAATACCAGTACATTGCAGAGAAAAATATTTTAGGTCATGTGACATACGGTTTATTTTTTAGAAAATTCCGAAGTTGACCTTTTGAGCAAATAATGGCAAATTCGGCGTGCAAAAAAAAAAAAAAAGAATTGGTGGACGAGTTCCGGATCCAAATTTACCGCCGCAGTACTCATCATTATCCCGGCTACCAATACTAAAGTATCTTCAGGTCGTTCTTTGTTTATCGCGCGCGAAAAATCTTTAAAGTTGCTATAGTACGAGAAACATGAAATGGCACGCAGCAAAGCTTTCGCAACACGCAGCAGCGGCGTCACAAGTGGTCTTTTAGAATTTTTTTTTACGTCGAAAGGATGAAAGCACCGAACACAAGCTTTCACTTGTAGCAGGCAACTTGTTGCATTGCTTGCTGCAAGGCAACGGTTTGTGCCAAAGGAATCTATTCATGGTCCCAAGCATAAGCGGCTTAGATCTTTTCCGTGATGTTTGCGAGGGGTCAGCTATGTCCTTCTGGTAATTGCAGCCTAATGAACAATGTAATAATAATGGTAATGGTGCCGTCATGTTACACGTAAGGTATGTCACCCTCTTTTTGTAGCGACATGTTGCGCGTGCCGCAGGGTAGGACTGCGTATAATTTCGACCACCTGGGGTTCTTTTGACGTGTATCCGAAATCTCCGACACACGGTGCCGGAAGCAATGATAATCTCCCCCACATTACTACGGTCCTCGTCCGAAATCGAACCTGCGACCTTGAGCTCAGCAAGACAACACATTACTCTTACAATGTTGCCGATTTGTTTTGTTTGGAACACAGGAGATGTGGAGAACCCTCAATGTTTGCTCATTTGCCACCTCAATTTTAAATGCAGTGTCAGGCGTATACGCCCACACCAGACACGAAACACGAAGCATTTATGTTCGCTCGGTGCACTCCAATACACATTTGCCATTCACTGCGCATGCGTTCGCACAAGTAACAATCGTGACACGTGAACGTCAGGCATCGACTAAACATTGTCGGCTTCAAAACCTATTATGAGGTCTCCGAAACCTGTCCGTCATCCTCAAAATCCATCGCACAGACTTCAACTTCAAAACTCATCCAACTGGCTTCCCCTTCAAAACCACCGTGCTGACTTCAAAACCCAACACATGGACTTCGATTTCCAAACCCACACATGCTGGCTTCAACTTCAAAACCTATCACGCTGACTCCAACTTCAAATCCCACTGTGCTGCCACTTACAAGGCACGGGTTTCGTTTCTTTGCTCTGTATTTTTAGCGTGTGAATTTCTTGTACTCAAACCAAATTATATCAGTCGAAGTATACACGGAGGGGCAGATTGGATGGAACCATAACATGCCACACATCTCGAAGCGGGATCCCCGGTGTTGATACAATTCGAAGAACCCCTGTCTGACTCCACA
Organism: Ornithodoros turicata; assembly: GCF_037126465.1. Taxonomy (NCBI): domain Eukaryota; kingdom Metazoa; phylum Arthropoda; class Arachnida; order Ixodida; family Argasidae; genus Ornithodoros; species Ornithodoros turicata. The sequence goes on along the minus strand of NW_026999334.1, from coordinate 1,368,860 downwards.
GGCCATAACGACAACAAGTGTCGGGTTTAACTCGGTTGCGTTAAGCGGTCTGGCTGGACGAGGTGGATGGCTTCGGTGTGTTTATGGTTCGCTCCGTTTTCTTTTCTTTCCGTTTGTATACAACGCTTTGGATCTCTGTACCACGTGACCTTTCTTCTCTCCCTTGTGTCTTATGTAGACCAACTGTTGAGCTCTCGCTCTCTTCTGTCTGAACATCCCTGCTGGAAACCGCCTCATTCAAAATCCTATGAAAATCTCATGAAACCTACTGGATGTCATGTACACAAATCTCATTCAGTGACTGTGAAAATTCTCATTCCCAATAGATGATTTGGGACAAATATTACATTGAAAATGATGTCATATTCAATGAGTCTTAATAAGAAATCACAGAATGTGTTAATGAGATGTAATGAGAAATCACAGCAAGTGTTAGTGAGATATAATGAGAGGTCACAGAAAGTGTTAATGAGATGTAATGACAAATGGTGGCTTCAAACTCACTGAATGTCCCCGTCATGTCTCATTGAACCAATGAGCCCCAGCAGGATATTTCTCATTGGAATGGTTCACCATTTCGATTCGCCAGTAGGTTTGTTGTGGTATAGTCACATTAGATGCGTAGAGCTTTCCAATGAGTATAAACGAATTCCCGCAAAAATGAATTAGACACAATGTGATTTCGATAATTTACTGGATCAATGCACTACATATTGTATTCTATCACAGCACACATTTCAGCTTGGGTGTAATATTCTCAGTCGCACTGTGCCTTCACAGATGCGAAATGTTTGGCAAGTAATACTGTCGTGCATCAGATAGTGCGAAATAGAAAATCTAAAAGATGTAATTTACATTTAGCAGTAGCTGAAGGCACAGCCTCCTTCACTCCTACTTCTTTTCCGGGGTGAGTATTGTCATCAAGCAAGATAACTACCTATGGAGGTAGCCTCTTTTACACAAGCTCTATCTTACATACCAGATAACAACGCTCCAAAGGGAGATTGCTTTTTGTACGTGCCATACCCTTCCGAACAATCCTGAAACTCCGGAAGAGTCTCTACGGGGGAGCAGTACAGTCCTAGTGGGCTTACTAGAACTTGATATGCCACTCACCTTGATAATGATCAAAGAGCCGAGTCGCTGTAAGCCAGCGGCGACAGCACTCCACAGACCCAAATAATGACTGCTCACGGATGATATGTGCACGCAGCCCGGCTCTCACTGCCTGAAAAATAGCCATGCTCCCAACATCTGGACCACCAAAGGACAGCCGGCACCGGCGAATCCAAATTTGGAAGTTAATTTCCGAAATCAGCAATGCTGGTTGCTTCCGCTCTGCGCGGGCGACCGGCAACGGCTCCAGGTACCTTACGGTGGCCCAATCAACTGCTGGGAGCCCAAATATTTGCGCCGCCCTACTCCACAGTAAAAGTGGAATATGGCATCGCAAAAAACAATGTTCTGCTGTCTCAGACATGCCACAAGACGGACAACCGTCCGTGCGACATATCCGAAAACGGTGCAAACGTTCACGCAGTGGGAGGACACCATGGGCCACCTTCCACTGGAGACTAGCGCGCCGTGCATCAAGCCAGCCAGCAGTGATACGCCGCCAGGCGAATTTCGTTGGCACTGCTGGCCTTGCGGGACCCGGTCGCATTTCCCTGTAGGCAGCGTAGAAATCGCGGACGCTCCACAAGGAAATGTCTTCATCTGGGCATTCGACACGCAAGCGCCGCACGACAGCAACATAAGCACAAAAATAAGCAGGGAGTACTTCCGCCCTGCGGCGAAGCTCGGGACTTTCGAGGAACCACCTGGTGGCGTATCCTAGGAAATACTGCACTAATGCGCAGGCCGGGTGCTGTGACGCACGGAGCGCCTCAAAGAGAATACGCGATTGAAGCGCCAAGCACCTTTCTCGCACAGCCGAAACTCCCAAGCCACCCAGATCACGGCTTCCGTGGAGTTGAGACCTACTGACCCATTCAACGGATCCGCCCCACAGAAAGCGGAACGTGTGTCGTGTGATAGCTCCTTGTATTACCGCTGGCGGGGATGAAACAGCCGCTAAAAACCACAAGCGACTGTAATACCATGCTGCTAACAGCCGTGCCCGAAAAGTGATCGGCAGTTCAACAAACTTAAGTTCTCGCAGCACAGCACTACAGCGGCTGAATACTCGAGGCCAGTTGACAGCTGAGACCCCTGCACTGTCAAAAACAACTCCCAGGATTTTAACCTGAGGTCTTACAGGAACTTGAAACGGTGCAGCACAGGTTGGCTGAACATTTAAAAAAAGAGCGACACTTTTGGACCTATTCAATCTTGCCCCAGAAACTGTACCGTAGTCTTCGAACGCTTTCAACACTGGCTCTCGCGCGGTAGTATGACGGAGACATCATCAGCGTACGCAAACACAGGCGGTGGGCATCTATTAGGTAGCCCTAGGATAACTGAGAGACAACACAGCCTCTCGAGGACAGGGTTGATGTCAAGGGGATACAAGGCGGGGGAGAGAGGGCATCCTTGTCGGACACCACACGTAACGTCAAACGGTGACGATAGACCACCAGCTACGGAAACGACACTTTTTGCGCCTTTGTATAGCACCTCAAAGAAGCGCACCCAACCATCGGCGAAACCATATGCCCTCAGTGTTGAAAATAAGTACATGTGGCGCACACGATCGAATGCCTTCGACTGATCGAAGGAAGCCACCACTGCTGCTGTGCGTGAACACATTATCCAATGGATGGCATCACGTAGCGCTATCCTGTGGAGGTCTGACGACCTGCCAGGGACCGAACACGCCTGGCACGGGTGTAGCACCTTTTCTAAGTGCGGCGAAACACGCAAAAGAAGTGCCTTGGCTAAGATTTTGTAGTCGCATGCCAATAGAGTGATAGGCCGGTATGCATCCGGATCTCGTTTTCTGAACGGGTCCTTGCACAAGAGGACAACGTTTGTAGAACTCAACAGGGAGGCCATCAACGCCGGGACACTTTCCGTTCGGCATTGATGAGACAGCTGCTAGAATCTCTTGTTGCGGGAGCAGCCCCGAGCCTACATGCTCTATCTTTTCCTCCGGCAGTGGGCACTCTCGGCTGATAACGGACTCCTCGGGTGATGACTCCTCGTAAAGGGCCGCGCAATGCTCACGCATCGCTGCTTGAATGTCATCAGGTTCGGTTAGAAGTGAGCCGTCAGCTGACCGGAGCTCGGCTATACTCGAACCCGGATTTCCTGCCACATAGCGCCGCAATAGCATGCGTGAGCAATAAGCTTCCCGACACCAGCGCTCGACGTTTCTTTGCGCTACGAACTTGCGCCAAGCGTGCATACGAAGAGACGCAAGGCGCCTTTGCACATCCTCTATCTCAGAGGCAGTATCATGGCTGCGAGAGCCAGGGTGGCGAAGAATAGCTAATACCTGCCTGAGTGCATCTCTACACTGCCGATGTTCACGCGCACGCTGTCTCCCCCAAGACCGAAGACGGTGTGCTGCTCCCTGCTTCAAAGCCTCCCAGTGATCTGGCCCAAAATCGGGTGCGGAACACTGTTCCGATAGCCAATCTTGCATATCACTTTTAATTTCGGGATCCTCGAGCAAGGACACGTTCAGCCGCCAAAAACAACAACCAGATCGAAAATTGAGCAGGCCAGATAGGGACAAAAGAACGCCGTGATGATCTGTAAGATCCCCAGCAGGTCGGGTCGCACAACTAGAGATGAAGTCTGCCAAGCCTGGCGAGACATAAAATCTGTCTAGTCGGCTGTGGTAGCCACGTGTGTTAACCCAGGTGAACTCATATGCATTACCATGCACGTGGGACCAAGTATCAATTAAACCAATTGAGTTCACCAGGCGCTCCAGCTCTCTGTTCGCCTGCCGGCCGTGCTGGCGGTCTATCGTACAGTTAAAATCGCCTGCAAAAATTAAGTTCTGATTTCCATAAAAAAAGTGTCAATTCTGCGAAAAAAAATCCGGGGAGCACCTCATAAAGCGCAACAATGCAGTGTAAACCGTACACTAGAGAAGAGGTTGCCGGCAGTCACTGTACATAATTAAGAGAAACAAATTTGAAGGTATCTTGGACGGAGCAAAGTATGAAGCATTATCCCAGCCCGGTTAGGTCCTGTTATCAATTGACAACTTATCTTATACATTTAATACCGATGGGGCACAAGTTAAATCAGCAAAAATCAGCTTGGTCAATTCACGTGATGATAAATGAGCTGCCTCAAACTGTGAGGCAGATTGTGGTAAAGGAAAGCTGGACATGAACACCTTCCTCGTTTCTGTAGACGATTCAAATGATATTTTCAGATGTGACATTGAAGTCATGAAAGTCATGGAAGTCGGGAAGCATTGTTCAAAGCAGATTTATTGGACTATGCAGCTGTGTCGACTCCGTATCTCTGCCCCCCATGCAAAACAATGTCGGGTTTCACGAGTACTGTGGATGTAGTTGGTGTTACCATGAAGGAGAGAACTATGCCATGGACCTCAGCCATGGACCTTATCACCATTAACACCCCAATAGAATCGACTGGTGAAGCAGCAGTGACAGAGATTCAGCAGTCATTAAAGGACAACCTCTAATGTCTGCGGATATAAAGGACCAGCTGCACTAATAAACATGCCATATTTTGAATTTGCACACGGTATTCTTGGGCGTTCTACGGACTGCCACAGGAACGTGGCTGTGTGAAGCCAAAGAAGCATTCTGCAGGTGTTTACTTTTATTCGTCACATAAATTGTAGTTAGAAACTAGCAAAGCCAAATGGACGCCGTTTTCGCAGTTGAGTAATATGGACAGGTGAACATGCTCCGGAAGAAAGTATGTAACTACAAGATCAATAATTACCTAATAATGATTGATTACCTCTTTAATTATGGGATTTCGCATAAAAGCGAGGAAACGGAAAGGAATATGTTCCTCGTTGAAAGACATTCCATGTGGAAATATGTGTTAAATGCGCACCTGTGTTGAAATGTTCATCGCTCAATTTCGCTATACAAATGAGCCGAAACAAGAAATACGCAGTTTGCAAACGAAGAAACGATGCGACCTTCGCCTTATCCGGGTAGAAGAGCGGTCATCTGGCCATTAGCTCCTACATCAATCAGTTTCATCGCTCAAAATTACGTGGCCCTCCCACTTGGGTTGCATGTCGCTCTTTCTGCGCCAGAAACGTGCTTATTTCATGTTCCGGCTCATTTGCATAGCGCAATTCCGCGACAGATATTTCAACGCATGTGCGCGTTTGTGTGTTTTTTCAACATGAAATTACTTTTGACGCCGAATAGATCCCGTTCTGTTGTTTCGCCTTTGCAAGAAGTCCCCTAATTAAAAAGCTAATGAACTTTAGGTAATTCGTGATCATATATTTGCATGATTTTCTTCGAGCGAATGTTCGCCTGACCATATAGCTGAAATGGCAAAACTGAAAAATGGCATATATTTTGCTCTACTAGTTTTTAATAAAAATGTTGTAGCGAATAAAAACACACACCCTGTATGTTTGCAAGAAACAAACAATAATCATCATTAGCAGACGAATAATGACGCCATGAAGCTCTTTATCGAAACCACCAAAGGACTTCAGAGAATATAGCTCTCGGAAGCCCTCAGAATGGAAAGGTTGGTTACTTTTCTAAGTTCACCCATGTATATAGGGTGTCCTTACTGAAAACTTACATCAGCTCTCGTTGAAGCAACTGATTCAAGATAAATTGTTGCACGAGGAAGCTGAAAAGGCTTAAATATGCCGAGAAAATTATGAAGTGAATATGAGCAATAAATTGGAAGATTTATTGTAAGAATGTGAGACAGTTTGGCTGCAAATAAAGACAGTATCTATGCGAACTGATTTAAAAGAAAGAAATGTGCATGAAAAAGGAAGCTTAAACAATGAAAACGCCGCTCTGCTTCATTCATTTCTGATCCAAAGTTGATCCACACTAACAGGTATGAAAAGAGATATACTACAAATATCCAGCGTACATACAGCAACAGTGACAACACTATAAGGAGATAATGTGTGACACAATTTGAAGCAGGCAAGATCTGATACATGCATATGAGAAATCACGAGCGTCACTTATCCAGTAGCACCTTCTCATCTAATTGTCCGACAAAGTAAATCCGTCTAGTGCAAGCGGGATGATGGCACATCATGAAGGCACTTCAGAGAACTATGGATAAATATCGGGTCACTAGAACACCTCTTGGTTCGCTTGGGAGTTGAGGATCAAGCGTCCGAAACACGCCGCTTACCTTTGTGCTAACAGAGCTCGTGCATGGGTTCAGGAACAAAATGCGTGACGGAGGACCTCACTACACAAATGCAAAGACGTTCAGATTTTTATGCGGTCGGCGGAGCTGAAGGGCAGGAATCATCGTCTAATTTACCAGACAGCAGCTTAGATCCTACACGCCGACAGACGTTTCCAAGTTCAAAACATATTATTCTGAATTGATGCCAATGGCGCTCGGTCGCATACGACGACGAGAGCATTATGGCTGTAGTTTCGTTTTGACAGACTGGCAAAACTGAAGCGTCGCAGGGTAAAGCTGTCGCACTGCACAATAAGTTTTTTGCAACCTACTCAGGAACGCTGAGTTGTGTGCATAACTTTGCACACGTTTCGGTCTTTATTTATTTTATTAGCTTATATATTTATTTATTATTAGAATTATTATTTTTATTTCGTTTATTTTAATATTTCATCAATATGTTTTATTGTATTTGTGCATAATTTAATATGTACACGTTGTGCAATTAAGTTCGACAGTTATTTTCTTTTTTCCTTTTTTTTTGCTTTATATAAGCCCAGCTTATCTTCACAGCCAGGAATCTACCACTATCTGGCGTAGTCGCTGGAACATCCCACAAGGATCCCACAAGGATGCATCGCATTTCCAGCTCGAATCCAGCATTGAACTATTCTTGTTTTCGAATGGGAGTTGGATGGTTTCACAATGTAAATTCAACCTGCACTGACCCAGCATAGAAACTGCCTCGGCAATCTTTTTTTTTTTTTCTAGGCTCATTCTTATGTTTGCGTGCGAAATAGAGCTCCTGTATTGCAAGTCGTCAGTGTCCTTCAGCTTTCATTGTTTGACTCACATTGCAAGAAAAAGTGTTTTCAGTTTTGGACCTATCGATGCCCTATTTCAGTGGCCGCTTTAATTATGCTGCGCAACTGTTTCAGAACGATTTGCTGCAACATGATTTGAAAGTTTTTCGTCTGCAGGGGCACTTGGGAAAGCTGTAGGGCTCGAGACCGTTAACATATTAAAAAAATGCAAGGGCAGTATCGCCTTCATCATCCACCGCTTACGAGTGAATGATCGCCAAAAGGGTCGTGTACAATGTCACTACATATCATATTAAATGTCAGAGGACAAACAATGAGATAGTTTGTCTGGACGGCGGGTCATATGCCGAGATTATTCGCAATAGCTTTTGCCATGAGGGTCAGCAAACGGTAAGTTCACTGACACTTTTGGAATACAACAGTGCTCGGAACACACGTAACAATATGCTAGGTTTCGCAGTGAGTAAGAATACCTTCACCTGTACCGTTGGCATGTAGACGTATGCGCATGGCGCTAAATGAGCAGTTTGTGGTGTCCAAGTTGCCAGACAAGATTGAATATGAGTGATGACTACCGTTGAAAAACACTGTTTTTCCTTTCTTGGTAAAATTTCTTTCATTGCATGTATCATACAAGTTTTTAATTGTATTAGTAGTGCGACAATATTGAGATAACCATTGATGTCTTTTCTAGCAGTTCCTTTTTTTCCCGAGATAACGTAAGCTATAACCATCAATCTTTCTTACACGATGTCATGTACCGTGTTTTTGAGATTTTCTTGTTTGAAGTATATACTTACAGCTGTCACATACAAGCGTACATTATTTGTATATGTTTTGCTATATATTGTTTACACAAGTTTGTTCACCACTTGCAAACACAATGTGCAAAACTATGCATGGGTAGAGAGCATACTTCACTTGAGGCACTCCTGCGTATTTCTATATGCATGCTCCTGGGGAAAAGAATATTCCCGTTCACTCTCGTGCAGTGCAAAAAATATCTGGATTTAAATGTAAGCAATTTAAAACTCGTCAGTTGCGTAGTTTGTGCCAATTGAAGTGTGTAGGTATTCAAACACGTTTTGAATATAAGATATTTTAAATTAGAATGATTGACTTCTGTATTCAGTGTACACCAACTTGCTCTATCCCTCGAATGTGTCTTTCATGATCTCCATCCTTTCATTTATGCATGGAGCAGTCCTATCCGCACAACATAATGTTTGCTCACATTAATTCAATTGACACAGTGATCATGATGGTTCGATAATAAACCAATTGCCCAATTCGTCCTTCTACTATGAAGGGGATCTTCATTGCACAACACGTCGGTTGAGATTGCTCCAATTGGAAATCATTGTTTCTCATTGGCACCCAGTGAACTAATTACTTGCTTTGGTTCTTGATTTCCTATTAATCTTCTTCATCACAACACCTGTTAGAGCGCTAAAACATGAAGCTATCTTTCCCTCAACACTTCTCATTACTTCAATAAAGAAATACCTGGGTTATTCACATTAAATGAATTGGGTGTCACAGTTCTCATTGAAAGTCATTGGTTCTCATTAAACAAATTAGATCCTGGTTCCCTGGAAGACTCCTTCTCCCCAACATCCGTTAGGGCGCTCAAACATAAAGTCAGCTTTCCCGTAACACTTCTCATTACTCCAATGAGAAATACCTGCGTTATTCACATTAAATGAATTGGGTGTCTCAGTTCTCATTGCAAGTCATTGGTTCTCATTGGACAAATTAGCTCCCGGTTCCTTGGAAGACTCCTTCACCACAACATCTGTTGGAGCGCTCAAACATAGTCAGCTTTCCCGCAACACTTCTCATTACTTCAATGAGAAATACCTGCGTTATTCACATTAGATGAATTGAGTGTCTCAGTTCTCATTGAAAGTCATTGGTTGTAGTAGTAGGGCGGTCAGAAACTATGGCATAGCGAAACTACGGCGCTCCCGCAAGGGCAGCGCTACCGTCGCGCCGACTTTTTTTCGCGATTTTTTCCTGTGTGCGGCAGGCGGCGCTCGGGTGGAGGGGTGCTGCGGTGGGTGGCGCGTGTCCGGAGGGCTGCGTGCGCGCTTACCCGCTCACATTTTTCATCCTGGGCCGACTTCTTTCGTCATTTTTCAATCTGTGCCGAATTCAATCGCAATTTTTTTCCAGCTACAACAGGTGTGCAGTAGGCTGTTTACATGCAAAGGATAGCCATACACAAAAGTGCAAGTGAAAATATATTTATTAAAGTCATTAGTGTCAGAAATTATGTTATGACTCTGTGTGAAGGAGAAAAACCCAGCCAAGAAACCTGATGCAGAAGAAACACAATACACGTAACAAAGAATATACTTATTAAAGGTATGATACGAGAGCATTGAATAGGTATCACAGATCAAACACAATATTTTTTTATTAACTGTAATCATACACACAAGTTTTCAATGAATCAGAAGTGATAACACATTTAATCAAAGAAGATGTTCTTAATCAATACGATTACAATCAAAATTACAAGTTTTATTATAAAAAGTCTGAGATGTGAGAACCTGATAGATGTAAGTAATTTCGAGCACAATATGGAAGCTACGTTTAACATTCCAATAACACAAATTTAATTATACAATTTCTATTGAAGTGAATAGCGCAGACATAAGGCAATAATTCGAATCAACACGATCAACACATAGCATTAATATAGAACAAATCATCCAACATGCAGGGAAATAATACCTACACCATATCAAAACGAGAAACGATCAACACATTTAATCAAAGAAGATATTCTTATTCAATATGATTATCAACAAAATTATAAGCTGTGTTATCAAAAGTATAATATTCCTATACATGAGAACCATCAGTGCAGTAGCGGGAAGTTCTGATAGTTGTATGTAATTAACTGTGAACAGCAGAGACCCTGGAAGACTATGGGACACGAACACAAGAGGAAATAAAATCTATACCACTACAAAGAAGATATTCCTAATCAAAACCATATAGTAATATATCATTCAGAAAATCAGAAGCAAAAATCAAACTCATCAGAAAATAGACATGTTAAAAATGAACATCACCACATAGCACGCTCCTAGCCAACAACCAGATCTGATGATATCTGCCCTGATTAGTTGAAGACGGCTGCCAATAGATGTATGGAAGACCAAGGAACACGAACGACAAAGAATGACACGAACACAAGAGGAAATAAAGTCTATACCACTACAAAGAAGATATTCCTAATCAAAACAACATAGTAATCTATCATTCAGAAAATGAGAAGAAAAAATCAAACTCATCAGAAAATAGTAATGTTAAAAATGAACTTCACCACATAGCACGCTCCTAGCCAACAACCAGATTTAATGATATCTGCCCTGATTTGTTGAAGACTGGTGCCGATAGATCTATGAAGACCGCGGAACACGAACGACAAGAACACAAGATGAAATAAGATCTATACCACTACAAAGAGGATATTCTTAAACAATATGATGACAATCAAATTACAAGTTGTATTATAAAAAGTCTAATATTCCTATACGTGAGAACCATCATTGCAATATCGTGAATATCTGTCATAACATTTCTAGCGCAATAGGGAATCTCAATTTCATATTCCAACATTACTCAACTTCTAATTTCTTATTAAGTGAACAGCATAGACGTAAGGAAATAACGAGAAACAACACAATCAACAGCTACAATTAATAGAGAGCCATACAATTAATAGAGAACCATCATAAAATCGACCAATATACAATTTTCATTCTAACAAACACTACGAACCTTGATGGAGGTATCCAAGACGTAGAAAATATGCACTGTTTTCACTCTTTTCCTCAAAGCCGGGAGACAGTAGTGTATAGATTAACTCTGCAGCCAGGAAATGACGTCAAACAGGAAATGACGTCATCAAGGACGTATGACGTCACTCCAAGCCGCAGGCGCTCCGCCCTCATATCAGTGAGGTCAGTGGATAAGATAGTTAATCAGTGACGTCACATAGTTAATCTTAGTGATATGATATCAATGATAAGATTAAGTAACAATAATGACGTCATGGTGAAACACACTAGGAATCGAACTTCGGTCCTTTAGGTTGTCAGAAGAGCAGCTTAAACCACTGGGCCACGGGCTCTACATGTTTACTTCCGTCGCTAATCAGAATAGAATTGTGTGGGGTGGAGAGGTTGTTTGATTTCTTTTACGCCAGGTGGCGTCATGGGGAGTTGAGTTCGTTCATCTAGAGATGGCAGCACTTCCAGCAAATTTACCGCCGTTCAACAGATGGCGCTACCTGCGCCCCCAAATTTTAAATTTCGCGCCCATTTGACTTCGCTCTTGGTTTAAATGTTGTTTTCATTTTAGAAAAAGAAAAACAATGGCTAGCCAGTTCTATGTCAACTTACTGTCAAACGCCTCGAGTGATGTATTTCCTAGTAACACAATGAGCAAGTTCAGAGTTAAACTAGCTCAGCCAGTGCAATTAGATGGAAAGTGGGAGGTTGCTCTGGCGGAGGTGAATATCCCATTTGCAATTAATAATGTCACAGATATCGTTAATGGTATATCAGAGACTAGCCTCTTTGGTGGCGTAACCACGACAGAGCAAGTTAAGTTTCTTGCGGGAGAAAACATTATTGTACATTTTCGTCAACTTCTAACGAAACACTTCAAAAACCAAGCCAAAATAATACGAGTCAGTGGTCATTATGAAATACAACTTCCACTAAATACTAGTCTGGAATTAAGTTCAACTCTCTCTGCTAAGCTTGGCCTTCCTGAAAAGATTATCGGTTCTTCGGAATTGGATGAAGGCCAGCCAGTAAAAGTATTGAAATATCAGGTGGACACTGAAGAGAAAGTCACCCTAATCACGTATCGTTCACGTACAACCAAATACGAAGTTCCAGAAGGGTATTATGAGCCAGGGAAGGACCTCGCCGATGCGATAAATCACGCATATCGAGCAAACTTACACCTACCAGAAGATGCTCGTCTCATATTTTACAATCCCTATAATGGAGTTTGTCAACTGGAACGTCGCAATGAGGGTTACGTTACATTTCACCCATATTTAGCTCTGATGCTTGGATTTGGAAAACGAACAACCTTCTCCAGTTTCACAGTTGCTCAGCGTGATGTCTGCCTCTTCCCAGCGCAAAATTACATTTTCGTTTACAGCGATATCATCGAAAGTGAAGCTGTAGGTGATATAACCGCACCCCTTCTTCGACTTCTCCCATTTAGACTGCAGAGTCGGAATGAGGTTATGTCCTACTCTTTCACAAATCTTTACTATAAATATGTGACTATCAAGGAGCTGACTAGCATTCAAATCGAACTGGCAAACGAGATAGGTGATTTCATTCCCTTCATTGCTGGTTCTGGTCGTGTGGGAGTAACATTACATTTTCGAAAATGCATATAACTGAGACACCCTGTTGTATATCGCATTTCGGCAGCGGTAAACGAGATCAACCATTGCCACATTACTCAGCTCCTCTTTATCAAGTTGGATCTGGCTTTTTTTCTGAGTTGGTGCAGCGGTTTATACCTATACTGACTAAACAGGTAGCGCCCTATGTAGGTCGGAAACTTCTTGACACAGGACGTCACATAGCGGAGGAAGTGAAACAGGGAACAACGTTTGGAGAGGCACTAAGGAAAGGGGTTGGTCGCACCATCCATTCAACTCGTGACGAGTTGCTGCATAGACTCAGAGGGAAGGGTAGGAAACGTAATAAAAGCAAGGGCAACAGAATTGATCGATCAGTAAAACCAACGAAGAAACGAAGAAAGGTTGACTTTTTCACCTGAGGAAAAAAAGATGTCTACCATCGCCTTAGTACATAAAAATTCTTGCTTCTGCACAACGAATCAGTTGGACCTGTTTTCTGTTCGACCGACAAACTTTTCTCTGGAGAAGTCAGAATACGTGGAGTTTTTCCCCATTTCTGCACCTACCTCGAGCGGTGTGATTGAATATAATGTTCCAGGTCTCGGTGGCGGCTTCTTTGATCTCCAGTCGAGTTTCTTACACATTAAATGTAGAGTTGTGCGTAAAAATGGAGACACAGCATTGACTACAACTGGCAGTACAGTGACAACTGACAACGTTATTCCTGTACAAGCATTTGCATCTTCTCTCTTTCATCATGTCCACATTTATCTTAATTCGACTCTGGTATCTAATTTCGAACATTATGCCTATCGTTCTTACTTGGACATTGTTACAAATGCAAACAATGTTACTCAAACTCACACCCTGTCTGCAATGCTTTACGAACCAGATCCAGTGGGAGAATCTGAAAATTTTGCTGTCCCCAACGAAGCAAAAGGACTTTTCGCACGCTATAAACGCACCAAAGGATCAACTCTCTGTGATCTTTATTCTCCTATCTTTAGCGACATCTGTCAGCAAGAGAAATTTGTCCTTAATAACACCGATATACGAGTGGTGCTAAGACAATGCACTGACGAATTTAGGCTCCTCTCTGGTCCCAGCGAGACTGAAAAGCATACAATAGAGTTTTCTCGAATTGTGCTCTACCTCCGACGTGTGCAGGTTTCTCCAAGCGTACTCGTTGGCATTGAAAGAAGACTTCAAACGACACCCGCCACATACCTTCTTCGAGGTTTAGAGATTAAGTATAAGACAATCGCTCCAAACCAATCTCAGGTGATATTTGATGATCTCTATAGTGAACGAGTTCCTTCTAAGTTGACCGTATTGATGGTCAAGAGTGAAGCATATCAGGGTCATAGAGAACGGAACCCTTTTAAGCTTGAAAATTTTAAACTCAAAAGAGCAGTGCTCGACGATGGCGGTCAACACTACACCGACGACTTCGACTTTCAACGAGACATCTATGCAAAGGGATACATGAATTTGCTTCACAAACTTAAGAGCAAGGATATACCTCTAGCTCCGGCTGCATATGCAAAAGAGACATTTCACACCGGATGTGGAACTGCAGTCACTAAGTCCAGTGCTTCAAGCTAATGTTCGTCTCACATTGACATTTGCTGCTAACCTTACAGAAGCTGTCACGGTGCTCTTTGTTTCCGAGACACCTCGTGTTCTGGAAATAAACAAAGACAAACGCGTTAAATTCGTATAAACGAATCAAAATGGAAGAATGGGAATTTTATGCAGCTTTTGCTGGGAACCATTGCACAAGGACATGCTTTCGTGGAACTTTCGCTCGCGATGAAATTGCATTGCAAAAAGCTGGACCGGGTCTTTATGTGGTGAATACAGCTCCAAGATCTTCCCCGGGAGAACACTGGACTCTATTCCATATCTCTGACGATAGGAGCATTTCTTATTTCGATAGCTACGGAATGCGACAACTATACAAGGAGTTCTACAAATTCATACACCCAGCATCTTCATTTCACTACAACAGGAAACGACTTCAGGGATACGGCTCAGCCACATGTGGACTTTATTGTCTCTATGTAGGTAGTCTTCTCTGCTGTGGGTTTCTACTTGAAGAGTGTACTCGGAGGTTCTCACACACCAACTTTAAACTCAATGATAGGTTGATAGCAATACTTGTGCGTAAACAGATACCACGAAAAATAGATAATATGTCATGTTGTAGTGTACTCTAAAAGTGAATAAATTTGTTTTTGAAAAGAAAAGAGCCTTTATTTAGTCATCTTAGCAAGAAAGTAGGATACATTACATCAGACAGCTCACAAAAATGGCGAAAAGTATTATACAGTCACAATTTCATCATCACTTTGAAAACAAGAGAACTGAAACAAGCTGTTTTGCAAAGTACATACTCCACTTTTTTTGCAAACACTTTGAAAAAGTTTCATTATTTAAGTAAGTGACAACTCTCTCATTCACATAAAAAAACTTAGGAAAAAAGGTGCACTGAATAAGTCAAATGAAGATATGTACAATCAACACTCCTTTAGTGTTAAACACTTGTTAGAAAAAAACACAAGAATAAAGAAAGGGTAACATCTATATTGATGGTAATTGGCTTTTCCATCATTTACCATCCTGATGCTTCCATCTTTGTTTACACTTGTCCGATGCATACATATGATTAGGTGTGAAAACCAAAAGGGAACGTTTCAATTCCATCTGCACAAATGTAACGCTTTGTATGCAAAGGGTTGAGAGCAATCTTTGTCACTGAGACACTTTTGTTTACATTGTCTTTGTGTACGATCAGGTTCTGTTTAATAGAGTGTATTCTGCCATACTCAAGAGCGTCGGTGTACAGGGAATAAAGAAGCTTCTGTGCTTCAGAATGTTTCACACACAGTAAATTTTTTTACACCCCGTTTTGCACCAAATCCGTGTTTTTCTACATAAGCACCCCTTTTTACTCGCTTAGGTGTAAAAAAAGGCGTAAAAAACAGCGTAAGAAAAGGTGTTCTGAAAATTACACGAATTTTTACACCTACAGGCAAATCAAATGGTGTTACTAGAGTGTGAAAAAGGGTGTAAACACCAAAACACCCTTGTTACACGATTTTTACTCTTTTTGCGCGAGTTAAGGGTGTTAAAATGGTGTTAAAAGACGTCAATGATGGTTTTGAGAGAAAGGCTATACTACGATCACTAGTGTTTTAGAAGGCACGAAGGAAGCACACACTGACGAGATATAGTGTTTATGGCAGGCCAAAGTCAGATGTGTGCAATTAGCTTCGTTTGGTTATTTTTCTTTTTTCCAAGAGGTAAACAGGCGTCGGTCCCCTGGCGGAAAACCCCGCCAGGGGACCGACGCACGTTGGAGTCGGTGGGCGGCAAGCCAAGCCAAGTCAAGGCCGTCGGCGCGGCGTTCGTTTTGGTTCGTGAGGTATGGTGAGGCCGCGTCCGTTACAGTGAGATAGAGCTTGTTTTTCAGCAAAGATGACAGACGTAGCGTGCCTAGTTGTGGTGCTTCATGCGGACATTAGACAAAAGTGCCTGCTTGAAGCGGACACTCCAACTGCTTTGAGGAGTGCTATCTCGGCTTCGAGAATTTTGGCGTCATACGTGAACGCCACTGACAGGATTCAGGTATGTTGCTTCTTGTGCCATACGCTTGAAGTAGAACACAGAACTACACATGCAGAGCGTTGTGATGACTTAGTAACAGCATTGCTGTCACCTCTAGGTTCGGGATAGCGACTTCAGTGGGTGTTGAATTCGCGGAGGGCGATGAGATAATGCATACGGCGACAGTACCCGTCTTGCAACCTCACCGCCAGGAACGCTCGAAGGATTCAGTACGTATGAGTCGACTGTTATCCTATCTCTGCAATTTAAGCTATATTGTGATCATATAATAGTAGTGTTGCTCAGACTCTCATGCGTCCCTCGGAGCCCGCTACCACGTGTTGAAATAGCTTGTTTGGAAACTTAAAATTGCGCGTCGTTGTCGTCGCCAATGTCATGTTCCTTTTCTCTCGCCACGGCATTGTTCGACATTGTGCAGAAAAGGAATGTCAGGCTCCCTTCTGGTAATTCATGCTGGTAGTTCATGGTGAACAGTAGGATTCAAGGGGAAGACGTCGAGCACTGAAGTGTTGCCTATCAAGCAAAAGCTATTGTTTTCTGTTGGAAAATCAGTGTGTATTGGGTACATATCTGCTGTGCTGTGTGCACTTGGTGTTTTCTCGTTGAAAACCGTAAAAATTCAAATTGGGAGTATATTTACATGTAAAGTTACTGAAAACAGTAAGTTGTGTTCCCTGTTGGGGCTTTTACAGACCTCCTTGCTGTCCACGCCCTGCGAATACTGGGTTCGTGTGTGAAGGGTTCCGAAGCAATAAAGAACATGTTTGTGCATTATGTAAGTATATTCCACTTATAATCATGATCATAGTCCTGCAATTTGGTAAATTTAGAGAGTACGCAGTGGTACCAGTGAATCTCATGGTAATTGAATTACTGGGTCGTGTAAGAGAATATCTATCACTATTTTTATCGATATTGAAATAGATAAGCTATGTATATAAATATTGACGTTTTGTCGGTTCAGAGACAGATGTCTTAGAGGTAGAAGGTCGATAAGGCATGGTTATGCCCAACTAAGCGCAACGTACAAGTGCAATTTATTTGAAGGCTGATGACGTCGCACAAGTATCTCAAAAGCTGTAGATCTGGTACCGATATTTTTCATTGAATGTCCACTTACATATCGATATACTAACAATTTCCAATATCGATGTAAGATTGTGTTCATCAATATTTTTATCGAATCTCGATAATTAATCAATATTTTTATCCAATCTCGATAATGATATATGTGGAAATTTTTTTGATATCTTTGCTCCTCTACAGGTTTTCCCGCACATTTTAATCCATGCGTTACCCAATTTAACCCACTGGTCCACCACATTAATAAAAAACACCAACCAATTTAATCCAAACACTACCCGATTTAATCCAAGCAACGTGTGTAAATATATTCCTTCATGGAAATAGACATGACTAAGAGTTTTGTGATTATGCCAATGTACCTGATACCCGTTCTGTTAATGTATCCTGAGTTTAACACCTGATCTGTCAACCCCTGGCTTTTGCAGTGTCTTATGACTGCTTTTTGCCGTTATGAGTTTTCATGACTATTTCAGGATTTGTTCCAATAATTTATTATATCGGATTACTGTTGCTTCAAACAGTGTCATAGAGTGTTTTATGACTGTCGACGGTCATATTGACATTCCATGACCATTTCCATGCCATGTGTCATGAATCGATTTTATGGGACTAGCGCTGCGTCGAACAGTGTGATAGTGTTTTATGAGTACCGATGCTCATTATCACATTCCATGACTATTTTCATGATATGTGTACCGAATCAATGTTATGGGACTACCACTCTTTCAAACAGTGCGATACAGTGTTTTATGACTATGGATGGTCATTATCACGTTCCATACTATTTGAATGACATACCATGAATCAATTTTATGGGACTACTGCAGGTCCAAACAGTGTCATATATGTGTTCTGTGACTACTGACGGTCATTATGACATTCCATGACTATTTTCGTATGTGCCGCCACGAATCAGTTTTATGGGACTACTGTTGCTTCAGTGTCATAGCTCTTTTCTGACTATCAATGGTTGTTATGACACTCCATGAGTTTATTCATGAATTGGGTCATGACTATGCTTTGTCCGAACACCGTTTTCCATGCCGTGTTGTAAGTGTTTTATGACTTCAGACGGCTGTTATGATATTCAATGGCCATTTTCATGGTTCTGTGTCATGAAACGTCGTTATGGGGCTATTGCTGCTTCACACAGTGTCATATAGCGTTTATGACTACCAACAGTCATTATGACATTTCATGATATTTTCATATCACAATGGCCTGACTCAATGCAACGCAGCTTCTTCAGATCATGTCATGCAGTGTTTTATGACCATCTACTAACATCAGCAGTCATAAAAAAGTGCGTGACACTGTGTGAAGGAGCAGTATAGCTGCATAGAGTCATGACCCGCATTATGAAAATAGTCATAGATTGTCATAATGGACAACTGTAATCGTAAAACAATATATGGCAGCGTTTGAAGCCGTGGTAGTCCCATAACATTGTTTCATGGTACATATCATGAAAGTACTTATGGAATGTTATAATGACCGTCGTTAGTCACAAAACACTGTATGACACTGTTTGAAGCAGTGGTAGTCCCTTAAAAGCAATTCATGGCACCATATCATGAAAATAGTCATAATGACAAAAAGCAGTCATAAACACCGCATAACATGCAAAAACCAGGGGTTGTTGGATCAGTATTCATAAACTTGTGATACATTGGCGTAACCATGAAAGTCTCAGTCATTACAGTTAACATGACGGAATAACACAGAATACCTTTACACATGTTGCTCGTATTAGACTACGTAGCGTTTACATTAAATTGGTTGGTGTTTGGATTATTTTGGTTGTCCAATGGATTAACTTGGGTAGCACTTGGATGAAAGAGAGTGACCAGTGGATTAAAATGAGCGAGAAAACCTGTAGTAATTACACAACAGTCGTACAAGTATGCACTTGAGGCAGTGTTTCCATTTGGAAGGCACAGTCTCTTTGCATATGGGAACTGTATGAACATCTCAGACAACATTTGTCCTAGATGATAACAGTTCTTAAATTGTTATGCAAATTCCCTGAGCAGTGAAAGAAGGACGGGGTCATATATTTGTGTACTACAATTCTATCCAATGTTCAAGGCCACACTATTCCCACCATACGCATTCCTAAACCTGTGTTTCCCCTTTCATAGGATACACCTGTGCCGGTGACACCGTGCATCATGTTCACTGGGAGCAGCATTGAAGAAGCGGAGCATATGGACCTCTATGTCGGCGACTAGTGCCTTCTCAGAACCATCTACCTTCAAGAGGGCTTGGCTGCCATTCTTGCAGCTATTGGTTAATTCATATTGTCTACAGTGCAAAGCCGCACCGTACATTTTGAAGCCTGGAAGAGCGGTGCCTGAAAGTGAGTGGCCCGTGGAAGAAGCCCCGTGGATCAATTTTTTCAACAGTTACGGAAAAGAGCTTGTGGATGCTTCGAACATCTAAAACATTTGCTACTTTAACTGACTTGTAGTGAGCCCTGCATCCCCCCCCGCCCACCTCCCAAACAGGCAGCCATTTCGTCAAGGAATTGGAAATTCTTCGGAAGCACGGGTTTGTTCTTTCTTGTTCTTTGGCACTGAACTCTCATAAGCATGGGGGATTACCATTCTTCTGGCAATGTAGCCGTCCATTTGTCAACATACCTGGCATAGCGCATTACATTTAGGGAAATTACTTTGGGTATTCTGTGCTTCAATTTCTAGTCTTTAGTATGTGCTCTTGTTAAGAGATAGTCTTTTATCCGTTTTCTTTTTTCTGCTTGCCAGAAAAGCTGTTTTCTTTTGTAAAAGCTGTTTGCTGGCTGTTTTCATTACCCTTTCGCATCAACGCTATTTGCAGTAGCTTCTTATTTGGTGTACTGGATCTGTAGTGGTGCCTTATGTGGATTTAAACATTTAATATGCCTTTTCATCTTATTTTTTGTCTCATTGCTGCTGTTTCAATTAGTTTATGTCATCAAGGACTCAGTTCTGCTTTGCCTTCCTTCCACATACTGTGCATATTGTTCCACTCTGGGCAACGTCATAAGGAATTTAGTTTCACATGTGTACATGCACTTGTACTTCGCCAATAAACATAACTTTGTCGTCATACATTGTTCCAGGCATATTCCTCACATTCAGACACGCTGTTGAGCTGGTCGGGCTATCCTTCTTTTCCAATCTGCGGAACACCAGTCCTCCAGTGACCTGCCATAATGGCTTTCTATTGCTCGTCTGGTGCGCCAAAAATCTCAGATTATACAAGGTGACAAGCCGAGGCCTCGCAAGATTTCCGTAACCAGCATGTGCAGCTATGCAACAACCAGCTCAACAGCGGAGGTCCGTGCAATGCTGCGTCCGAAACACTCCATTGTAAGGGTGTTTCTTCTGCAAAACACCCCTTTCAATCGGTGTTTTTGGCAGCTTACACCTTATGGAAGGGGTGTTTTGTGCACGTTACACCTTTTGAAAGGGTGTTTTGTGCCGATTACACCCTTTTACAAAGGTGTAAAAAATTACACCCTGGTATATGGTGTAAAATTTACACTGATATGAGGTGCGCTATGGGACAAACCATTTACACTAAAAAGGTGTAAAAAATTTACTGTGCACCTTTCGCACGGTTGTACTGCTTTTTGCTACTCAGTTCGAGAGCGTACAGTTTTGGTTTCAGACAACAGAAACCGAGAATGTGATCACGAGGCATCTCGTTTTTAAACATTCCCAGTACCATCTTATTTTTCGCCGAATATAACGGATGATCGGGGTCATAGCTAGAGTTATCCAGATGCTTGTCAGCTTGTTCGAGAAGCGCTTTCTCTTCACTCAACTTTATGATGAAGGAATCTGTGTCCATATACAACAGTCTAGTATGTGGAGCTACACGAAGAAGGTGGTTGTGGTAAAAATCAAACATCTTCAGCTTGGACAGTTCCAGTATCGCGAATCCTAGGTACAGTGTCAGTCTCGTGCGGAGCACAGATTGAGAGAATTGGAAGAGGATAACATGAGAGCTCAGCGGTCGGAACTCCTTTAGGTTTGGTTTGCGTAGGAGTCTGAGCACTTGTTCGTCGGTTACTGTGAGACGACAGTTTACAAACTTTCTAACCTGCATACACGAATGTCCGTACACGCTATTAATTGCAATCTTAGCTTGGGAGCTTTCGAAGGCATTCGTAGCTCGTTTTCGAAGATCGTGATTGAAGTCCACATAGGATCGGAGAAAGGGCTTTTGATTGAACTTTACAACCCTGTGAACTTTGGTGAGACGCAAGCCCAAATGCACATACAACTGCAGATTGCGATAGTGTAGAAAATATCTCTCTTTGTCGAATAATGTCAACAGTAATTTTGCATCGGTAGCTTTCTCAGGAAGGTGAAACTTCCTCATCAATTCCTTTTGATACTCTGACAGCAGATCATAGGGAACTGACATTTTCTCGGGGGCAACTGGCAGATCTCTATGACGTTGGTGGATTACTTTGTCATATGCTAGATCTACCTCGAGGAAGTAACCCATAGGTGCGTCATCTGGGAGGTGTGTTATATCCAAGTTCGTGATTTCATCCTCTGTGAGCCACTCGAAACCTCCGTAAGGTAGTGGTTCTCTCATTACTGAACCGTAAAGCCCATTAACGTGTATGTAGTGGATCAAGCTACTTGGGCTTTTGGGGTCAAACTGCTCTGTTCCTGGTACATTTGCAGTCGCTTTCCTCAGCGAACACTGTGTAATACCTCCTCGTATGCCATTTTCAATCAGCAGGTATGCGTCAGGGTCGTGAATCAACTCTAGCTCTACCTTACTCATTTTTAGGGCGCAAGACATGCTTAATCCGGGCAGAGACACAAAGTGAAAAGGTTCAATCTTGTGAAAGTCAGGTGTCCACTTACGAAAGCCCTGAAACACGTCTGCTAAAAGCAGTGCGTCTGTGAGTAAATATAGGTCTGAATACTCTCCCAGATTACGGAGTTGAAATTTTTCAAAGACCCTCTGTGCATGACAATAATCTTCTTCACTTACTTCTGTCCCATTCAAAGTGTTGAAGAATTGATCCCGAGGAGGTAGAGAACGCTCATTGAAGGCTTCGAAAGTGGTGACAAAATTGTAACAAAACACTCCTTTGCGAACAACTAGTTGAAAGTGTTCTTCGTTTGGAAAAAATTGACGAAGACAACGAAAGTTGTCTTCACCTTTCTCACGTAGATTTTTCACTAATGTTTCGAGACTTGCATTCAGGAAGTTTAAACTTTCTAGGAATCGATAAGAGCCAACGTCTATAGCCTTGAATTTTTGGGAGCTACTGGCAATCACCTTTATGTCTACTTTCTTAAGCAAATGCAAGTGAGACAAAAGAAAACTCAAGTCGTAGTTGGCATTGTGTGCAATGATTGGAATCTTAGGAGGCACTCTCAGTTTTAAGTTACAGGTGTTACACAAAGTTTGTCGAAATTTTCCACTTACATGGTCATGGTCACGAACTTTTTGCTTCTTTGCAAAAGATTCCTGGCAAACGTTGCAGTGACTTGCTGTGGCATGCTGCTGCTCGTTTTCTGCGGTCATTTCTAGAGGGGCAATTGTACGTATCCATTCCAAAATGTCGTCATGGAGTCTGTGCAGTAGCTCCATAAAGACAGTGACACAATTAGGTCCACGATACAGATGCTTTTGGAGGACATATGAGTCGGATGCGCGTATCACTAACAGACAAAATGAAGAGGGGATGTGATCTTCATACACATTTCCTGAATCCACACACGGTGACAGCACACTTTCAAAGTCATACACACAGTAGAAGGGAACTTCTGACATGAGATGTTCCCCTGCAAATGCTAATGTCTCTCCCTTCTTTGGGTAAATGGTCTTGGCTACTTTCTGTTGCTTACACATACTTAAATGACACTTCAGACTTCCCTCTGAGCAGAAGCCCATTGTACATCTTTTACAATGAAATTGTCCACGTGGAACAAACAATCCATTAAAATTTGCGATGAGCACAAAATGAGAGTCAACTAGTAACAAGTCCACATGTTTCTGACGCTCCTCATCAACAACTTTGATGGGGTAAATGTAGTTTTCTTCCTTTTCGTACGCGTACACATTAATGCTAATTTCATTACGTTTCTCAAATATCTCTACATCTTTTGGGAAAGCTACGGGAAATGTATCAGGAAATACATACTGTGTTATGTATGGTCTGTAGGAAGATGCCCTCTGCCTGTGATGCGAGGCAGGATGTAGTCCAGCAATCACGGAGAAGGCAAAACACATGTTCTCTTCATCTTCATGTAGTCCGTAATCCACATTCAACAGGGAACGATACTTTCGTTTCAATTCACTCGGTAACTCAAATTGCGAACATCCAATTAGTTGAGGAGCCAAACGTCCAATGTTTAGAATACAAGCAAGAATGCGAAAGAGAAAAAAACCGGAGCCTTGAATTTCTAAGTTTTCTAATGTTTGTGCTATCTCACTACTCGACTGCGCAATCGAAGGCAGTACATCTCCCTCTGACCAAACAGTTCTCACTTTAGAAGGTACAAAATGAATCTCAAGTCGTAACTCCTCATCGGGCGTATGTCGCCCAAGTTCTACTTTAAGAAATGTGAAGTAGCGCAGTGGGAATCCAAAGTGTCGCAATACGTTAGCAAGATAGTGTTCATACTCATGAAAAAACGTTGTCACTTCATGCCCCGCCTCGTCTCTGTCATGTAGATGCAACTCGAAGCGTTTCGTGTAGTTCTGTAGTGTGCAGAGAGTCTCACAAAATGGTATGCAGGGTGTCTGGAGTTCGTGAACGTTTGCCAGATGAATTTGGAGTCCCTCTATTGTTGCATAGTACTGACGTTCATGTTGAGGACATCAGTGACAGGTCACCATGATGTGGAGAGAAGTGTCTCAGGATAGGAGCTGCCGATATGTCGATGTATCATCGCTTTTTCTTCCCATGAGTGAATAGAATGTCGGGCGAGGCAACTCTCTTGCCATCTTTGAATCTCTCCTTTTTCTCAATTTTAAGATTTGGCAGTTGTCTCATCTCCTCTAGATCATCCTCTGTCAAACGCTTAAAGCGACTAGGAAGGTAGAACTTTACACGTTTGTCGTTCTCCATCAACACTTCTACATAGACCGCTTCGCCGTACACCGTGTCAATCTTTCGCAAATCCAAGACCTCCAGCTTTTCATTCTTCGGTAGGGTACTCATTTTCTGAATATCTCCATCTCCAGGTTTCTTGAGTTTATCGAGCTTATCCAAAATAGATGTCATACCTTCTCTTGTGGTGACTTCTCACTCTGGCTCACTTATTCTTTTCTACACACAGAGTGAAGCTGAAAATAAGAATAAATATAAGCACACCTTCCCACATATCGGAGCGAAAGGAAAAAAGTGTAACGTACCCTTCCTCCTGTGAGGATCTGTGCGAAGAATCGTCATGGAGGGCAGTCTTATATAGCGCTTTGCGAACAGTGCATGCATAGACATGTTTGACTTTGTTGGTTACCTTCTCTGACGTAACCAATCACGTGCTCATCACATGTCTAGACAAGTTTGAACAGGAAATAAGTAAGAAAAAAACCGTCTAGAACAGACTTGTTCCGAAAAAAAAAGATACAGTCACAGACTCATATTGCGTGTTTGCACAAACTGAAAGTGCACGAACTTGAGAATTCTACACTGACTTGCTGCACAAGATATACAGATATGAGTTTCTCAGCTCCCATATCCAACATTGACAAACTAAAGGAGTGCATAAAGGTTAAGTGTTGTTTGCCATTTATCGTTTTCATAAAAAAACACACATGCTTGAAGAAAAAAAAGAGTAAAAGTCTTATGTAATGTGCTATTTATACCAGTCTTCATTTACTTGGAAGAGATGACTGAGGTTAGACCTTATAGGTTTATCACTCCTGTCTCAATGACTATATCTGGACAAAGTCAAAGTGGAAAGACGACACTCGTTACACGTTTGATCAAGCATAGAGCCACTGTCTTCGATAAACCTTTCGATCGTATACTATACATATACTTGTACAAGCAACCTATTTTTGACGATTTTCCCGAGGTAAGTTTCAGTCAAGATATTCCCACTAACCTGGAGGATGTTAGAAATTCTTTAATCATATTTGACGATTGCTTGGCTGACAAGAAAAGGCTAAAAGAAATCTGTAACTTCTATGTAGCTGGATGCCACCATGTCAACTGTTCAGCCATCTTCATTACTCAATATTTATTTGTTAATGATCCTCTGTATAGATGTATTCAGTTCAATAGCAGTGCTCTAATTCTATGTCGTTCTGCTCGAACTGTGGATCAATTACAAATACTTTCACGACAATTGTTTGGACGGAACAAAAGCGACTTATTGACAAGCATATATAAGGATGCTTGTAAGAAACCGTATTCATACATCGTAATTGACTTGTCTCAAAATTGTCCAGACCACTATCGAGTGTGGACGAACATATTTCCCGACGATCATCGCCAAATAGTATATAAAACATGAAACGTGTAAAGAAGAATATTCATTTCCTTCACTTGCTCGCAGAAACTACGTCACCCGAGCAACGTTATTATCTTTTGGAGCATGCTACAAAGGATCAGTTGAATACGGTCAGAGAAATTTGTATGAACCTTTGTGAAGGAAACGTCACAGTAACTCCGAGAGTAAGAAAGCAATTAAAACCTTACGCAGCATCAATTCGCATTTTGGCAAAACGAGACGCAACGGGGGTCAAGAAAGCTAAAAAGGTCTTGCAACAATCAGGTGGTTTTCTGCAGTTTCTATTACCACCTTTGTTGGGTCTCATCTCCTCATTGGGTGGAAGAGCGATTGCAAAAGCAATCGGAGTATAATCGATGCAGAAATACGAACTTGTACCTTACCGAGAAGATCACATCCCAAATATAGTGAAGAAAGATGAACCGGATGACATCAAGGCAAAAGAGATAATTCAGTATCTTCACTCTTTGCTACATTCAAGTAGAGCTGCAAAACAACATACAAGCGAAACACTTCCTGGATCGCGAGAAGAAGGAACACAGACCGAGGAGGGGGAGAAAAGTGACACAATTGTTGGTTTTATGAGTAGTGGTTATAAGGTCAGAGCAAACCAACTTCTGCAACTTCTACAACCAACAATCTCCTGGAATGCGCAAACCTTCGAAGTAATCGTTGACGGTCAAACGTTGGAGAATAGGAATATAATCGATCTCGTTTATTATCTTGTCTCAAGAGCGAGAAATGTTCCAACTCCTCCTTACTTCGATCGCATCTTGCCGCTATTGGTCAAACTGAATCTACCAACACTTATTGTGCATCCAAATCGTTTAAAAAAACACAGAGTAACGGGAGCATCGAGCAGTCGAGCATCGCCTGTTACAAGTGAAGCAAGCACACCTGAAGGTGCCTCGCCAGCAATCACACGTGCTGCAAAGCGTGCCCGCCGAAACCTAACATGGAGCCCATATTGAAGCCTGTGCAGGAGGAACAGAAAGACTATTTTCAAGATGAAACCATATTGTCGCACTTCCCTCCAAGGCATCATAAAAAGGTATTAGCAATACTCAAACTGATAACAACTGTTCTAGCTTACGACGAGTATGGAAGAGTTATATGTCACGGGAAGGTAGTGCCACACTCGTCCATTGTCGAATTGCTGAAGTATGAACTTCACAACAGACAACCTTCCTGGATGAGAGGAGACGTGTCAGCTACAATAAATGCCTATCTATCCCTTGACGCTCTTCGAGTTCGCAGCAGAAGAAAGCACTAATGGCCACCTATTACGACCCAGAACATGCCGGCAGTTTTGGTGGAGTGCAGAGACTCGCTCAAGCCATCGGTGAAAAGAAGGGCAGAGTTGCTAAATATCTGGAGACAAGTGATGTTTACAGCTTACATAAGGAGTACAAGCGACCCAAGACCTTTCGGAAAATAATTGCACTCGGAAAGCAGGAAATGTTCCAAATCGACCAAAAGGACATGCAGTCTATAAAAGGGCAAAATGATGGTTTTCGCTATTTGTTCTTCTGTATAGATGCTTTTTCCCGGCTCCTCGCTGTTGTACCCATTCGCAATAAAAAATCTCCTGAGATTCTTCGAGCATTTAAAGTTGCATTTAAGAGGATCGGTACTCCACGGCTGATACATAGTGATCGAGGAACAGAGTTTACGAACAAGGTAGTGCGAGAGTTCTTGAAAAGAAAAGGCATAACGTTATATCATTCTATGTCTATTTATAAATGTGCGATCGTTGAGAGATGTCAGCGAAGTATTGTGTCTACACTTTACCGTATCTTTACCTATCAGGGTCATAAACGTTATGTGAAGATTCTACCTCAAGTAATCAAAGCGTACAACAATCGAGTGCACAGGACTCTCTCTGCGAGACCTGTGGATGTAACCAAAGAAAACGAGCACATTTTCCGAGAAAGACTTTACCCCACCCCAACTGAAGCCTCAAAGAAACCACGTTACAATCTTGGTAATCTCGTTAGAATTTCCAAATATAGACACCAGTTAACAAAGAGATATTTACAGTCATTTACGAAAGAGATTTTTTCGGTGAGAGCAATCAAAATAGGTTATCCTAATACATACCTACTGCGTGACCTTAATGAAGATATCATTGGTAGTTTCTACGAGAGTGAAATGGTAAGAGTGAGAGAAGTACCGAAAGTAGAAAAGATTATAAAAAGACGAGTTAGAAATGGAAAGCTCCAGTATTTAGTTAGATTCAGTGGAACTGCGGACAAGAAGTGGATAGCAGAAAATTACCTCGGTTGAAAAAAAAAATGACCAGTACAGCATGGTCCGACGTTGAAACCCAGCCTGGCGATTCATGGTCCACAGACGACGAAACAGAGCAATCGGAAAAAGGAGAAGATGAATGCGGTAAATGGAATAGGAGGTCCCACATATTTCAACTCCATCTGCCATGTAATGAGAAACATACCTCTTGGAAGCAGCTATCAAATTGTGGGTTAACAACGGTCAAGAGGACGCCATTAGCGGAAGCTTTTCAAATTGTGACGAACATTGTGCTGTTTCGAGCTCTACCGAATAATCCTCCAAATCAAGTCATTTGGGAAACTGCAAAGGAAATGTATTCCATGCTTCATACAGACGATTCGTTTTTAACAAGTTCATCCTTCGTTTTACTAACCGAATGGTCACGGCAAATGAGTGAGCTATTTGACTATTCGACTCGTTTCGATGCCATGCAACTTGCTACAAAGAGTCTGTGTTTTATCGACACTGCTATAAAGCATGGATTCCATTCAACTGCCAAGTACATAACTTTATTTACTCTGGACCTTTTGAAAAATCGACTTGTTTGTGAATAAGAAAAATGTATCGTCAATAAGAAATAAATTCATCCTCAATACTAAGACTTTCTCACTTCATCATAAAAGAGCAAAATGGATAGGGTGTGTTTTCTATTTTGTCTTCTGTGTCACATATTCTTTCTCGTCATAGTAACTTTTGAGTTAACGAAGTCATCATCTTCACTTCGACAAGGTAACTGTAGCAAAGAAGTTGAGCTGGGAGAATACGTTTATGCCCATACATGTCCTCCTAATGCATCACTGCTGGCGTTACGACTTTGGGACAAGACTGGTCTTCCAACACGCTATGGAGCTACTCTCACACACAATGAAACACAACAGCTACAGATGTGCTTGAGATTGGTGAATGTCAGTCATAGCTTTTACGATCAGGAATGTGTAGAAGTATGTTGTTTGTGTGAGGATCGGGAGCTAAAAGTTCACCGCTGCCCACAAAATGTATACACACTCGGTCGAACACATGGCCAACATCATTCTGGATATGGAATTATGCTGTCGAAGAGGGCTGTTATATTGTTGTTAAAGTATCTCAATAAAAAGATTTAATCGGAGAATCACTAGTTTATTTTATTTTGTTTTTAAGTGAGTAGAAATATGTCCATAATAATCAAGCACTCTTTGAAGACATTACTATTTCGTTTCAACTTGTTTTTTTTTGTTTTAGTTCTTAACATATGTCGCTATCATTCCATGCTCACCTCTCTTTGGAAAAGTGATAAAAAGCAGACGACGCTGGATCTCTTCCTTTGCGAAAGCAGATTTCGAAAGTGCTACCCACGCTCTACTTTGCAAAGGAAAAAAGAAAGAAAGGTTAACGAAGAGTTTGCGGACCGTGAGTAACGAGGATGTTGACTGCAACGATGTAACACGAAGCCATATGCATGGAGCGATCACGTGGAAGGAAAAGATGTAACACGATGTCGAATGCGCAAAAGTTGTCAAGCGGAACGAAGTGAGATTAGGCTAGCGATGAGTTTGCGGAAAGAGGTGATTAGTGTCTATGACGTCTACAAGACGTCATAGACACTAATCACCTCTGACATTTCTGGACACCATCGGACTTCGATCGTTATTGTAAAGGGGCTCGTTATTTTATTCCCCCCATTCCACCAAGCACTGGGGTAGAGTATCGCCTGTTGCGATGAAACTCCCCACTCTCCAAGGCCGAAAATAAAGTTGTTGTTGTTGTCTACAAGACACGCTGTTGTCACGTGGAAGTTGTCAATAAAAGTATGGGAAAGAAAACCTTGACATAAAGATGGCTGAAACATTCAACAGAACTCCTAGCACAGCGTCGAATCCAGAGAGGGGGGCAGTCATGTGGCCTGCCTGTCAAATCTTTATGTTTTCGCCGTCACTGCGAGCCCCTCTCTGGTGAGACTGAGCTTTGCTCAATGTTCATAGCATCCGAGTTCATTGTAGCATTCACGGAAATGCAGTACGAACGGTTCATGATTGTCTCCGTCACTTCCCCATACCGTCTGGCTCACTGTAGAAAGTTCAGCGGCTCGTCGGCATCATGTGTAGAGCGACTTTGCTCCTCATCGGAGCGAGACAGCCTTTCTAAGACTCTCTCATGCAACGGGAAAGTTGTCCTACAACTTCATCAGTCAAGACTTGAGTGTGATGACCTCCTTTTGTCGGAAAATCTCCGCAAAGAGACCAGTGATCTGTTGGACTTTCTGTTCGCTTTGGATATCACCAACACAAAATCAACACTGCCTCATCGTCGTCCTCACACGGTATGTGGATCGACTTAATTTAAATGTCGATTCGATGCTGTGTTAGGTTGACTGTGTCATGTAACGTCAATAGAAGGAATATTTATCCCTACAGCGAGACATGTGTGTAATTGTCTTACAATATGTCCGTTACTTACTTTGCATAACACAGTGAATTAGAGTATGAAAATCCAAATGTCAACGAAGCTCAACTGTAAACTAGAGTAGCACTATGCTTTGCTCATTCTTTGAAATGACTATAGACTTGAAAGATAACTGTGATTTGTTCTTTTTTTTATACTCGTTATTTTTTACTGTTTCGTTAGGGATGGAGAAAAATTTACAATAATGTTTTCTCCCACATTTTGCTTGCTGTCTCATGCTTACAGTATCGAGGAGGGGCTCTCCTCGTGTTATTGTTAATTGCAAATGGAATATTCATCTCAGCCAGAGCAACCTGCCACTTTCGATCTAATTGCACTGAGTGAGCGAGTTTCATTCTAAACTTGCTCCTTGTGTTACTAAGAAATACATCACTCGAGCCGTTTGACAGTAAACTGACGTAGAAGTGCTTCGTAATTTTTTTTTTTTGAACGAAATCATCGTGAGGAGTCTAATGGACTAATGGCGGGAATTTTTTTAATTCGTCATAGCTTCATCTGTTGAGGCAAAAGTGAATTCGCCATCTGTTTAAAATGTCAGAAAAGGCGGGCAAATTTAAAATATGCTGTAAGCTGTTGAACATGACACAAAAATCTGCGGGCGCGAAGGGGGGCGCGAGTAGCGCCATCTGTTGAACGGCGGTAAATTTGCTGGAAGTGCTGCCATCTCTAGATGAACGAACTCAACTCCCCATGACGCCACCTGGCGTAAAAGAAATCAAACAACCTCTCCACCCCACACAATTCTATTCTGATTAGCGACGCAAGTAAAAATGTAGAGCCCGTGGCCCAGTGGCTTAAGCTGCTCTTCTGACAACCTAAAGGACCGAAGTTCGATTCCTAGTGTGTTTCACCATGACGTCATTATTGTTACTTAATCTTATCATTGATATCATATCACTAAGATTAACTATGTGACGTCACTGATTAACTATCTTATCCACTGACCTCACTGATATGAGGGCGGAGCGGCTGCGGCTTGGAGTGACGTCATTTCCTGTTTGACGTCATTTCCTGGCTGCAGAGTTAATCTATACACTACTATCTCTATCTATGTCTCTATCTATGTGACCATAGCACCGCGCATGCTTTGTCACTCAAAGGGTTACGGGCTATATTACTTCGTCCGGCAAACGGGGCGCTCTAGAGGTCAGATAAGAGATAAGAGAAAGTCCAAATTATTAATTCTCAGCAACGATACTCAATCAAAAAACGAAAAACAAATTTAATTACATCTTGAAAACGACGATAAAAAAAACAGACACGGAACAGAAAAAGACAACACGACACGTTCTCAACGTTGTCTTTGTCTGTTCCGTGTCTCTGTTTTTTGTTTTTTTATCGTCGTTTTCACAATGTACCAGCTCGCCTGCACCCTTGCACTTCTACCATTAATTACATCTATTTTTGTAATATCTTGCAACATAAATTTCTAATGAAGCACACAGAATTATCAAACGTGAAATGCAACTCGGAGTTATGAGGCATTCCCAACTCAGAGATTATTTTTACTTATGTCAATCGAGTGAACAATTGAAACAAATACAAGACAATAATTATTTCAGGCAGTAAGTTCACAACTCATAGAATATCAGTCGAGTCAATACTTGAAACAAAATCAAAACAATAATTCTCACGAAAGGTGGAGATTATAGCATTCTAAACCAGATAATAAAATTTTAATCAATAAAATAAACATAGATATGCTTTTAATTAAGTGTAGACGTGCACTTGAAAACAGAAGAGGCAATTGCTCTACATTGAAAACATGGACGGATTTTGTACTCGATACCATAAGTCATGGGAAGATGTGATAAAAAACTGCTTGGAAAAGGAGGAGCCGCGAAACGATTTGATATGGTACAAACTACAGAACTGAAGGTACAAGAATTTATATGCCGAATCTACAATACTTATAAAAATATCTGCACATCAACGTCGGAAGGGCCACTGTGATTGATGGCGGAGCTTTTCAGGTTTGCTAACGAAGAATTGAGATACACTAGACCAGATGTAATTGTAATCATTCCAATGGGCATTGCGTTCATCAAGAAAGCAGTCGGATCAAATTATCATATACAAGCGGTCTATATCGCACGATTCATTACGGATTTGTTGAAATTACACATATCTGAGTTTTAAGTAGATTTCGTTCGGAAAATATTCGTAACTTTTAATATCCACGACATAAAGAATTCGCATTATGTTATAGTGTATACAGAAAATATCAGTCCATTCGATTAACTTCTCTGACATCGTGAAGGAGTGCTCGTCAAAGTTAGCTAAAGCTTGCGTATTGTGAAATTACACATTCAACAACACTGATCATAAATCGCAACACCTGTTCAAATTTTGATTAAACTTTTACTGATGTGTGGTAGTCACCACTTCTCCTGAATGTGAATCGATAAATTTTAGCATTCAATCCACAATCAAATATCTTGTATAGTATGTGTGAGTATATGCACAACTTTTTAATCTTTAGAAAAATGCAAGAAATAGCGTGCAGTTCTGACTTTGAAAATTTAGACAAAATGATCTTTAGTGTGGAATTTGCGTTTTACAACGTTATGAGCTAAAAACTTATAAAATTAAAGTATGGCTTTTCCATTTGCAGTGCCCAGATGCTATGACACTAAAATAATCTGATAGTTTTTCTGTATGCTACGGGAAATCTCGAGTATATTTTGTGAACTGGATCTACGTTTATGTGTGACCTGCGCTGATCTGGTTATTATAATTTATATAACTTATCTTCCATTGTGTTTATGCATAACGCTCATCCTCATTGTATATTGGTTAAGCACTTCTGATGGCGATTGTGTGATCCGCTTCTCCCAAAATCTGATTGCCACTTGGAAATTATTTCATATATATTTGTGTGCCGTGTGTTACGAAGACTACGTGATTAGAAATGTAGACTTGGCCTGCACGTCATGCTCGTAAAATCTTTCGTTTGCATTGTGGCATCTGACAATAGATTCGCTTTTCGTGAAGGCTTCGTATTGTCTCCCAGGCACTGAACCCAAATGCGATTGTAAAAGTCGATGACACTGTGTCGCGAACGCTTTGGCTTATCCCGCCGCAATCAGTTGTCTTGCCTTATTTCCCGTTTTGCCCTATCTTGGACGGCTCATTTTTCCTATCCGGTCATACAAACGGACAATTGTGTTGACAAAAATATTTATTTGTTCCGCACTCCAATGGGGTTGCTTGTCAAAGACGCCTTTTCTTCTTCTTTTCCTACGTCTGGGCTATTGCAACTGATTGAGAAATATACATGCACTGTGGAATTTAAGTCATGAAATATGATAAGTTTTCACATTAGATTAGTGATCCTTTTTTGTAATCATAGACTGATGAATCATTTCTCTAAATTTCAATGACCGGTCCTTCTCCGGCAATTCTACCCTTCGGGTGTTGAACTTGTACAGAGTGTAGTCGAGTAAAACCTATTTGGTGGTCAGGTCTCATTCCATATGAGAATTCTTACACAAATTGTGGAATATTCGTTTCCTTAGCGGTCACTGTTCTCAGTCTAGCCATGCTAAATGCAAGGTGTTTTTCATTGTGATGCGTAGAATTCATTACAATGATGACAAAGATTACATTTATTGTTTCAGTTATACACTTGTTTATTTCGATAAATTACAGTTCTATTTCAAATTCTGAAGTTTTCGTTTGTTGTCTTCATTGATGAATTCCGAAGACATTTCATTTCATTTCATTTATTTTTCCATACACAAGATGGACGAAGGCGAGGCAAAAAAGCTTAGGGAAGCTTGAGGGGAGCCTCGTCCCCGGATTACAGAAGCAGCACCTGAACAGAACCGGAGACAAGCCATGTTGGTTTTTGGCTAATAGAAGATTAGGGTAAAAAAGGAACAATACATTTTGTACAAAAGCGGAGAAAAAGACATGGAAACAAAACTCAAGTAGAACACACCAAAAAAGCAAAAGAGAACACAATATTAATCCACGGCAATGACTGTTGTATACTCAAAAATTGAGATAAGTGCAGGTTACACAAGCACAACATCAAAATCAAACATTATCACCTTTAGCTCACTGAAAGAAATCCGTTCAATGTCAATGTTTAGACGATGCAAATAGTTAAGAAGACGTGGCACGACAACCTCCAATCTCTGTAAGCCATAGTTAGACCGAGAGTAGGGAACGTGGAATATATCTGGATTGCGGAATGTGTAGCACCTCGTAATCTTTTCCACACGAGCTAGCATGGAAAGATCGCTTGGTTTTCTCAGAGCCTGCTTGTAAGCTATTGCAAGACGAAATGTATATTGACGAAAAATTGGTAGGACATTGTGTTTACGAAAAAGTGGCTCAGTCGATGCATCAAAAGCAACCCCTTCGATGATACGAAGAGCTCTTTTTTGTAGAAGATGAAGTTGTTGGAGCAGGGTTCTGGAAGCTGTGCACCATACTAAGCTGCAGTAGTTTAAGTGCGACTGAACAAGCGCTTGATAAAGTAATCGTTTGCTCCAGGTTGGAAGCATGTATTTATGCTTTTGGAGTAAACCGATAGTTTTGCTAATTTTTGATGCAACATAAGAAATGTGATTATGCCACAGTAGTCTGTTATCGAAAATAACCCCCAAGATCTTAATGTGGTCAACTAGCTGGATTTTTGAGTTACCGATAAACAAATCATGAGTGAGAGTAACGTTAGTGCCACGAGGGGCAAAAAGAGTGCCGACAGTCTTCTGAACATTAATATTTAGCTGGTTGTGAGATGCCCAAGTGGTTATACTAGAAAGCACATCATTTGTATCTCGAAACAAGGCATCGATAGATGACCCACTGACCAAAAGTGACACATCATCAGCATAAAGCACAATTTCAGGATGTAGTGTAATTATATCATTGATGAACAGGAGGAAAAGTAAGGGGCCTAAAATGCTGCCTTGAGGAACTCCAGAATAAATGGGGAGTGTAGCTGAAATGTTAGCTTCATCTAAGTAAACGTATTGGCGGCGATTAGATAAGTATGACTGAAAGAAAAAAAAAGCTTTGTCCACGAACACCGTAGTGACCTAACTTGGCCAGGAGCAGGAAGTGATTCAGGCTGTCAAAGGCCTTTGCAAAATCAATGTAAATACCCAGGCTGATTTTCTTGGCTTGAAAGTTGCTCAGTATAAGATCCTTTTGCCGTAAAAGGGCTAATTCCGTGGATTTTCCTTGTCTAAAGCCATATTGTCTTTGCGAGATAATCGCGTGTTTATCGAGGTAGCTAAGCAACCTATTATGGATAATTTTCTCAAAGACCTTCGAAAAGTGAGGAAGAATAGATATCGGTCTGTAGTTTGACAGTATAGCGCGATCACCTTTCTTGAAAACGGGAATGACGCGCGCAATTTTCATCTGATCAGGGAATGTAGAATGTGCGATGCTAATATTAATAATATGCAACACTATAGGGGCAATTATATGACCCCGTCACATGACCCCGTCACGTATATGACCCCGTATATACAAAGTCCTTGAGTTACATTAAGTCTCCGGTCACTAATAGCTTTGCGCTTTACGAGGTGACTGATGGTGAGGTCATAAAAACTGTTAAAAAGTGCGCTGGTACCACCGCTCCTGGTTACGATAATATAAGCATGATGGTCATTAAAAATAATATTGATATACTGTGCCCGACATTAGTTGATCTATTTAACAGCTGCTTAGTCGAAGCTAGGTACCCGGAAGCTTTCAAAACGGCCAGGGTAGTACCAGTGTATAAAGGTGGCTGTAAAAATACTCTAACTAATTATCGCCCCATCTCAGTACTTAATGCTTTAAATATAATACTAGAAAAAATATTATCCTCCAGGCTCTCTAGCTTTCTTGAAAAAAATAAAGTAATTAGTCCCACCCAGCATGGTTTTCGTAGCTCACGCTCGACTGCAACCGCTGTTCTCTCTATTACGGAAGCTATAAACAACTGCCTTAACAAGGGAGACATTTGTGTAGCCATCTTCCTAGATATAAAAAAGGCATTTGACACAGTACGTCACGATGTCTTGTTAGGTAAGATGTCCAAGTATGGAATTAGAGGCCACTCACTTGAACTTTTTACTAGCTACCTCAGTAACAGAACCCAAATTGTATCCGTCCACGAGTGCTGCTCGCCTCCTCTTCCCGTGCATATGGGAGTCCCACAGGGTTCCGCTCTGGGCCCAATATTTTTTCTTCTTTATGTAAATGATTTTAGTGAGGCCATCCACTCTAATAGTATCATGTACGCCGACGACACCGTGTTACTTTTTACTGGCCCTACAATTGGTGTCATTCATGATAAGATTGCTAGTCTAATTCCCCAGCTCTTGGAATGGCTTAAAGTGAATTCTCTGTCACTAAATCTTTTGAAAACAAAATATATGGTATTTAGGCCATATCGTAAGACTGTTTCATTAACAGATTTTAATATAGTTATTGCCGGAACAACAGTTGAACGTGTCGACACCATTAAATACCTTGGTGTAATTTTGGACTCCCACTTGCACTGGAAGCCACATATAGAAAATGTATGCACTAAATTATCAAGAGCAAATGGAGCACTGTTCAGAGCACGTCGACTGTTCCCAACTGCTGTCCTGAAAAGTCTGTATTTTGTGCTCATCCAATGTCATTTGCTGTACTGTGTAGAATCGTGGGGGCACACGTATCAATCTTATCTTAAACCGGTTGAGGTCTTGCAGAATAGAGCAGTTCGCATTATATCCAATACATATAACAGACAATCTTATTCATGCATATATAAGACGTTACACATTTTACCTTTCAATTTACTACGCTTTGAGCGAACTGTGTTAATGGTTAATTTTTGTATACTAAATGAGGGAATAATTGATGGTATCAAGTTAGTTTCAGTTACTCGCACAAGCCGTACTGTATTGGAACATCACTTTATTGTACAGTGTTTCTCAAACATATATGGTAAGCGCCTTCTCCAACACCAAGGGGTCATAAAGTGGAATTCCTTGCCCCTTGATGTCGTTGTAGCCAAACACTTCAAATTAGCCGTCCGGAGGTTTCTGTTCGATTCTTATTGAATATATCGTTATAGTGATGTCAGTAAGAAGGATTGATGATATATATTTATATTTTTGTTATTGTGTAATCTTAGCGCTTGTATAAATGTGTTTCCTCAGCCAATCTTTTTCTTAATGTAACTGCCGCGTTTGAATAACTAAACGTTGAAAAATATTATCGGATCGCACTAGCTTGTAGCTATGATCCGACTGGTATATAGTGCCTTACCATGTATATTACGATGTTGTCAGTTCAATAAAAAAAAATATTGGCAACGTGTTTAGTACTCTTCATGTCCAATCCAA
Organism: Ornithodoros turicata; assembly: GCF_037126465.1. Classification (NCBI taxonomy): domain Eukaryota; kingdom Metazoa; phylum Arthropoda; class Arachnida; order Ixodida; family Argasidae; genus Ornithodoros; species Ornithodoros turicata. The sequence goes on along the minus strand of NW_026999334.1, from coordinate 1,331,065 downwards.
ACGCATCTAGAGCATTACTGTTTTTCATGGACATAATAATCGAGGAAACTTCAACCGCGTCGGCGGGGCTGAGAAACAAAGATGACGTTGGGGATTCATCATAAAATATGGGCATACTGTGGTTATTACCGTGGCGTATAGCACCAACAAAATGGTCATTAAATGCATTCGCCAGGTCAGCACCACTGCGCTCCTGACCATTGATGACCAAGGACGAGATGTTATTCTGAGGGCTTCTCCTTTCTAGTAAAGAATTCAGATTCTTCCACAACGACCCTCTGTTTTCAATGTTGAGCTTCGCATTAATATAAGCTAGCTTACTAGAACGTAGTTCGCGATTCAGCCCATTACGGAAGTCCTTGTATATCTTCCAGTTCTCTTCAGTGCGGTGCTTAAGAAACTGAGAATAAAGCGCATTATGCTTCCTTATCTTACGTATGTGTATCGGAAGGATCCAAGGTTTACGTGCACGCTTGTGCATCTTATATGTTTGAACAGGAAAACATAGCTCATGCGCCTCTTTATAGCGGCATAAAAATGCTTCAAAAGCAGCGTCTGGATCGTCTTGCGTAAATACGTTGCTCCAATCAGTCTGGGCAAGGTGGTGTTCAAAGTTAATCAAGCCTGCGTTCGCTATCACTTTTCTCGAAATCGTGGGATTAATCTTGCGGTGAAGTCCCCTTAGTTTGACTGACAAGAAAACGGGAAAATGATCACTTATGTCAGCTGTGATTGTACCAGCAGTAGCTGTATTCAGGTCACAGTTAGTTATTACAAGGTCAAGTAGTGTAGCAGTGTTTTGCGTTATTTTTGTTGGTGAGTTGATTGTGTTTGTGAATCCGTAACTTTGGAGCAAGTTAAGAAGTCTGCGACAGTTCCTTGTATTTGCAAGAAGGTTGACATTCCGATCACCACAGATAACAGCATTCATCTTATTGTCACCACAGTATGACAATAACCCTTCTAAGCAGTCAAGGAAGCTTGGCATGTTCCCTGAAGGCGGGCGGTATAGAGCAACAAATAAGAAGCGCATACACTTAATGGTCAGCAATTCACAATCTGGCGTTGAGGAAGTTAATTCCTGAACAACTGTCATCTCTGGAAAGCTTTCCGCAACGAGAATTTCAAGGCCACCGCCACGTTTATCGTGTCGATTTAGGAGAAAATGGGAATAGCCAGGTAATCTATAACATTCCTCTTCTGTAGTGAACCAAGTTTCACTGAACATGAGAATAGAAAACTTAAATCCAAGTAATCAAAATGCGTCGAGATCGTGTTGTTTATTACGCAGAGAACGAGCATTTAGGTGCATACACGAGACAAATTCAGCATGTTGTACTGCGTTCAAAGAAACAAGGGCATTCTGCACTGTGAATATGGAACCTGGATATGCCTGCATGCTTGTCATGAGACTAGTTATGAATAAGACAAGTACAGACGGAAATGTATCAATGGACATTTCCAAGATCTGTCGCGCTATAGATCCTAAATATTTTATCTGTCTCGCTTCTCCTCATGAAAACCGTGCCATGTTTGTGCCAGACAAATTTAAACTGAAGTTGTTTACCAAGCATGCGTGCTCTGTAAAAAAGATTTCTGTTGGTTGCAGTCAGGTTTTCATCGATATACACCTCTAGGTTATCGACCTTCTTAGATCTAAGCTTAGATTTGTGCGCGAGCCATTGCTCACAGATCACACGGTTAGTGAACCTGGCAGTTATGACAGGTGTCTTTCCGGGTCTGGATGGAAGACGATGTATTGCCTCGATAGAACTTTTTTCCGGTTTAGTTACCTCAAGAACTGTTGCAATTTGATCAAGAATGTCGGACAGATTCTCGTTCTGAGAGTACGGGATGCCGTGTATCTCAAGGTTATTCCGTCTTCCGTATTGTTCAAGATTATTCAGGTCACGACTGATGTTATCAACTTTATCAGGCTGTACGGCGGACCCTTCGAACCTTTCAACTCGCTTCCGTAGAGCGTGCAGCTCTTGCTTCTGGGCGGAAAGTTCTGCCAGTACCTTGTCATATTTGTCTGACATCATCTGGAGCGAATTTTCCATATGTACAAGCGTTTCAGTCATGGTATTTACTCGTTCCGTTAGGGGCGTAAGGCTTGTAAGCATATGAAAGATTTTATCAAGCTTGTCGCTGTCCTTGTCGGGCTTCTTGTGTTTGGACGGTTCCGTCTTACAATTTTGGCATGTCCAGTTATTTCGGTTTGTGCGAACGTTGGAGCAGTCGCCAACATGAAACGGGGCATTACAATCCTGGCAGAAGATGATAGAGTCACGTGCCGTCAGTATATTTCCACAAGTTGCGCATGTGTCAGCACAGGTAGCCATAGTACATACACACCGGACACACAGATATAGCAAGATATGAAAGCAGACAAAACCAGTCAAAAGCAGTCAGCGGCGTAGGAATGCAAGTGGGACAAACCAAAAGGTGTGCAACGCTCACCTGTATGATACAGAGGGTTAGGATAACACAACTAGGTGGTTGCGCCGCTGACTGCAGGGGACTTGAAGCCGGTATCTGCTAATGTAGGTGAAGCGCTGGCATCTCTGTTGTCTTGTAGCCAATCACTCGCCGACGATTCCTCAGATGGAGATGGTGCCGCGTGGTAGAAGATAGTAGCAATGACGACACGATAGCAGGTTCTTTCCTCCAAAATTGCGTGTGTTTGACGAAAGGACCGGTCTCCGTAGCCAACAGGTTCGCCTGTATGATACAGAGGGTTAGGATAACACAACTAGGTGGTTGCGCCGCTGACTGCAGGGGACTTGAAGCCGGTATCTGCTAATGTAGGTGAAGCGCTGGCATCTCTGTTGTCTTGTAGCCAATCACTCGCCGACGATTCCTCAGATGGAGATGGTGCCGCGTGGTAGAAGATAGTAGCAATGACGACACGATAGCAGGTTCTTTCCTCCAAAATTGCGTGTGTTTGACGAAAGGACCGGTCTCCGTAGCCAACAGGTTCGCCTGTATGATACAGAGGGTTAGGATAACACAACTAGGTGGTTGCGCCGCTGACTGCAGGGGACTTGAAGCCGGTATCTGCTAATGTAGGTGAAGCGCTGGCATCTCTGTTGTCTTGTAGCCAATCACTCGCCGACGATTCCTCAGATGGAGATGGTGCCGCGTGGTAGAAGATAGTAGCAATGACGACACGATAGCAGGTTCTTTCCTCCAAAATTGCGTGTGTTTGACGAAAGGACCGGTCTCCGTAGCCAACAGGTTCGCCTGTATGATACAGAGGGTTAGGATAACACAACTAGGTGGTTGCGCCGCTGACTGCAGGGGACTTGAAGCCGGTATCTGCTAATGTAGGTGAAGCGCTGGCATCTCTGTTGTCTTGTAGCCAATCACTCGCCGACGATTCCTCAGATGGAGATGGTGCCGCGTGGTAGAAGATAGTAGCAATGACGACACGATAGCAGGTTCTTTCCTCCAAAATTGCGTGTGTTTGACGAAAGGACCGGTCTCCGTAGCCAACAGGTTCGCCTGTATGATACAGAGGGTTAGGATAACACAACTAGGTGGTTGCGCCGCTGACTGCAGGGGACTTGAAGCCGGTATCTGCTAATGTAGGTGAAGCGCTGGCATCTCTGTTGTCTTGTAGCCAATCACTCGCCGACGATTCCTCAGATGGAGATGGTGCCGCGTGGTAGAAGATAGTAGCAATGACGACACGATAGCAGGTTCTTTCCTCCAAAATTGCGTGTGTTTGACGAAAGGACCGGTCTCCGTAGCCAACAGGTTCGCCTGTATGATACAGAGGGTTAGGATAACACAACTAGGTGGTTGCGCCGCTGACTGCAGGGGACTTGAAGCCGGTATCTGCTAATGTAGGTGAAGCGCTGGCATCTCTGTTGTCTTGTAGCCAATCACTCGCCGACGATTCCTCAGATGGAGATGGTGCCGCGTGGTAGAAGATAGTAGCAATGACGACACGATAGCAGGTTCTTTCCTCCAAAATTGCGTGTGTTTGACGAAAGGACCGGTCTCCGTAGCCAACAGGTTCGCCTGTATGATACAGAGGGTTAGGATAACACAACTAGGTGGTTGCGCCGCTGACTGCAGGGGACTTGAAGCCGGTATCTGCTAATGTAGGTGAAGCGCTGGCATCTCTGTTGTCTTGTAGCCAATCACTCGCCGACGATTCCTCAGATGGAGATGGTGCCGCGTGGTAGAAGATAGTAGCAATGACGACACGATAGCAGGTTCTTTCCTCCAAAATTGCGTGTGTTTGACGAAAGGACCGGTCTCCGTAGCCAACAGGTTCGCCTGTATGATACAGAGGGTTAGGATAACACAACTAGGTGGTTGCGCCGCTGACTGCAGGGGACTTGAAGCCGGTATCTGCTAATGTAGGTGAAGCGCTGGCATCTCTGTTGTCTTGTAGCCAATCACTCGCCGACGATTCCTCAGATGGAGATGGTGCCGCGTGGTAGAAGATAGTAGCAATGACGACACGATAGCAGGTTCTTTCCTCCAAAATTGCGTGTGTTTGACGAAAGGACCGGTCTCCGTAGCCAACAGGTTCGCCTGTATGATACAGAGGGTTAGGATAACACAACTAGGTGGTTGCGCCGCTGACTGCAGGGGACTTGAAGCCGGTATCTGCTAATGTAGGTGAAGCGCTGGCATCTCTGTTGTCTTGTAGCCAATCACTCGCCGACGATTCCTCAGATGGAGATGGTGCCGCGTGGTAGAAGATAGTAGCAATGACGACACGATAGCAGGTTCTTTCCTCCAAAATTGCGTGTGTTTGACGAAAGGACCGGTCTCCGTAGCCAACAGGTTCGCCTGTATGATACAGAGGGTCAGGATAACACAACTAGGTGGTTGCGACGCTGACTGCGACAACATGTCTAGCCATGCCAAATGCAAGGTGTTTTTTATTGTGATGCGTAGAATTCATTATAATGATGACAACGATTACACTTATTGTTTCGGTTATATACTTGTTTACTTCGATAGATTACAGTTCTATTTCAAACTCTGAAGTTTTCGTTTGTTGTCTTCATTGATGAATTCCGAAGACATCAAATAGTTTATTCTGATTATTGGGCGCTTGAATCCAGCGTTGATTAACGCAGGCGCTATGTTGTCGCCATGTGCTCGAACAACTTGCACTTTGTCGCGATGAACTTGCACAGTCTCTTATTGATGTTTTCTTTCTTTGTATGAAGACTCTTGAATGGCGTACAAGAGTATTAGATGAAAATCATCCGGGGGTCCACCACAATTGATATGTTTGTTGAGTTTCAACAGGTGATAATACGTCAGACCTTGCACGACAATATTGAACTTCTGCTCATTCGACATCACAGACTGGTAGAATCAAATAATTGCGTTGCCGTGGTAGTGGAACATATCATGTGATAAGATTTTATGTACTTCCCATCTCAGATATGTGTAATTTCAACAAATCCGCAATGAATCGTGCGATATAGACCGCTTGTGTATGATAATTTGATCAGACTGCTTTCTTGATAAACGCAATGGCAATTGCAATGATTACAATTACATCTGGTCTAGTGTATTCCAATTCTTCGTTAGCAAACCCCAAAAACTCCGCCATCAATCCCAGTGGCCCTTCCGACGTTGATGTGCAGGTATTTTTATAAGTATTGTAGATTCGGCATATAAATGCTTGCACCTTCAGTTCTGTAGCTTGTACCATATCTCCGAATATGACCATGTCTAGGACGTATTGAAATGCAGCGATAATGGAATCGCTTCGCGGCTCTTCCTTTTCGAAGCAGTTTTTTATCACATCTTCCCATGACTTATGGTATCGAGTACAAAATCTGTCCATCTTTTCAATGTAGAGCAATTGTCTCTTGTGTTTTCAAGTGCACGTCTACACTTAATTAAAAGCATATCTATGTTTATTTTATTGATTAAAATTTTATTATCTGGTTTAGAATGCTATAATCTCCACCTGTCAGAGAATTATTCTTTTGATTTTGTTTCAAGTATTGACTCGACTGATATTCCATGAGTGACGGAATCTGGGCTTGTTGGTATGAGACCATATTCCTGCTGAGCGCTATTGACGAGGACTTAAGAAGACTTTCTTCTTAAGTCCTCGTCTTATAGCGCTCAGCAGGAATATGGTGATATTCTATGAGTTGTGAACTTACTGCATGAAAGAATTATTGTCTTGTATTTGTTTCAATTGTTCACTCTTTTGAGATAAGTAGAAATAATCTCTGAGTTGGGAATGCCTCATAACTCTGAGTTGCATTTCACATTTGATATTTCTGTGTGGTTCATTAGAAATTTCTGTTACAAGAATTACAAAATTGATTACAAAATTATGTAATTAAAAATTGATGTAATTAAATTTGTTTCTCGTTTTTTGATTGAGTATCGTTGCTGCCAATTAATAATTTGGACTTTCTCTACATGTTCAATAACAATATCGCATCTCTACAAACTTAGTCGACTTGACAACCACTTTGACGAAAGATTTCAGTCTCAAGGAAAGGATGCGAAAAGATAGTGATCCCCGCGAGTGGTATCAACATCTATTTGCGCTGCACAATAAAATATATCGCCTTTGAACTCTCTTATCTGACCTGTAGAGCGCCCCGTTTGCCGGACGAAGTAATATAGCCCCTAACCCTTTGAGTGATAAAGCATGCGCGGTGCTATGGTCACATAGATAGAGACATAAAGTCTCACGGCTTTGAGGAAGAGAGTGAAAACAGTGCATATTTTCTACGTCTTGGATACCTCTATCAAGGTTCGTAGTGTTTGTTAGAATGAAAATTGTATATTGGTCGATTTTATGATGGTTCAATGATAGAATATTTTCCTCTGTTGTTGTTTAGGTGTCGCCGCGTTCTTCAGCGTTATGTCTGTGCTATATTGTAATATTTCGCCTTTTGATTGATTGATTAGCTATTATTTCTCTATGTGTAGGATGGTGCGCAGGTTTGGCTCTCTATTAATAGTAGCTGTTGATCGTGTTGTTTCTCGTTATTTCCTTACGTCTATTTTGTTCACTTAATAAGAAATTAGAAGTTGAGTAATGTTGGAATATGAAATTGAGATTCCCTATTGCGCTCGAAATGTTATGACAGATATTCACGATATTGCAATGATGGTTCTCACGTACAGGAATATTAGACTTTTTATAATACAACTTGTAATTTGATTGTCATCATATTGTTTAAGAATATCTTCTTTGTAGTGGTATAGATCTTATTTCCTCTTGTGTTCTTGTCGTTCGTGTTCCGCGGTCTTCCATACATCTATCGGCACCCGTCTTCAAGAAATCAGGGCAGATATCATTAGGTCTGGTTGTTGGCTAGGAGCGTGCTATGTGGTGAAGTTCATTTTTAACATGTCTATTTTCTGATGAGTTTGATTTCTTCTTATTTTCTGAATGACAGATTACTATGTTGTTTTGATTAGGAATATCTTCTTTGTAGTGGTATAGATTTTATTTCCTCTTGTGTTCGTGTCATTCTTTGTCGTTCGTGTTCCTTGGTCTTCCATACATCTATTGGCAGCCGTCTTCAACTAATCAGGGCAGATATCATCAGATCTGGTTGTTGGCTAGGAGCGTGCTATGTGGTGATGTTCATTTTTAACATGTCTATTTTCTGATGAGTTTGATTTTTGCTTCTGATTTTCTGAATGATATATTACTATATGGTTTTGATTAGGAATATCTTCTTTGTAGTGGTATAGATTTTATTTCCTCTTGTGTTCGTGTCCCATAGTCTTCCAGGGCCTCTGCTGTTCACAGTTAATTACATACAACTATCAGAACTTCCTGCTACTGCACTGATGGTTCTCATGTATAGGAATATTATACTTTTTATAACACAGCTTATAATTTTGTTTATAATGATATTGATTAAGAATATCTTCTTTGATTAAATGTGTTGATCGTTTCTCGTTTTGATATGGTGTAGCTATTATTTCCCTACATGTTGGATGATTTGTTCTATATTAATGCTATGTGTTGATCGTGTTGATTCGAATTATTGCCTTATGTCTGCGCTATTCACTTCAATAGAAATTGATTAATTAAATTTGTGTGATATTGGAATATTAAACTTAGCTTCCATATTGTGCTCGAAATTACTTACATCGATCAGGTTCCCACATCTCAGACTTTTTATAATAAAACTTGTAATTTTGATTGTAATCGTATTGATTAAGAACATCTTCTTTGATTAAATGTGTTATCACTTCTGATTCACTGAAAACTTGTGTGTATGATTACAGTTAATAAAAAATATTGTGTTTGATCTGTGAAACGTATTCAATGCTATTGTATCATACCTTTAATAAGTATATTCTTTGTTATGTGTATTGTGTTTCTTCTGCATCAGGTTTCTTGGCTGGGTTTTTCTCCTTCACACAGAGTCATAACATAATTTCTGACACTAATGACTTTAATAAATATATTTTCACTTGCACTTTTGTGTATGGCTATCCTTTGCATTTAAACAGCCTACTGCACACCTGTTGTAGCTGGAAAAAAATTGCGATTGAATTCGGCACAGATTGAAAAATGACGAAAGAAGTCGGCCCAGGATGAAAAATGTGAGCGGGTAAGCGCGCACGCAGCCCTACGGACACGCGCCACCCACCGCAGCACCCCTCCACCCGAGCGCCGCCTGCCGCGCACAGGAAAAAATCACGAAAAAAAGTCGGCGCGACGGTAGCGCTGCTCTGGCGGGGGTGCCGTAGTTTCGCTATGCCGTAGTTTCTGACAGCCCTCCTACTACTATTGGTTCTCATTGGACAAATTAGCTCCCAGTTCCCTGGAAGACTCCTTCACCACAACATTTCTTCAGGCGCTCAAACATAAAGTCAGCTTTCCCGCAACACTTCCCATTACTTCAATGAAAAATACCTGCTATATTCACATTAAATGAATTGGATGCATCAATTCTCATTGAGACTCATTGAAATTCATGCGGGCGCTAAATGGGATGGGGTCTACTTTTTCCAGCAGGGATGTAACTCAAGGTGAAATACAGGAACGTTTTTTCACCTCTACATGAGGTTTATCTATCTGACGAGTCAGTTTTCTTAATCATTCTGATGAGGTCAGAATACCCACCACACAGACTTCAACTTCAAAACCCATCAGGCGGACTTCACCTTCAAAACTCATCACGTGGACTTCAACTTCAAATCCCATCATAGCCCTTCATTCAACTTTAACTTCACATCACATTATAGCCCTTCATTCAACATCACATCATTCTCTATGAGGTGATGGTGAATGAAGTCGGTGAAGGCCATCATGAATGAATTCGCCGACCTATGGTGGTGCCTATGGCAAGCTTGTCCAGCGAAGTCACCACACCAGCACCGTTATCATTATGCTGGTCATCAGTATGCAATTACCAGAAGGACACAGCTGACCCCTCGCAAACATCACAAAAAAGATCTAAGCCGCTTATGCTTGGGCCCATAAACGGATTCCCTTGGCACAAACCATTGCCTTGCAGCATGCAATGTTACAGGACTAGTATTCTGCAAATGTTGTCAGCTGCAAGTGAAAGCTTGTGTTTGGTGATCTCGTTCTTTCGACAGAGAAACAAAACATTCTAAAAGATCACTTGTGACGCCGCTGCATGTCACGAAAGCATTGCTCCGCCTCATTTCATGTTTGTCATAGAATGGCAACTTTAAAAATTACTCACACACGCTGAACAAAAAACGACCCGGAGATACTTTCAGTATTGGTAGCCTGGATAATGATTAGTACCTCGGTGGTAAATTCGGATCTGTAACTCATCAACCAATCCCTTTTTTGCACTCTGAATTTGCCGATATTTGCTCAAAAGGCCAACTTTGCACTTTTTTTTAGAAAATAAACCATATGTCACATGACCTAAAATATTTTTCTCTGCAATTTATTGGAGCTTAACTATCTGAGAAAAATATCATCAGCTGATTTTAGCAAATCGTTGTTAAGGGAAAAAAATCTGGACTTGGCACAATGTGCGTTGACTTTGCTTGTCAAGTACGTTTTAATGTGTTGATTGCTTGAGGTATGGAAGCTGTCAGAGACGACACTATTCTTCCTTAGAATGACCTAATTCGATTTTTTTATTTATTTACAGCCATATCCCCTCCACAAGCCCCATAGCGCGCCCAACTTTTCCGCCCGGGGCTGACATTTGATCCTGCCCTACGGCCGTTCTAAACTGCATTTTAACTGGTACGCGTTTACGCATGTCCCTACATCATATATTTTTTTTCTCCGAAATTGACATTGGTCGAGCAAAACCATTGGGATGTTTGACCTGGTATGAGTCTGATTTTTTTAAAAATCCGTAGATACTCTGCCCCACGTACCAACAGATGTTTGCCAAATATTTACTGAAAAATTGAGCCAGTCTCGATTTGTGGGGGGTCAAATATATAGACAAAAGACTAAAACAATATAGCATGAAGAAAGAAGCTGAGAGGGCGAAGTTGTTCACATGGACAGTGGTGTGTCGCAAAAAATGACACAAAGTGTCGCACAATTGTGCCAGAGGTGATTCGTTTGCCTTTTTTTATTTTTAGTGTGAGAAGTGGTCCCATATATGGCACTATTTCTTGCATGGTATAGCAATTTCTTCTATGTACCATGCATTGAAGGAGCAAGGCAGGAAAGATGTCTGCTTGCATGCCACACCCCATACAACGTGTTGATACTTTTTAAAGCTTTTCTGCACAGCAGACTTTGCAACATTACATTTTAAACCATGCTGTTTTTTAAAAGTTTGCTTACCAAAGTGAAACAGTTGATGAAGGAGTGTAAAGCCACATGATTTGACCTGGAAATGCCCCAGGGGTACAACAAAAGCAAGTATGCATGATCCTGACTCAGAGAATTACCTGTCAAATGGTAGACCAGAGCCATCGAAGCACTCAAATGGTGAGCGTGCTGTACATCCCAGGTGTAGTGTGTCACACTTAAAAGTATTTTCTTGCACTTGTGGAAAAGTACATTTGGACGTTTCGATATGTCTGACTACTGCCACCCCAATGTTTGTCATATTTCTCCATCGACTGCTAACGACAGACTTTGACAAAACTGTCGTAGTTAAAATTGAATTATGCAAAACCTGCTGTCCGGACAAGTTTCAAAATGCTCCAATGTCTTCTGTGGACTGTGGTAAGTAAGCACAAATTTTGTCGCTTTTTTTAATGCAATGTGCCCTAAAATAAGCACATATATGCAATAAATATCGCAGAAACATATGTGCCCGTCTCAAACTGCAAATTTAAAGCGATAAATGGAATCGCCTTTGTCACTTTGCTACGGCTTCATTATATCATTCTGTGCGGCAAAACCCAGTGCATGTCCATGAGAAGTCTGCCCCGTCAGATTCTCATTCATAGTATGAATTTCACCTTTACGTAAACACAGAGCAGTTAAATAGTTCCAATAAAGCTTTGGCGAATGCCTATTGGTAGGGTGGAGCATCTATAGTTTTTTTTTTTTTTTTTCGGAAAAGAGCTGAGGCGGGTCGAGCAGGATCATTGGATGGTGTGGAATGACCCTGCTATTTTTCAGGTTATTTTTGGAAATATCTGAAGCGCTTCCAAAATAATTTCCATCTAATACTGCAGTACACAGCTGCTTCACAGAGCATACTAATGACGAGTGAGTACATGGAGCAAATGGTATTGGTGGCGAGACCCTCACTAGGGACGGTGTCGGTGATGGACTCCTCGAATTACTGAGGCTCCTTTGCGACTGCAATATCTCTGAAGAACTGTCCTCGACCGCAGAAAAGTTTAACTCGGCTGTGTCAGAGGGTGGAGAATATGGAGCGGAACTACAAGCAAGCGCGACGCATTCAGCTAAGTGGTTCCGAAGCTGGCGGCGAAATGTGCGTCCACTGTCTTTTGGCATTTTCTGGCGGATGGAAACTTACTAATAGATGTCAGTTACCTCTACTTATGGTCGTTTATATCCTTGCTGAAAGACCAAGCGACACAGCTCACAAAGACGATGGCGCGTTCAACTTCTGCTTCTTAATGTGTGTCCGGTAATGGCGGATGGCGGGAGCAAACAATATCGAAGCAACCCGCGCGTACGCAGAACACTTTGTTTCGTATATAGGATAAATAAAAACTTTCATGTGAAACTCTCTCCTTCTAAATACCCATTTTTTATAGCTAGCAATAATTTACACCTAGAATTGTTCCCGATTTGTTGTTTGGTTTCAGGAACTTTATGCACTGACTGCAACCACAGCAATTCTGACGCCGACAGGCGGCCCAAAGTAGCACTCGGTAAATGCAAATCGTGGGGTGTTCGCTTCATGGCTCGCGTGTGAATACCACGAATTGTTGGAATGTTGACGGTGTGTGTGTTTGTGTCACTTTGTTGTTTCAGCATGGTCCAAGCTTCTTCCTTTTTGTTTCACAGCGTACTGTGCTACTGAGCAGGGAATCCCGCATTCTTTGCCACCATGAAGTGCTTGTGTCTCTTTCAAGTGTTCTGTCGTCAGTGCCGAGGAGTGTCATACTAACGTTTAATGTTTACGCTGCGTGCTGTGTTAGAGTTAGTCATTCAAGCATGTCCCACACACATGGCCTTTTTCTGTACGCATACCTGCTCCGGGTTGTGACGCCGACGTGTATCGAGGGCTTGTTTTGTGCAAACGGAGTCTCCCTGTACAAGCAGGTGATCCGCTACGGCTTGTTGTGTTGGGCCGTCAACATATCGATACAACTTGTATTGAACTTAAAAGCACGTAGTCAGTGTGTTCACCTTGTAACTATCTTCAATGAACTGGAATCTGGCGCCCCAAATTTTCCCTACGACAGAGTTTACACTTCAGGACTGATGAGCAAAATACCTGCCGACAATCACACCTGAAGCACAGTGGGATGTGCATTCCAAATGTACTTAAAGGACACATTCATGCTATTGCACTATAAAGTATTTATCAAATTTTTTGCAACTCCGTTAGGACAGTAAATTAAAGAAGCTTGGGACAGCTTGAAGAGGGCCGACTTGCAGTGTATGTGCAAGTCAATTACAAAAGAACAGGACTAAGGTAGAATATGTGTTACGTCTCTGTCATGCGGTCTAGCAAGAGTGCTCCGCGCGGATATCAGGACTATACTTTTGGTGTGTGCAGTTCACCCGAAGCAAACCCCGAACGAATGAATTGACCAATGCATAGCGAATACAGCACATCTTACAAAAGAGATAAGAAACAAAGTCTAACCTTGTGCCGACTGAGAGTCTGCGAAAGGTGGGGTCCTTGCTGGCCTGTATTCTGCTGATGGACTGCACAGACACAGCACACACTAACAAAACCCTCAACTATTGTTTGGTCATGTGACAACTTGGTCGCCGTGACATCCCTCGCTGCCACTCGTCGATATGCAGAGCACCGTTAACTACCGATGCTGGTCCCGCAGAGTCCTGATCCCACGCAAGACAGAATTAAGCAATCATGCTCCCACCAAGTCTGCTGAGCGACTCCACCTGTCTCCTCTCCTTGGGCCCTTATGGTACATTCAATTCACGCATGTGTTCAGCTCGCCGCAGGTGCCAGACAAGAAAAAGAAAAAGTGCCACAAGCATAGCTTTTGCTATCTACAACATACCTGGGATGGGATGGGATTTATTATTTGTCTGTCATTGTTTGTCTCAGACACTGAGGGAGTCAGCCCTAGTCGAGTAGCCCAACACCACGGATGCGCCGGTGTACGTACGTACTCCAGGTCGCCACCATGGGTGTACACCGTTTTTTTTGTGTGCTATTTTCCTCCTTCTGCATTGCAAGTTAGTTTCCATACTGCCATGTGTCACCGCTTCGTACACATTTTTTTGCAAATGCTAGTTCTGAAGCCCAGCCAGTTAGCGCTTACCAATGAATATGAACTGTAGACAGATTAAATTCTGTTTACAGCTGCTCAGGCAACCAGCTGTGCCAGAGGAAAGCATTTTATTTCCATATTCGTTCATCCTCTCATATCTTGGCGTGCCATGAAAAAGGGAGCACAGCAACCCATTTTCTTGTTAAAAAGAACGCTGATTCTTGAAAGAAAACTCATGATATTTTCCACTCTTTGTCGTTGTGTTTCGAGTTGGGTTCTTGACGAGAAAGCACAAGACGAGAAATACTTGAGACAAAGTACTACTGAGAAATGTACTTCAGCAGTTGAGTGTCACTTCAAGTACTGCCGATTACTGCACTTCAGGTAACCTATGTTGCAGAGGAAGACTATATGCACACTGTTCTCTAAAGAAATGCGATATGAAGTAATTATCTGCAAAGTACTAAGTACGTCTGCGAAGGGATCTCCGTAGGATAAAGATATTTGGGTATCCCTACAACGATATCCGACGGAAGCCCCAAGGACGTCCGCAATCGGACACGGACATTCGGATCGATTTCGGACGTCCGTAGGAGAACATGTTCTGACTGGGTTACAACACACCATGGGGAAGACGCGGCAAAGCAGTGTGTGAAGGCACTCATGGAAATGCGCGATGAGATGATCGCTTTGAATGCCTGGCCTGCCACTATGGTGCTGAGCGATGAGCAACACGCAGAGCACAGTGCCGCTACCCACTGCGCATACTGTAAACAGGAGTTGACGAAATATCTACCTCGTGTCCAGCACCATGATCATTCGAAGCATTGTACCGCTGGTGCGACCAATTATGTCGCAACATTGTGTAATCCCTGCAATGTCGCGTGCACTACCAGAGAAAAATTGCCGATCATGGTCCCCAGTTTATCTTACGATTTGGCTGGGCTGTTACGTGAACTTCACGTTCTGAGGTGGAAGCGACCTCCCTTCATTGTAGCCAGCTCCATGGAAAAATTTCGTTCGTTCGAAATTGACACCTTCCTCTTCAGAGTTACCATGCAGTACCTAAATTCAGCGCTGGGGGAGCTTGTGGAAACTGTCAAATGCATGGGGGGCGCAAAGGCGTTCCAATGCCTTAAGCAGGTATTTGGAGACGACTACGAAATTTTGCTTCGTAAAGGTGTATTCCCGTACAGCTATATTAGTTCTTTCGCAGTGTACGATGAATTGGCCCTACCAGAAAAATCCGCCTTTCGAAACAATCTAACTGGGGAGGATATAAGTGACGAAGACTACCAGTACGCTCTGCATGTATTTGAACATTTTGGGTGCTCGAGTTTACAGGATTATAACGCATTGTACCTGAAAACGGATGCCCTGTTACATGCAGACATAATGCAGCACTTCCGACGCCTGTGCTACGGTGCACGCGGATTGGAATTGCTTCATTGTGTTTCTCTGGCATCCTATTCGTGGTAATGCGCCCTAAATTACACGCAGGCAAAATTGGAATTGATCACCGAAGAGGACATGTACAGAACCATTGAATCGGGTGTTAGAGGCGTCTGAGCTGCCTATTTTCTTTCTTGATTTTATCGTATTTGCGTTGCAGCTCCTTCAGATCCTTCTTTCGAACCAGCTCGTCGTCGTCTGATGAGTAGATAACTTGCGATAGGTGTCTCTCCTGCGAAGCAGCTACCAACTTATGCCTTTTAGCTGCTGTAATCTCCTTTTCTGCAGCACCCTGGCAAAGCAGAGGTATAAATCATTGTGAGGACTGAGTAAGAAAAAATGGTCCAGTTAGTACAACTTCATGATGCATGAAACACTGACACGTGCAACAGCCTTTCCTGCGTCTGTTACATCTGCTGTAAGTGCTTGTTCCTTTCTGCAGTTGTTTACTTTACAGCTGTTTGTATCGTTCAATGTTTGTCAGAACTGAGCCAGGGTATAATGGCTGCCCGGGAGGACGATCTTCTGAAGTAGCTTGGCAGACACTATTATCTTCTTCAAGTTTCCTTTAATTGTCAGTTGTAGACACAGGTTCAGAAAATGATGTTCCTTCGCACGGTTCATCACAGGTGCTGCCAGCTGTGTTGAAAGAGATGGTCACATTGTCACTGTTAGGCACTGTAGTCAACGGCTGATCTTGAGGTTGCGCTGCATTTTCATCTGAAGAGCTTTCACCAACACTACTTAATAGTGGGTTCCCCTGGGAAACAGTACCTGCTCTCTGATATCTGCTTTGTGTTCGGCGGGGCGCCCGTGAGACTAGCAACATGTTAGCACAGTTGTTGCTTCATTAATGTACTCATCAGTGAAAGCGTTACAAAAGAACAGACTGCATGAAACATAAATAAATCATCTACAGGAGATCTGAAGAAAAAACAGTTAACAAAAATCAAAATCGAGGACTTGCTAGCAGAACGTTGTGGAATTCTTACCATACACAAACATTGTCTTGTGGCACACACGTGGCGTATAAAAAAAATTAAATGAGACACACGAGCGTAGAAATGAGCGAAGTTCTCAAGAAGTTGTTGTGTTACTCCTTGTGTATGTGCCACTTCTATTCCATATAAAAAGTGTAATGTGCTAACTAAGCAACATGAAACATGGATAAACTAAAGAATTAGTAATAAACTATAACTAAATTAAGACAATACTGGAATCTTGATTCATAATACTGGTATAATTATCACCTGAGTGAAAGAAATATTGCCTGAAAACTTACTGGTGACCCATGTACCATGTCCATGTACCATGTCCATGTACCATGTCCATGTACCCATGTACCAGAATGAAAAAATACACACTCCGACTCAATTGAATTGCATCAAAAAATGAAATTTATTTACTCTATTAGATCACAGCAGCATAAACACAGCCACAGATGTTGTTTTCATGACCACGCAAAAGAATATGTTTCATTGAATGGAACCTATAAAACGAACATGAACTAATGAATGCATCTTTGCATTCCACCTACGAGTAGAATGTGCTCAAACGATTGTGTGACATGCAAATCCAGCTTGTTAGTAGGAATAGATGATCACGAATGTCATGTATGGCTTCATACATGATTATTTGCTTAACTTTTGCTACAAAAACTATTCGCTCTAATTTCTCGGAAATATATGGAGCATAAAGCTCAACACTGTACAAGCAACATACATGTACCCACTTTCCCACTCAGCAGGTACTTGTTAATTTCTAAATTATAGATAGTCAACATGTTATGTGCATGGAAGAAAATAATACGCAATTGTAATTTTGTATATTGTTAAAAATTGCGATAAAATCCCTCATGCCTGATGACAAGGCAACACTAGGCTTTAATATGTATCAAAGACTAAGCCCAGGTTTTGATATGGTTAATCACCAAGTTTTGCCCTTTCCCTGAGTAGACCGCTGGTTTTAAAAAAAAATAACAAAGACGCCCCACAAATGTCTGGCATGCTTCGGAAGATCATGTATTTACGTTGTCCAACAGATCGTCTACCTAAGGTCACTTTGCTTAATTCAATTCCGTGGTTGTCCTCCAATAGCATAGAGCCCTTTGTTCTAATATGGTCATTCATTGTGGCATTTTTCTGCTGAATTTTGCAGTCTGGCATTTTTATTGTGGCTCTTTATACAGGCTGCAAAAAAAACAAAACAGAGGGTTGTCTTCTGCAATCTTAACAAACCCAAGTATATAACCCAAAAGTATATTCGTGTTGAATTTTCGTGGCAGTAATGACTTTAGCGCATAAATACTGATCCATGACTTGAAAACCCGAGACGAGGTAAGGACAATAACAGACAAACATAAACACGGTCTCACTTGAGACCGTGTTTGTGTTTGTCTGTTAATTGTCCCTACCTCGTCTCCGGTTTTCAAGTCATGGATTGTCACCACCAGCTCGCTTGCTACCTAACTTTCCTTTCGTCACATGCTGATGTCACCACAAGTGAAATGGGCACTTGAGCGAGGCTGTAGAAATTCCTTCAATTCACTTCACAGCTTGGAAGATGCATTACGCCTGTAATGAAGAAAACAAATATCAGATGAAAATTCTCGCACTCTCACTGGCCATAATTATAATGTTCTCATAATGTAGAACCAGCGAGTCATTATCAAACATGAAAAATAAATTAATAAATCATCATGAAGTTAGTTACGGAGGCGTAAAACATATCCTGCAAAAGCTGCAGTGCGTCTACTGATAATGGAGCCAGCAAGTGAGACGAAATAACCACCATAACCACGCTGCAGTTCTGCTCCAAGGCTCATTCGTGCATTACAAGTACTGCAACACCGAATTAGGACAAACGAAGCGTGATGAAACACATGCTGCAGTTACGCGACAAGAGGAAGCAACACGGCACAATCTCTGAAATGCGAAATGATGGAGAGGATACTACGTAAGGCCAGAAAGAAAAGCGAATATTGATGAGCGGTAAATTCGCTTTCTTTCGACGGCAGTATACATTCAAGCTCGGCTCGCAATTCAGGGATCACGCCTTTCCGTGCAGATGACCAACGGAGCAAAGAGCTATTTGCATCTACACGAAATACCAATAACAGGAGTATAAGTTAAGCAATGTCAACACTTACCGATTGAATAAGCTGCAGAATATTCACGAAAAAGCCGGCGTAGTGCACCAAGCAGAAGGACAGCGGACGGCGGGAACAGCGTCGTAGCTCAACCCTATCAAGAAATCTTTTAGAATCCCATTAGATCATTGTACATGGCTTAATGTGTTTCCGGTGGGTCACCTAACACCCGAAAGGTGTTATATGCAACCCATTAGGACAAGGTAAGGGGTTTATATGTGACCTCAAGTAGATCCAATATCTCACCAGCCTATGTATCTTGGAGTCTTTTAAGATATCATACAAGTTCTATGTGAACCCCACAAGTTTCAACCTCATTGAAGAGTAACCTGAAAGAAGCCAATTGGGTCACATTACCTCATGTCAGGCATGTTCAAAAATATATAGTAGAGGCTACAAACGTACTAAGTGCCAGCTGAATTTTCATGAGGGGCTCGTTAAATTATCACGTTCTTATACATTCGTCCCTCACCCACATTTTTGCAACTTCGATGCTCTACCTCCAGAAAAAACACAAGGAAAATTTCTCAAGTGCTATATGGAACAGCAAAGTAGCAGGCAACTGTGAATGTCATGGGAGAGTTTTATACAGGACACATTTCACGTGTACAGTGTAAAATGCACTGCCATCACACGTACAAACATAGGCTGATTTCTTGAAAAGCATTATATGATGCGTACTCCTCAACATTTCACAACTGAAGATACAAGACAAAAGTTAACGAACACACACACACACACACACATTTTGATACCAGGTCACTTCATGGTGGCAAAGCTCGGCTTAGTGTTAATGATGAATTTTTCAAAACATGGTACGCTGCAAACTTGAAATTCACTAGGATATAGCATTGTCATAGCAATATTAAGCATTTTGTAGTTTTTTCTCTGTCCTTATATCATGTTCTATGGTTACGTAGTCACTACATCTGGCGTCACATGCCTTTGACCTGCGTTAAAGAGAAGCACTCCACTGTGTGGTTGGCACTGACACCATGTACGACATTAAATAAATAAATGAGGCATGATACTAAAGTGCAACATTTGCCGCTTGAGCCAGACCCCACTACAGTCCCGCGGGCTCTAGCAAACTATGAAGCAGGTACAGCAGAAACTCGTTATTGTCACCATGGCAGTTCCCACAGATTTTGGACTTCTCATATTGACGAACAGCAGTTGTTCTCACTAGCGTAAGGTAAGGGTACAGCTGCGGAGTGCGGAGCGAGAATCCGGGCCTGAGCCATTGTAGGTCAGAGCGACTGCTGGTACAGTGTAAGATGGCTCTAATATTGTGAGTTAAACATGTGTTCACCTCTTGTCGTAAGGAAAATCCCAGTCACTGTCAGAAATGAAATATTGCAATAACAAAGAAGATTTACATGCAGAGGCCATTGGGAGGGAGGGGTTCTCTAGGAAAGGTAGTATGACATCCATGTCAGGGTATCATGTTATCGAGTTTTGCCTATGTGGTAAATATGACCAAAACGACACGACTGTGGAGGACACGGTTAGCCAAAAATTGTCTGTTAGTACTTCGCATTCCCATGTTACCTCGGTTGCGCTTGGAAGTGTTGTGCCAATAGTGTATTTGGAGGTGGAACACACATGTTAATTACTCGAAAGAAATAGTCTTCCAACACCTGAATATCTGAGACGTGATAAACCACGGAGTGCTGGTTTTAGACAACCGTTGACAGAAGAACATGAGACAACCGTGTCCCCTACAGTACAACCAGATAAAAGGTCGACTTCAGCCTAATCAGTCTCTACATCATTCGGAATATCACAAATGAAGCTTTCATCTCCATGAACAGGCACACATTAACATCCGATGGCTTGGATACACAAAGTCCAGCATTGGTATCACGGATAAGATGAATGTGAGTCAGAGATGTGTTTGCCACCATAAGCACATCACACACAAGCAAAATGCTTTGCTGCGCACCACAGTGTACATCAAAAATTTTTGCAATCCTTGCATATTTCCCTTCTGGTAGGATGAAGACATATGATGTGCGAGTCTTTTTTGGTCTCGTGTACGACCTTGCGTGCAGCGATTTGCCACTTGCGATCACCCGCTCAAACACATTGGCTGACCACCCGTCTGGTCCAAGTTTCTCGTCCAATACTACAGTCTCCTGTGAAGTGAGTGGAAGCGCTGATGTGTTCTGCAGGCGAAGTTTCCCTTGGACATGACTGGAGCACATCATAGGGTATGCGTTTCTAGAAATTTTGGCACATGCAGTCTTCGCAACGTCAGAGGTAACATTTCAGGTGCAGGTACTGAACCTTCTGCTGCAGGTAATGTCGCTCTACAATTTGAAGAGGTACGCCCTTTGCTGCACTGATTAATTTTAGAAGTCTGCCATTGGTGCTTTCGAATGGGAAACAGGAATGTGCCCATAATGGGCCCATCTTTGAAACGCATTTCGGCAAATGCAGCAACTGATGAATGTTAAAGGTCATGAATTGGCTGCCATACAAGGCTTCTGTAGTGTTAACAAAGCTTACGAGGAGGCTGTTAACATGATCGATATCTTCAACTGAAACTGTCTTTTTCAGCATGACAAACACCGATTCAGAAAGGAGTTCAAAATGTTGTAGATATTTTGCTGCAAGAGTGCCCTTCAGAGAAAGTAGTCCATAGAAGATAAGCCAATTTTTCCATTCCGTGGCCTTCCAGTCTTCCCGGTCCTTGAGTGCACGTGGAAGTCGTGTAAACGAAATGGGTGGCTTGATCAGAAACAGAATGGTTTCAACACCAGACAGCTTGGACGGTGCGCCGATGTAACAGTCTCCTGATGAATATTGCAACCAATGATCTGTAATCTGCCTTGTTACTCCGAGTAGTACAGCGTGCATATAATCAACAGATACACCCTAGACGATGTCAAAGTGAGGCAAAAATCCAAGTGCTGACGATCCCTTTATGCCATGGCAGTCATGTCCGGTTTGAAGTGCTGTGGTCCCATCTTTTAAAGTCATTGCAGCTGTTCGTTCTTCGGGCAGTGCACCTTCCATGGGATACTTCATTGTTCCTGCATGAATGGATACATGTAAGTTAAACCAGCAGGAGAACAGCCTACATATGTTAAGGTGACTGGAGTCAGTGTTATGCAGCTGGCCCTGCTGTACCCCTCTTAACATTGTGCACAAAACAATTTGGATCAATGGAGATAGTAAAAGACTGGCCGGCACAACATCCCAGGTTACCCTAGATAATTGTAAACAGATGGTCCTTTGCACGGTGCGAGCGTTCAGAATTTTTTAGCAGTGAGGGTAATAGAAGTGTAGAAAATCTGAACTGTGGACACCAAAACTAACTAGGTTCTAGCATCACTGCGCGTCTGGCAGTCTGTGAGGCAGCATGAAAGAGGTCATTCGCTTACGGCTACCAATGTGAGCTCTGTGCTTACTTTACTTGTTTGTTTTACCGTGCATGTGTTCGAGGTTTCGTATCTCACTAGCTGTGATACGTAGGAAAATAACTTCTGTGTGTGCACTGGGGTATAGCACAATGTGTGCATGATGCAATGAACCATATTTATGCAAGTGTCACAACCTCCTTAAACAGTTCACAATGGCACCTACTATGGTAATAAAGTACAGCTTATCAACGGAGGTATGCATTTGCCGATGTCATGAAAAGAACAGGGAAAGACATATGCATAACTGAAATATACATAACTGAATGTGCATAACTCCTGAATAACTAAAAAAATGTATGTGGTACATACCTTTAATGGTTACTCCTTCATGCAAGCACCATGTGCACTCAAAATTGCCATTATACTGCTTCGAGTTTGTCACAGCAGCCCTTGCAGGAGAATCAAAGCATCCATAGAGTAAGTGAACGCCTGAGTTCATCTGACGTCCAGCCCACTCCCATGGTACCTCCCGAACACTTTTCACAACATCCACAAATTTCTTGAGGAACAATTGCATGGCAGGATGACTCTTCCCAAACCACAGGCCGCACATGATTACATTCTGCCATCTTAACTTTGGTGGCAGCTCATTGACCACTGCGAGGATTGGCCAAATAGAAAAGCGTGATGACTTAAATGTTGGGCTTCCGTTAGTGTTCATGACTAGTGTAAGGTCATGCACTCCAATTTTTCCTTTCCTGGACAGCGACTGAAATAAACGGCCATCCCCAATGTCTGCCATTACACGTTTTGTGGACTGACTTTGACTCAGTGTGGAGGCGAGTTCATTAGAGAAGTTGCGCACCATCGCCTTTAGTTGTGCTTTGACATCCATAACAGTGAAAAATCCACTAGTGGGCGATCCAATCTCGTTTTCGTTGTTGCACTCAGCACATTTCTTTCTCTCCTTTCCCTTTGGTCGAGGGTTCCTTTCTTCAAGGTAGGCACAGCAATATTGACAATAAAAATGATATGTGTGCCCAAAGGGTTTCCATAGCTTGCGGAAGTGATAAGCCGACTTCGGGAAATCCCAATCGGTACCAAACAGTGTGGAGAAAAGTTGCACAAGACCGTCCAACTGTAGCCAAGTAACTTTGAACGCCGACACGTAGGCCATGACAAGCACCACTACGTCGTGCACTACTTCGTGATACAGGTTTTTGTTCTCATTCTTGCACGTGCAATGACTTCTTTGACTTCGTCTTGGTATGCGTACGTGCGTTTTATCAAGGACAGGAAGCGTTGCATCGTTGCCGTGAGGGACATTCGAAACTTCAATCCAGAACGGCTTGACGATTTCGAAAAGACGCGTCCGTATTCTGTGAAGTGGACGTCTTCGAAAAACCCAAGGAAAATGGTCACTATCAAGCCCAAATATTGGGTCTGGCAGGTGAGTATCTTGTTATATAGCTACGATATATAGGACAAGTGATTTTAGGGTCATGATATACGTTGAGGTTGACCTTGCGCAGAAACGAAAGAAGAGGCAGACGCATTGCAAGCTAAGAGAATTGCCGTACCGCCACCGAGGATGGGGAGTGAACTGGATGTGGAAGAGATAACTTCTAATGAAGACAGTGACTGCTCTACGACCTACCAAGCAAGTTTCTGTCATTTCTTAATTGATACGTAGTCCACATGAGTTTTGAGAGAACGCTCTTTTCCTTTTCTTTCTGCACATCACGTTTTTTGCTTTACTGTAAACAGAGCGGTGAGACAACAAGTTAGGAGGAATTAAGTTATGACAATTAACGCTTTTTTTTAATTAATAGTTACTTTGCCCAAACAAAGTTGTAAATTTAGCGTGCTTACTTTTCTTGATAAACTTCAGATGAAGCGATAATTGCTTTTTGCATTGTAGGTTACTTTCTCCAACAGAATTTGAGGTGACGCTGATAAGGTTCTGTGTGTGCACGTTGCAGTGACATGGCACAGTAGTCATTTACATCGTGTGGGCAACTATAACCCACTTGCAATCACGTAACTCAAACTCCATTGTTTTTCGTTGTAACCAAGGACCAACCGTTTGTCAACCTGGCGTTGTCAGGGAATTTCGATACGACTGGAAAGGGCAGGGGATTTTCAGGGTATTTGCAAAAAAGCAGCAGAAGTAAGCAAAAAGCCAATGTCTCAGGAATCTTTACGAAAGAAACAGTTCCTTGATAGCACCATCTGTTTATGACTACAGCGCCACGTGTTGCAGTCTCAAGAGCCTCCTGAAACACCCGCATACAGGGTGTCCCAGAAAACTTGTCATTACATTTTAACTTTAATTTTAACTACACAACCTAGAGTTATGTGGTCAATGGCATTCCTTCTTACTATTCCCTACTTCCTGATGTGAATGTCACTTTTAGTATGTCACTTTTTACGAGCTGAACATAGAAATTTGCCAAGGAAGTGCATACCGAATTTACTCAAGTTCGTGATGGCCGGCTATCAATATCCGACAGGGATGTTGAGGAACTATCTCATAGGAAAAAACAACCTAACATATGCATTTTGGAGCGTCCACAGAGTAGCGCTTGACCGTGTTTTTTATGCAGTCACCCTCATTCCGACGAAAGGAGGTTGCTAAGCCCAGCCGACATAGGGGGATAGTAGAAAATGTGAGCTAAAACATGTCGTAAATGAATGTTTTTATTTTCTTGCTTCGCAACCAGGACAGGCATGGCTCATTGCACCTGGCTTCTGCTGGGATCATGCCTTCCCACCCCCGTTTCAAGAACTCTCAATCTTTCTATTATGACTGAAAGAGCACTGCGAGATGAAACAAAATATACTTTAGATAGAGACACACCGATGTGCTAACCTCCAACAACTTATTTTGAAAAAAAAAGAAAAGAAATGGTAGCCTACCCCCTTAAAGGAGTACAGAGGGCCATCCAAAAAATTTTCAGATGAAAACTTCTCATGAAAGTGTGTGTGTAATTTTACCGAATAGCACAAGAGGTTTTGATGTGTGCAATTTGTTTCCCTGAAAAAAACTCGCGTAAACATGGCTCCGCGCGTTCACCCTTAACTCGCCACTCTGGGTATAACGAGGAGGACGAAGTAGGATGCTACATCACCGCTGACGTTACAGGGAGAACTCATCCTGGTTTTCTGGTCAGTGCCAGCGGTCAGGCCTTGTCAGGCCAGGTGTTACCCTGGTGTTTCAGGTCAGCGCCTTGTCCTTTTGGCGCCGTAAATCAGTTTTGCCATTTCTCCCGGAAAATTGGGGATAGAAGGAGCAGCCAAATCATGACCGAGATAGGAGCAATGCTTTTTCAGATCCCCGAAGAGCCGAGTAGAAGATATTTTTCTGGACCGATCACCAAGAGTGACCCTTGTAGCGTCAGTGCGAGGTTCCACAGAGGCAGATCACAGGCTGGTACTGCTCTCCACCGCCGTTGCACACAGTCACTTTTTGCGGCATACTTTCAATTCAATTCCTGCAATAAATATGACTCTGTGGTGTCAATTACTTCGCATGGTGCATCTTACTGGCCTACTTAACAGTTTTATAGGAAGAAAACAGGGTGTTCAAAATGACTTCTATGCTACTTTAAATATGTGCCACACTAGCTGTTTCCTTCACTACTAGAGATGTCGAGGTACGCCAGCTCCTTATCTGACAGTGCGCGTACCAACAGGTCCAGATTTCTGCACTTTTCTATTATCCCTGTGTGGACTGGGTTTAGAACGCTCCTGTCGTTGGAATAAGAGCAATGGAAAGCAAAAAATGGTCAAGCGGTTTGCTGTGAGCGTTCTGAAACATATGATGTTTGGCTATTTTTTCCTGTGGGAGAGATCTTCAATATCTGTGCCAACTATCAGGAACTTGAGTAAAATCTGTCTTCCAGCAGAGTAAACGTGCTTCACATAGAGTGAGTAAAAAAGTAACCTTGACTTGCCAAATTTCCAAGTTCAGTTCATACACGTAAATCGTACAGTAAGAAGTGCCGTAGATCGTGCGACACTATGTGATGCAGCATTTGAATTATAATTTAATGACATGTTTTCTGGAACACCCTATATAAGCATGTGCTGCTTTCTCACTTGTAGAAATCATTGACTTTGCGGAAAGCAGCAAATGCTGCGAAGAAGAAGCTGGAGACAGACCTTGCAGCAGAAAGCAGAAGACGCTACATAGACACCTCAACCTCGGACGAAGATGAAGGCCTGGTCCGTGAGAGTGAAATGAAAGAAAAGAAGAGGCAAATAAAAGCATTAGAGCAACGGGTGAAAAGACTACAACATCAGAATGACAAGCTACAGGAAGCGCTTGTCTTGAAGGTTTTTAATCTAGGTAAATCTGCCTTTACACAGGTGCAGCCTCTTTCTTCCCTATGAATTGTCACGTAATTAATCCCTGGAGAAATTTATTTCAGATGCAGCGCATGTAAAACATCGGCACGCACCGGCTGACAGTGTCACGAAACTGCCTTCTTCCGTGAGCAAGGTGCCTGTCGTAGTTCTCCGAATATGTAAAATTTTAAAGTGGTCATCTTACAGCCATGCAGTCAGAACCAAGAAGATACTTGGCACTGGGACGAACTGAATGAGCCACCAACTGCGATGGCATTCGAGACCCTGACTGCTGTTCGTGAAGATTGCACTGATGTGGAGGAATCAACCAACTCAAATTTATCTTCAGGATACAAATCTGGAAGATCATCTCCACAGCAAGTTAGCCAGGGCAGCAAGCCACCTTATGTTGTAGAGAAGGGGCAGGTAAATGTTTGCTCGTAATCATCGCATAGTGACCTAAATATTGTGACTGAAATGTTCAAATTCAGCCGTCAATTGTACACTGAGGTGGCCCTGATAAAAATATGAGACAAATTGCATTCCATAGTATGCCTCTGTTCTGTTTTAGCAGTAAAACAATCGGTTTGGGCTGCTCTCGCGCGTTTGGCAGCAGCAGCTGCAATGCATCTTGGGGAATCACCAAGCTATGACATTTAGGCATACGCAATTGCTCAAACTTCTTGGCCCTACTTGTCAATGACCCAGCAGCAAACAGAGGTCTGACATTTGTCTTTGTTGCGGATTCACCTCGGAAACTCGTGTGGATTTTGTGCGAAAAGTATGACCACATCCTCACCATTGCAGATGAAAAGAAAGCTGTTAGGGATGCAGCTGTGTCTATTTTCTCCACTGTTGGCCTGCTCAACAAAAGCATTACCGGGTCGCCATCAAACAGACTTATTGCAAGTGGAGCTGTGGGCAAAGAGTCGGTTGACGGATCTAAGCTTGGAGCATTCTATAGTAAGTGATATCCTATGCGCGTGCATTGAAATCATGAATTCATTTCTACTTTTACTCAACAGACTTCTTCGAAAAGTATTGTGAAACACATTCACTAAAGAAGCAAAAGAAAGATCAACAGCTCTTTGTGCGCGATGTGCTTAGTGCGAAGATCAGAGACGTCGCGAAGACTCACAAGATTCAAAAAATGAGAGTAGCTTTGGTAAGCACGTAAATGTGGTGACAGAATTTGAGCAGTAAAAACAATTTAGAGCTATGTACATTAAAAGATCATCAACCTGAATTTGCTAAGTCAGCAAAGAAACTTAGAATTTAGTGGGCTTACAAGCTAAGCAAACTCAAATACGTGGTTAACTTTCAACTTTTTTTTTACATCAAGACGTCTTCACTGATGCCCAACACGAAGAGAAAAAAAAACACTCACTCTTGTTTATCTGCAGGCTGTAATTTCATAACGTTACCATTTTTAAACGCAATATTGAGTACATGGTATCCGCATGCATTCTGTTTGCTTCTACGAAGTCCCGCACTATATAAATGGAAGCCTGCACATTAGCAAACGATGGCACATACAGCAGCTCCTCATCAGCTTCAGCAATCTGAACGTGAGCGAAATCCAAGCAAAGTAAACGCGAACGGTCGAGGCTTTGCAGCCTTCATAACCACCACTTTGTTTTTGATCGTAAGCACTTTGTACTTCGGTATGGTTCCTTCACACAGCAGTGAATCACAAGTTGCTTTCCAAAACCTCTGAGAACACAAATAGAAGTAACAAGATGCAATGAGAAAGTGAGGGGCGAGGAAAGCAGCAGACGAAAGCGTGGTGTTGTGTAGTAGATGTTGTGCAATATAATTAGCAAGTCTTTGAGCACATGGCTTTCGAGGGCGCTGTGAAGCTGAGGGTGACTCACCGATGCACCACACTGAGGGACATGAAGGAATTGTGCGAAAAACATTTTGAAATAAGTAGTGTGCACATATGTTGAATTAAGTGGTGAGACTACATTACGCATAAGTGGCACTACACAAGTTATTCTAATTATCCAAAACTTTTAATTAGGCGAAGTTGAATCTACGGGCTTTCACTGTTGTAGCATTTCTTAGCCATGTGATGTACATGTACAGTTAAAACAATGAGCCTGTTTTCTGTGTTGCATTTGATGGTCACAAAAACATGACAGCGAAAACCGCACTACCGGAGAGCGAAAGGGACACAAGGGTGTTTGTGTGTGTCACTTTTGTCCTTCATCCCAGAGTTCTCATTGTCATGTGTCCTTACTGCCAGCTTGCTCGCTCCCTTTCTGTCGCTGCACAGGATAACATCTTTTTTCTTTCTCAGAAAAATGCACACTGACATGACTGACAAAATGAACGAAAGGTGTTGAAGATCAGCACGTCATTAACAGCCATCCCCACAGTCGAAACCGCAATTGCTTGGAAAGCGTGAAAGCTACCAAAAAACTGTGCCTTTTTGTGAGCCTCTACCATGTGGGAAAATTTTTATTTGTATTTTATTTGTAACAGTCAGCCATTTTAGCCCTTTAAAGATATACAGGACATAGTGCCATAAGAATGTTCTATTGTTGGTGTGTCACACTCATGGCTTGTTCAATACAGATGAAGAACCGTTGCATGTCTGTCTGTAAGCCTTTGTCACTCACGTAGAGCAAATTGTTAACACGGCCTGGTTATAGAGACACATATTCTTAAGCTAACACCCTGTACACTATAGCGTGTTTTTGTCATGAAAAATGTATTCTATTTTATCCAGTATGCACGTATGTACTTACGTCTTGTGCTGTGGCTGAATTGCAGGCAAATTAGAGGTACCGTCGTATTGCTAGTTACAGTTGCACTTATTTTTTAATGTTCTACTTTCGAGGTTTGATGTTTCCACTTAACAGTCCTACAGCGGTTGATGTGGGCAGTCTGAAGTTAAACACCGGTTTGCAGTTGTGTGTTTGCTGTACTGGCAACACAGGCATGGAAGAGTGATGGTGCAGCAGGAACATGAAGAGCCTCGGAATGTACCAAGTAATATTTTTCTGACTTGAGGGAAAATTCCATTTTTGCTGCCATGAACCCAAGTGTGGGATCGTAAACCTAGGACAGGTGAAGCACTAGTAACAGGAAAGTTGATTTTAACTTAGTTTAAAAATAAATGTGTAACTTAAAGTATTTTGAAACAATATCGTGAATGCAGACGGGTTTGGTGTTGGGCCTGTTGGTACAGGTTGGTACAAATGTTTACAGAACATGTGAACGATGTACTTTTCCTTCGGTGTGGCACCTTAGAGGGTTCCAGCAGAGGGTGAGTTCACTGTTTCGGATGGATGGAAGTGTGCGCTGCTAGCGACACACTGTGGTAGTTTGTACCGTGTATCTTTGGTGTGCCAAGTGGAAACTACCGCTGCGTGTCGCTAACAGCGTACCATTCCACCCCTCCGCAACAGCAAACTCACCTGCTTCTGGCCTCCGCTAGGATGTTACACAGACGAAAAAATATGCAGCTCGCGTATTTGATAAACTTTTGTACCAACCTGTAGTGGTAATAAATGTTGAAACCAGCGGAAAGACGGGGACATTGGAAGAGAGGAAGACAATACGTGAACATGATGGCGATTGATGTTCTGAGGCTGGAGAACAGAGTAAGGGACAACAACAAGACATTAGGATGAAGACATCATGGACATGAAGAGAATACACATGCTCGGAGTAGCAACAGAAGTTTAGTGACATAAAAATGTCGCTGTAGAGCCACGTCCGCTTGCACCGTGCTGTGGAGATGGAACAACAACCACAGCTGATCGAAAGGTACGCAGTGACAGAAAACGTCATGGAACTAGCCTCAACGTTTGATTTATTACACAATGATGGCACAGAATCAACCACTGTGTAAGCGTTCTTTGATTATCGCTCTCGATAAAAGATTAGGGCTTCCTTCTGTGACAAATGGTTTCTGTTGCGGTGTACCTTCATGTCATCTGTGATTGTTGTTTTTATCGGACTATCTCAACAGCGTGGCGCAAACGGACGTGGATCTCCCTGGGTCATTTTTATGTCATTCACCTTCTGTTGCTAGTCTCAGCGCGTGTGTTGTCTTCCTCTCCTCCAATGTCCATGTCTTTCTGCTGGCTTGTACTTCTCTTATAATGAATGCAGCAGGCTTAGTGGTGAATCTGCAATGTCCTGCATGGACCCAGGATAAGGACGTGGTTCTATTGGCTTTCTTATGGCCGTGCATCAGGAAGAATTTGCATTTAATGCTAGGTTTTCAGTATTTCACATTGTGCCTATACTTCGTCATAACCCGAAAGGCCATATCTTGTCAACATATTGTCACGAAGCGAAATGGGTCGGCGAGTCGTCGAATAAACAACGAACGGTTTATTAGACTACTTGGTAGCAAAATACAAGAGTGATAGCTCTCTGAACACAACTGAGTCCAAAGAATGAATGCTCCAGCTTGGAGCGCACAAGCATTTAAGCGTCGCGCCGAAAAGTCTAGAAACAGCACGTGCGTTTGCCAGAGAGCAGGCGATGTGTCTGGAAGCTTCTTGCTTCTTCTTCAGCATGCGCCGGGATTAGATGTACCGTTTCGCGCCTGCCCTGGAAGTTTCGCGATGATGATTCGTGGCATTGCCCCCTCCGTAGACGTGGCATCGTCTCGATGCCGTTTCTCCTCCTTTTTTTATTGTTATGTTGTCTCCTTCCAGCCAGTGTTCAGCGCTACCTGCTGTAGTACGGCTTGAGTCGAACGACGTGAACTATTTCAGTCCTCGGGGGTGGTCGAGAGGGAACGCTGCCCTCAGGTACCACTTCGTAATCCAAGTCTCCAATGCGTCGAAGTACTTTGTAGGGATCGAAGTACCGCTTCAGTAGCTTCTCGCTCAGGCCACGTCGTCGAATCGGCGTCCAAACCCATACCGAGTCGCCTGGACTGAAGCGTACGTCTCGTCGGCGCAAATTGTATCTTCTTTCATCAATGCGTTGTTGTTGACCAATTCGTAGTCTGGCCAGCTGGCGGGCTTCTTCTGCTCGCTGTGTGAAGTCCAGAGCGTCGTTTTCCACATCACTGGGTTCGTGGGGCAGCATCGCGTCCAGCATAGTCGAGGCGTCATGGCCGTGTGCAAGGCGGAACGGTGTGAATCCCGTTGTTTCCTGTACAGCCGTGTTATAGGCGAACGTGACGTAAGGCAGTATTTCGTCCCATGTCTTGTGCTCGATGTCGACGTACATCGATATCATGTCGGCAAGGGTTTTGTTTAGGCGTTCGGTGAGCCCGTTCGTCTGCGGATGGTACGCCGTTGTCCTCCGGTGAGCGGTGTGGCTGAGTCGAAGGATTTCTTGTGTTAGCCTGCTTGTAAATGCCGTTCCCCTATCGGTGATTAAGGCGGTCGGAGCTCCGTGCCGTAGTACGATGTTCTCGATGAAGAACTTCGCCACTTCTGTTGCTGTGCCCTGTGGAAGTGCCTTAGTCTCAGCATAGCATGTCAGGTAGTCGGTGGCGACGATTATCCAACGATTTCCGGAAGACCAACGTGGGAAGGGCCCGAGTAGATCCATCCCAATCTGCTCGAACGGCGCCGATGGCGGTGCGATTGGCTGAAGGTACCCAGAAGGTCGTACCGGCGGCGTTTTTCGTCGTTGGCATTCCCGGCACGTCCTTACGTAGTGGTGTACGGTCTTGGCCAGTTTTGGCCAGTAGTACTTTTCCCTTATACGGGCCAGTGTCCGGCTCTATCCCAAATGACCTGATGACGGTTCGTCGTGGCAGGATTCAAGAATCTCGTTGCGCATGTCCCCAGGCACAACGAGAAGCCACGTAGCGCCTTGTGGTGCGTGGTTTTCTTTGTAGAGGACACCATTACGTAGGGAAAAACTTGGGAGTGATCTTCTGAAGATGGGAGGAACATTGTCGGCGCGGCCCTGCAGATAGTCGACGAGTTCGGTCAAGTTCCGACGAGTCAATTCGGGGTCGTTATACTGCTTGGTAGACATGGTAGTCGCGCTCATTAGACCGAGGAAGGCGTCGTCGTCCTCGAGGCTGTTGTCCTGTCGCTGGAGTGGTGCTCGGGACAGGCAGTCGGCGTCGTTGTGTTTTCTTCCTGACTTGTAAGTGACGGTTACGTCATACTCCTGTAATCGGAGGCTCCATCTCGCTAGGCGTCCTGAGGGGTCCCTTAAACCTGCCAGCCAGCACAGTGAATGGTGGTCTGTTACCACCTTGAACGGCCGTCCGTACACTCTAAATCAGATACCCCATGGGTACCGCATGTGTACCTCGTGAATAGTACCAAGCGCCGCCGTAAAAGGTACACATCCAGTACAAGAAGGCAACAGGCCCTTACCATCGGGTACATCACTATCCGCGTACCGAAAACTGCAAAGTCCATGAGGTACGGAACAGGTACCCAATGTTGTACTCGTAAACAAAGAGTTGTACCTCCTGAATGAAAACTTGGTTCCTCGAAATGGGTTCTTGTGTACCTGATAAAGATTACTCGTTTGACGATATGGATCCAGTGAGGACCTTTTTAGATGCCGAAGTGGCGACTTTAATAACTGCGAAATAGGTGTTGGTTTCGAAGTTTCGAATTCGGTTTTGTTCTGCGGAAGCGGATGATGACAGCCCAGGTACGTAATACATTCACGAATCCTTCACACTCGTGTTGATTGCATCTGAATCCACGCATTGTAATTTCAGTTGTAGCTTTTTGGAAATATCATTTATCAGGTGTCATTTCCTCCGTTTACTGCACTGATGTTGCTGCGTTCGTTCATTGTGTTTGTGCCGCGCATTTCGCCTTGGTCTCGCCGTACGGTAGTATCGTTTCTCGTTGTACGTTTCCCGCTTTGGCTGGCCCGGATTCCTTTCCTTGCCCGTCATCTCGAAAGAATTGCGTAGATGCGTGAACTGGACGTCGGTGAGTGAGCACAAAATTGAATTGGAGCATAAGGGCTCCCTCAAAGTTGCCTTTTGCCTTCCCCTGATGAACCGTACTGCTTTCACTTTCAGCGGTCAGAGTGGGTGCTTTGTCTTAGGTGCCGTGTCGTCAACTTTCTATAATGAGCACAAACAAAGACATCCGCGGCACGGTCCGAGGTGCGTGCACGACTTGTGAGTGCACGTCGTTCACCAGGAGCACGGAAGTCTGCAGATATGGGCCTTTCCCGCCTGGGTGGTGTGAGTACTGCGGGCATTCGCCAGTGTCTCATGTCGGGATTGGTGAGTACTTTTTTAAACCCCAAGCTACAGACAGAGGTCCTAGCAACTGAAGGCTCACGCTTGGAATTTGCTCTTTGTTGTGTGCTTAACTTTGTAAAACAGGCGAGCTGCGCTGACAGGAAACAAATGCACAAAGAGAGCGATGAAAGGAAAACGGGAGGTTATTTTCGGGTTCTGGCTATTGCTGTTGTTGAGCTGGAGTTGTGAACACAGGGTACCGCCTCAGTCAAACATAACTGCCACAAAGATAACCCCCACCTCCCCCAAGCTTTCTTTTATCACTAGATTTCTGTATTCTAACTGCTGTTTCATGTCGTGAAAAGAACTAGCAGAGACCACAAAATACAAAACCTCTGCTGGAAAACACCTAACTGCCATGCCATGTGCCATGGAATTCGTGCAATGCAATCTCTGGCTTTTTGTTCTGGCCACATCTATTTTTCCCACGCATGCACATATCCAGCTCACTTGTCCCTATTTCAGACATTTTTGAGGGCGCAGCACACTTTTCTCAAGCTGAGTCCACCCAAGAATGGACTATTTCGGAACAACAACAGTCGGGCCAGCCCCCGTCGTTCCACACTGCTACAGATGTTGCAGGTTAGTCAAACTACAATGTGTTTCCGTAGGCTAAAGGTACAAAATGTATTAGACCTTTACAAAAGCGTCAGCTGTAATGGGTATCTGTTCACAGAAAGTTTGGCCTCACCGTGTTCTATCATCCCCGACAAGGAGCTGCTTCAAAGCAAAACAGCTGCAACAGGTTGGTTTGAACTTGTGTTTAACTGCAATGGGTTTCACTGTGAGAAGCAGGTGCTTCACGAAGGCCCCACTGCATGGATCTGTGCCCACCCAAAAACACTGAGTAAAAGAAACAGGAGGAGTGACTTCTCCTTTCCCATGGCCTGAGTGTGTCAACTGCAACATGATCGTAGCGACATCTTTGGAGGGCTTTGGAACAAGTCTAACGTGTAATGGACGCAGCTTATTTCAGTATAGGTTCGGTCAAAGCAATCGTGCTTCATGTTTCTTAGTACTGTTGCATAATTTGGTCAGCATTCGAGTTGGCAAGTTGGCACGAAAAGTGAGCTATTTTCCCATAGGAAAACATGGGAAGATGCAGAACAGAGAGGTAGAACATTGTGGTGCTGCCATCCATCCAATCACACGACAACTCCTGTTCTCTCTCTCCCAAGTTGACGTACTGTGGTCGCACACCTTTTTTTACACCACGCACTTGCTTTTATCGCGTGTTTGTTCTCCTGTCTCTCTTACTCCATGCCCGAGAGCAAGCGGGTTAGGCTGGGCCAGGCCTCGGTGCTTTACAGGATGGTGCAGTGCACTTCTCTAGCCTCATGTCAAAGAATTCAAACAACAAAACTATTGGCTGGAAGGTTGCACAGGCAGTGTCTGACTTGAACTCTGGAAATTGCCAAGTGAGCCACGCTTGCTAAGTTCACCCACCATAAAATATGTTCCATGCGGTGTTGAAACAAATGTCGCTACTTTGCCACTCCGACTGTCCAGCAGGGCAAATGCAACATGCGACAAAGAAGCAACAAAAGGAAGATAACGAGGTCAATGCTGTCTCACCTCCTTGCTGTTGTGAGAGGGGAACCATTCGAGCTGCTATTGGAAAGTGAATCAAGGACGCAAGTGTAATGTGATGTTACCATGCTCCCTTGAGAGCATCTTTGTTGGACGACTTTTTCCTGTTGGAGAGAGGTAGTGGCCAAGTAGCAATTTTTCTGTATTTTTCAGTGACTTCTAGTACCGGATGGAGCATACTTTCTGTTTGATTTGGGGAAACTCTAGCTGCAATAGCCGCTTTTGGGGGCCAAAACGTATTATTCACTTGGCAATTTCCATAGTTGTGATACTTTTTGCACCAGAAAATTTCAAATCAAACTCAAACTCAATTTCCATAGTTGTTCAAGAAATGAGGCTTGTGCACATGACATCACGCACAGCCTTTGAGCGCCTTGGAGCCACGTGACATGGGAAAACATGGGGATGCGTCACAGGCGTCTTACTGCGTGCCGAATGAGGCAGCAGCGTGTATTTTTACAGTTTCCTCTCGTAATTGCACGCATACCTGAACAACTCACGGCATTCCCCCCTACTCCGACTCCGGTGTGGCAATATGTTTTCCAATGTCACGTGACCACACATGACGTCACTGCACAAGCCTCATTAAATTTGCCACAATTTCGAATTCACGTACATCAAACCACTGATCTCGATTGTAAAAGGCTGGATCGCGGATAGGGAGCGCGAGCGTGAAGAAACCGGCCGCCATCTTACTG
The DNA here is from genome assembly GCF_037126465.1 of Ornithodoros turicata. Classification (NCBI taxonomy): domain Eukaryota; kingdom Metazoa; phylum Arthropoda; class Arachnida; order Ixodida; family Argasidae; genus Ornithodoros; species Ornithodoros turicata. The sequence continues at coordinate 1,295,425 of NW_026999334.1, read as the reverse complement.
TACCCACAACAGTCGCCGCAGCGATCATGGCAACTTCTTGCAATTACGGTCGTACCAACCGTACTGGCAAGGTTACAGGGCCTAAATTTATACAGGTGAGTCACTCTTCATCAAGGAATAAATAGGCGTCCATTCTGTATATTTAGTTGACCATTATGAAGTGTTTTTTTGCCCAAAACGAGCACTGGATGCAGGTTGCTTGATCGCTCTTTCGACGTTCAATCGAGCACACTTGCATTTTGCCCGGCGGCAAATACAGTTGGAGTGCATAATATGCTTGAAAGAACATGTTACACTACACAGGTAGTGTTGTCATCAATATATGTGCAAGCACTCGAGCGCTTTTTTGCATGCATTGCTAGCATGGTACACGGTGTTCTCTGCGGAAGCAAGTGCCACATTCATTTCTTTGAATTACCTTCGCGCACAAGTTCGGTATTACGTCATAATGAGACCACGATTGTCACCTTTTTTCATTTATTGGTATTGTTTTGTGCCTTGGTTTGATTTGTGACAAAGAATCCTACGTAACGGTGGTGTGGCGCGACTTGAATAACGCCTTTGTGTCTCAGCTGTATCGTCCGCTTGTTACGATAGTAATAATCTGTAGCGTGTCGTGCTATTTGTAGCAGTTTTTAAGGCAAAAGTGGTCTCTCAATACAGGTTTCGTCATGAGGGCTACCCAGTGAATAATCTGTGCAGTGTGATACGGCTGGGTGTACAGGTAAGTATCACGTTCCTCATCCACTGGTTTCTACTTTACAGGAAGGAACAACCTCAGTGCACGCACTGTGGTTAGCCTCTCTCAGTTTTGCATATTTTCTTACATGTTCACATCAGAATCACACCTTACACTTTAGGCTCCTTCACCCAGCAATATAATAATTAGAGATTATAATTCTTTTTAGAAGAGTTCCCCATATTCTTTATAGAATAGTTTTTAATCTTTTTAATTTTTAGAAGATACAGGGATTGTAAACCATGTTTTAAACTGATGTTTTAACATTTGTCCAATGCATTTATTAAACAACATATTCATTTTTAACTGGTTGCACCCAAACCAATGTTCTGATGTATTATTTCCTTTGTTGTCGATGCACCATAAAAATTGGAATAATCATCATCAATGCAGGTTACTTCACAGCTGCCTCGACATACTCAAGAAATGGGTGCAGAACCTGCGTAATGCCCACAAACCTTGACTACCACAGCACCTCCAGAAAGTAAAGGCATATGTGTCACATGGGATTTTTAAAGGCATTCACAGTATATAATACCTTGTATGAACTGTTGTAGATCTAAGCAGCCTCTACAGTACACTCTCAGAAATTAAAACTTGTCAGGGAACTGTGATAATTGTTTCAGTTAATAGGCATGCACATATACGCTATAAGAAGAAAATTATTTATTGAAAATGCACTTTTCTGGCTACTCATGTTGTTTACATCTACCGTTGATCACATTCATTTATCACATATTATATTCTTATATATTATTATATTATCACATATTCGATCACATTAAATTTAAAAATTAGCATATATGAGAAAATGAGGGAAGTTGCTATTCATTGCTCATTTCAACCTAAAATTGAGAGAGCGTACCTGACCATTGTCATTCCTAAAATATATATTGCCATTGTAGCAAGGTCACAAAACAGTAAATGTAGTCTTTTGTGACCTCCCTGCACGTTCATTGCATCGTGAAACGCATAAGTGCAAGAAATAAATCTTGAACATAAAATGAAAACTTGACATAAAATGTTAAATAATATAATGAATGATATAAAATATTGAATAAACTTGAACTCGTATATTCTCTTTACTCATCATCAGTGATCTTCATTACAAAAGCATATTGTGTTAAACTTTTTCGTTTGCGTTTCACAGAGTGGGTACACGAGGGCCAAAATGACAAAATCACATCTGTTTCAAGCTCCAAATAGTCCTGTTGCAATTTGAAGACCATACGTGGAGCTGCATTTTTTTTGAACATGCTCCACATAATAAGCATGACAAAGTCAGCACTGGATAGCAGGACCCCGTCCCCAAGCAGCTTTTCTCACGCTGCAGTTGTATTCAACAAAAGCATGTGAGTGTTGGAGAAGGACATTCAGTTTGGCACAACCGCGCCTGCAAATAATCATAACAAATAAAGGAAGAAGCAAACAAACATAGAAGGACCGTACTTCAAAAAGAGATAAGTCCTGTGTCTCAAGGAGGTGTTACCACTTTCTAAGTAACTTAATTGATTAAGCTTACATCACTACCTGATTAACTGTCCTAACGAGTGTGATCTAATTGCGTGAAGTAATTATTTGGGCTGCTTCGGTGTGTCCATATTTGCGAGGCAAAGCACCGCTGTCGTTTACTAAAAGACTCTTTCTAAGGCGATGCTTGATATAAACCATACTAAACGCATACACGGCTAAAACAACGGCTGAGAGTCTACAGAACGATATCTTTCTGTCATGCGAGTATATCTTTTCCCGGACCGTTCGTGACGGAAAATTTTTTGTCCAGAACGCAGCACAGGATATTATATACATGGTTGTTGTTAACCTCACATAGTTTCTTATTGAAATATTGGCTGGGAAACGTGCTGTAGTACAATTCCCAGCGCTGCACTGCAGTGCCAGTCTAGTTTCGGAATGCAAAACATAACGTTATTAAGAATCGAAAAGCAGGGCACCTGCGAAACACTGTTAGGATACATCAGTATACTGGCACCTTACAAAATCGCGTGACGACAAACAGTGATCAACGCCTGTAGCGCAATAAATACAATCTCTGTTGCCTCCCATTGTTTCCAATGGGCACACACAGCGTTTTAGGGCCCACCAACATGGCGGCCCGAATGCGTACCTCTCTCCCATGAGCCCCTCTCCCATACGCGATCCAGCCTTTACAATCGAGATCAGTGCATCAAACAGTTGCAATGAACAACAAGGGCTGTCCAAGATCAGAACGCCATTGACAAATAACCTTGCAGCCAATAGTTTTATTGTTAGAATTTTTTGGCATGTTATTTGGGTCACATTGTATGTAAGAGCACATTGCTGTACATGATAAACCAGTCATTCTTTTGCTGGCCGTAGTAATTTCAAAGTGCCACCGATGAAGATTATTTCTGTGAAGCTTTACAACCACGCCTTTTTTTGCAGACCCGCTCGAATAGTGATGAGTTTTCTGGTGGAGTTAAATAGGTCTTACTGGATCAATACGATTCTGAATGCTTTTCGAATAAGAACTAACACCTAGCTAATCCATCCTGTTCCATGGTGGTGCAGCAGAGAAGAGTTCAGGGGAGCTATTCTCGTCAAAGTAATCGACCTGGGTTACAATGTGTCTCACCTATCATTGGTCGTTACCTGAAGAAGGCGTGAAGAACAGGGGTGAATGCCATGCATCTTCAACCAATAGTCGAGCCCTTGATCCTGCAATCTTCGCGCTTTATCATATCACAGCGAGGCCGCCCTTCCGCGTGTTCTCATCGGAAGCGGAAGGTTGTAGGTTGTATCATGAAACAGAAAGTTGTGCCGACGTGCAATATGTGCGCATAGAGTGCATAGCCTACAGTGTGGCGCCACTTGACTCCCAACGTGGCAAAATGTGCAATGTTTGGCAATCTATGCACATGAAGGTTATTCGACAGTGAACGGAATATCACCACATCACATTAATCATAATACACGTTTACGCCTATGCTCCATGCTTTTTCCTCCTTTTCCCCCTGTCGTTTATTTCAGTATAGCACATAGCGCCCGGATGTCGTAGGAAAGCGCGAACTTCCTATTGTTCATGCGCTAGAGACACCGGTGGACGACGGCTAGGCATACCGGCTAGAGATAAATAGGCAGAGTTTATGGGCGGAGTGTGTTCTGGTAGCTCTGTCCAACAGTTAGTGACGTAAAGTAATCAAGCTCGATTACTTTTGACGAGAATAGCTCCCCAGTTCTCCCAAGTCCCCAGGCTTAAGTTTCCCTTGGGCAAGGAAACATGGTCAAACTGGGTGAAATATTTTTTAAATCTCCCTCTTCGAGGACTTTTAGTGCGAAAACAGACAAGAGCCGTTTGAGTACCATTACCAACTCGGAAACGGAAAAGCTATCCACTGATGACTTCGCCCGGTGACATAAGCTATGAAAAGTGATCCTCAGCTGGATTGCAATGGTGCAAACCCTAGTGCATGCCTCTGCTTGTTTCAAACCTGAACACGTTCGAAAGACTAGTGCTTGTGAACTGCGACCCCACCTGCTGTAAAGGTACTGAGTGTGGTGCGGCCTACTTTGCAAATGGAACAATCACGAGCTTGCTTTAGAATTGTTGAGAAGTTGAACAGTTTCTTCTCTGCAGTGGTGATAATGAACAAACTTGATTGCAGATGCCCGGACGTCCGTAGCTGCCATAACTACAGGTGCCAATGACGAACTGCTTGATGACTCACATGAGGCAGGTCCGTATCAGAGCTAACATGTGCAGTGGTGAAGCAATATAAAGAACTGCTCACATTATAATTCTCAAATGCACTATCTATATACAGGCGCCTCAAACAGTCCTCAGGAAAGGCCTACTGCGTTTGGAACTCCAACGGTTTTGCAGTCTCTTGAAAATGCTCAGCGTCCCCGACCAGAACAGTCCGCAGCAGAAAAGGTGCTGAAAATTTGTGGTTACTGCGGATTCTCATCTACGAACTATCAGCGTTTTAGGGTGCACTGTAAAACTTGCACACCTTCTGCTCGCTCCTCATTCATTTGTCCACATTGTCATAGCAACATACGCTATGCTAAGCGTTTCAAGGAGCATGTTCTTTCTTGCCTTGCGGTGCTGTCTGTATCATCTTCATCTACATCCGCTGACACTCTGGGTTCAGAGTTACAAATAGACATATCTGATACGCGTGACAGTCAAGATGGTGCTGCTGACTTGGGCTCCGAAGGTTCTGCTGGAAATGTTCCATGCGATAACGTTGAGGCACTTCTGTCAGATCTTTGTCGCACCTTGGAGGGCCAACACCGTTCCTCAAAAAAGGCAATTGATGCAGTTGTCGAAGCTGTAACGAATATTATGGCATTTTGCAACATCCCTTGTGACCTTTCCGCACTGTCTTCCGACAAGGATAGGAAATCTGAGTACACGAAACGTGGGATTTATGTTCGGCCCAAACAGATAGTTTTACCTGATGGAAAAAAGGCATGTTATGTCCCACTCAGGGGACTGCTTTCAAACCTGCTAAAGCACCCTGAGGTATACAACTGGTTGTCAGAAAATGTGGAAAGTCCTTCTACAGGTATGCTTAGAGACTTTCATGATGGGCTGCGAGTGAAATCTCACCCAGCTCTGCTGGGCATAAAGTATAACCTCCTCAAAATGCTCCTCTACTGCGATGACATAGAGGTAGCTAACCCATTGGGAATGAAGAGAGGAAATAGGGGCAAACTGACTGTCTTTTACATTATTTTTGCAAATATGCCCCCTTTCGTACGGTCACAGGTATCAAACATATTCTTGCTTGGTGTTGGCAACTCCAAAAGCTTGAAGTCTGCAGAGGCCAAGGAAGCCCTCCTAAGGGAGTGTATACAGACCGTAAACTGTCTCTCATCAGATGGAATGACTTTTGTCACATTGAAAGGAGAAGAGCTCTTTCACGGAGCACTTATTGTACTTATGGGTGACAGCCTTGCTTGCCACAATATGGCAGGCTTCAAAGAGTCCTTTGGGCCAAATGTTCTCTTAAGTTGTCGCAGATGTAAAGTGCCCTCAACAGAATTAACAGAGTACAGCTACCACACGCAGTGCCCTCTAAGAACAGACAGGGAAATACAGAAACAAGTTGATGAGCTCAGAACAGCACCAACAGAAAACGAGCGCAGGAAGCTCTCAGCTACATTTGGTTTGAATGGTGGCTCTGTTCTAACCAGGTTTCAAAACTTTTCGCTCACAACCGACATCTTGTTTGATCCTATGCACATCCTGCTAGAAGGCATTGTTGTCAAGGAAGTCACTCTTTTCTTCAGATATTGTGTGCGTTCTGCATGCTTGTTCACACGTAAGGCTTTAAATGATCAGCTGCAGAATTTCAAATTTCATGGTAGCGTAAGTTCCAGCGATCATCCACGGGTGCTTGAGGCTGACCTTTCTTTGGTGACATCTGCAAGTGCGGCATCACTACTGATTTTGCACCTTCCATTTATAATGGATGAACTTGTACCTGAGGGTAGTCATATATCATCCCTTGTCCTCCTGAGCCAGATTGTTCAGGTGTGTTTCTCACCAGTCATGAGCGTGAACTGCTTAACTGATCTGGAAACAGCAGTCGCAGATCACAGCAGTCTGTATATCGAGTGTTATGGTGCCTCCAACTTTATTCCCAAGATGCACATGATGGTGCACTTGGTAGATCAAGTAAGGCAGTTTGGGCCATTGAAGCACCATTCAACAATGAGCTGTGAGACAACCAATGCTATTCCAAAGTCTAAGAAGTTCAGCAACTTTAAGAATTTGCCACATTCAGTTAGTGAGCTCTACCAAGTGCACTCATCTGTGAGTCTTTGGAAAGGGTCTGGTGCTCCAAAGAAAGTGTACTGCATCAAGCAAGACGCTGAGCAACCTGCCATCCCTGTTACTGTCAATGAGCAGATGGTCTCAGCAGGCCTGCCAGCAGAGCTGCTTGGGACTGATGTCACATGCATGTTTGGCACCGTTATCAATAATGTTGCTGTTAAAGCAGGGGATGTTCTTATCTGCGGTACCCCCACAGCTGATGTTAGATTTGTGAAAGTAGTGCAGATACTATGCTGTGACAGCACCAAGTACCTCTGCACTAAACTGATGATGAAAAAAGAGTTTAGACGCAAAATCAATGCGTTCGTTCTTCAACAAACAGAGCATGACGTTATCTTGTCTGCTGAAGGTCTCCTGTATCCCTGGCCATGTTTTGTATATTCAAAGAAACGTGAAGTTATTTGCATACCGAAATGCCTGCATTTTGTGCCATAGTGTAGCTCGGATGTGCTTCACATTTTTTGTTCAGTGAAATGACCCTGTATCAGTGTAAACTTTATGTGGTAAAGTCGTGGTCAGAAATGCATCACTGACATCTCTTTCTTTCTGTAGACCACCGTTCACAGCCGAAATTACCACAGTTTTCACTGATGGTGCAGCCTCTCCTAGATGAGAAATGCCTTCCCGAAAAAATGGAAAAGGTCCTCCACCAACAGCTCCAGGATGAACTGATAGATTATCTGGAGTAAGTAGAACACAGCAAAATGCCTTCTTCGATTGACATAAATATGGGCCAGCTGGTGGAATATATACATGATAGAGAAGGATAATAAAAATTTTGCGTTTACGTCGCAAGTCAACTACAGTCATAAGCGACGCCACAGTGGTCGGCCTGTGGATTAATTTTGCCCACCAGAGGGTTCTTTAACATGCGTGAAACCTCACGCATGGGACACACTGCTTAACGTCCCTTCCAAGGGCAGCGTGCATAAGTAATTCATACCCGCCGCCGAATTGCTAGCCCCCTCGGCCAGGATCAAACCTATGTCCTTGTGATTGGAAGGCCGACACTCTACCAGCCGAGCCACCAAGGCCACACACAAGGGTCCACGGCAGGGGTTCCTAAATTTCGTGATTTTCAAGCCAGAATGGGCGCCTTCTGTGAACTCCTTATGCTATGGCAGTAGAGAGAAAACACACACCTGATGGCCAGGTGGTGTTCTTTCTGTAAAGGCATTCTGCAAGTCGAAAGGTGTACTAAGTTTGCCTCCATGTTCGCAAGTTGCCGCAGCTGATGCCCCTTGGAGGTCAATAGAGCCAGTGCTCAGTGCCGGTTCGGCTATTGAGTGGGAGCGCAATATCCTGATCAGTACCAGTCAAAAAAAATTGTCGGCATATGTGAATAGTGATTTTTGATTTTGAATCAAACACGAACGAATAATGTCCAATTCGCATCGAAGGCAAATAGTTTTCGAATTGAATACGAATTATTTATGAACACCTGAAAGGTAAATTTTCTGACATGAACTACAATTCAGGGTTTTTAGTGCATAACTGCATGCTTATCTTGGGGGGTTTTTACCTGGTCCTACTTATGTGCTTGGGAACCTCAAACATTACGTTTTGAAAATATAGTGCCTCATGGGTGTACAGCATTGTGTTATTGTGACTAAGCTTTCGACTTTTTCTCCTAGTGAGAATCAACTTCTAATAAAACAGGCGCCATGGCAGCTTAGACAGCAGTACAAGGCACTTGGACGATGTCTGCTCCAATCTTATCCATATGACGTGGCCGAATGCTAAACCTGGCTCAAAAGCAGAAAGAAATACGAAACACTGCTGGGTACGCCCTAGTTTATACAGTACCGTTATTACAGTACTAAGTAGTCTGGTGCATTTCTTGCTACATGTTCCAATTTATGGTACAATACGCCATATTCTCAAGCCTCATGCTTTACACACTATTCTCTTTCAGAGTGTATTCGTACACAGACTCTCACTGAAACGCAAGATACGGAGGCTGAGGGCGAGGCGAAGCAAAAATAAGCATGCAGCAGCTGATGCTCAATCTGCTATGGTTACAGGTGCAGATGACATCGAAATTTTTGATAGCAACATGAGCTGTGATGAGGCGCTAAACGAACTGAATGTAAGTGCAGTTGACTGCTCAGTTAAGTGGCCCAGTGTATGGTGTTATAGTTATATGTTTATGCTCCTCAGTGCTGGCTGTGACATGTTCGTCTCCATTATTGATTGGTCTGTTCCATTCATTGTTAATCTGAGTTAAATCTGGTGGATAATGATGCAATGCTTAAAATGAGACTTATTGACAAGCTAAATAAGAGGACATGCTGCTGTTCCTGTAATCGTAATGACTAGAGACCAGATCTTAAGGCAAAATGCATATTTTTCCTTTGCCTCCCTATGGCACCTGCTCAGTAAATGAGTGTTAATCACAAGTTAAGAAGCATTTTAAATGCAATTTGTTAGTACCTATATTCACTTCTTGTTCCTAATGACTTCTGTATTTATGTGTATTAGTTGCACAATTAACAGTTTTATACCTTCTTATGGGTATTCTTTTTTTTATATTATTATTATTACCTGTGTAATAGGTAGATGGTGTAATGAAAGCGACACCTGTTCTGAGCTCGTAAACCACCATCTATCCATACAACGGCAGATGGACGTTCTATATGGACAGATGGTTCACACGGCTTGTTCTTCTTGAAGTGTACTTACATATACTGCTGCATAATGCATGTAGGCAGCGAGGATACCAAAATGAAGTCAGTGTTTTTCGCGTGCCGTTGCAGCAACGGTACCTGGAATGCTGACCAGGCAAACAACTGTGCCGAGCACTGTCAGGCTGTTTAGCTATTGTAAACATTTCTGGTTGGAAAGCTAGTAGGATCGTACAGCTTCGTAGCTAGGAAACAGTGTATGACTGTCACTGAATCCCACTCATGGATAATAAATCATAGAAGAGCATGCATAATGATTCAACAAATTAATCCACAGACCGAGCACTGTGGCATCGCTCATGATTCTGGTTGTCTTGTGACATAAACCATGAATTATATAAAAAAGAAAAAAACTTATGGAGGTGTCTGAGCTACAGAATCGAGCACAAAGGACATGGGAAATGAAAAGCAAAAATCCTATTGCGTTGCTTGGGTGCGGTATTTAGCACCACAGTTAAAAATATAAAGGTACCTTTCAGAAATAACTTACCATTAACTGCGTTTCGTACTGCATGCTTCACCCACTTGCAGCTCAAATTTCAGATTTACAGCCATTTTTGACTGGAACCAAGGAGCATTTCTTCTTTCCTAACTCCATTTTGGAGCTTCTTGAGTTTGCAGCTTATTGCTTTCCAAATGCGTTTCCAAAGCATCTTCCCAGCGCAGGGGTCGCATGTAAGAGGCATGTCATGACAACTGTACGAAAACCATTGTGTCCAATGTTTGTGTTCCCCCTAGGGTGGTCAATCAGGATATCCTGAATCCCAGGATTTCTCTAAGAAAATCCTGTGATTTCAGGATTTTTCGGAATATTCTGTTTCACCTCTTAGAGGAGGGGTCTGAGGCTCAAAATGAGCCATGGGCCGCATTGACCATTGCCGAGGAGCCGGAGGGCCAATTACCAGCAGCGTGCCCCCTCCTGCCACGGAAAGAAGCAATCCTCACATGTGTACTGTCAGTTATAACACGAATCCCTATCACAAACATTGAGCAAGTCAAGTGACTACCCATTAGGTACGACAGGGCTCTGTCTTTTTTTCTCTCCCATTTGTTTCTTTGTTTATCAGGGGTGTGCGTGAGGGGCAAGGAGGGTCTTTGGGATTGCAAGTTTTCTCCGCCACTGGACGCACGACCGAAGTGACATTTGACACTTGTGCGCTGCACTTCCTCTCCTAAAAGAGCGGTTTTTCATAGTCAGTAAAAGTCTCGTTAGCGAAACAAGCAACGGCCTTGATTTTCTGTGGCATATGATATTTACATGCCTAGGACACGATTTCTCGTGGAATTCATGATTGCAGAGTGACAGTGATTGGAGAACCACAGCTTTTGCTGTAGCACCTGTTTCTAACTCAAGTACCACAAAGTTTATCTCAGCTTCCCGTTTATAGCTCCATTCTTAAAACTGTCTGGTCAGCTTATCTTGAGACACACTGTATATGGTTATAGTGGTAGAGGGAAGTGTGGGCAATGTAGCTGGTGCAGCAAGGATACATCCATGGATGAATACTGGAAATAGGGCTTCTTACGAATGGTACATGTTAATTGCACATGAATGGTACGAATGCTGACAGTCATTCCATGTAGCGCAGAAAGTGAATGGACATTTTGTGGACAGGACGAATGGACAGGTGTCTAACGTAGAGAATTCGTTCCCCATGTATTTTCAGTGGAACAGCACAGGTGCAGTGATTGTTAATAAGGAGTTGTTAGAGATACAGAGGTACCGACTTCAAAAGTTTTGCTGTACTAAAAACAGCTGCTCAGCATCTGTAATTAAGAGGCTAAGATGCACGGAAGCACTGCAGATTTTGAACATCAAACAGTGAATCTCAACCTGCCTCGTCTGCAACAGCTGTTGCGACTGTCATATGATCTAAGGAAGCTGGAATTCCCTGAAAAACTGCCGTCCTACTTCCTAAATGAGGATGTGGTATGTAGCTTAGTGGCATGGAGGCCACACATATGTTGTACAGTCGCACACAAAGCATGATCACTCCCATATGTACAATGGATCTGTTCCAGCTCAGCTTTGAGGCTGAACTTCGGTTTCAGCTCCAAATGGGAGAAATGGTGGAGAAGCTGAACAGCATTCGTCAACACTTCACTATGCGACATGGTGGAGAGACCTTTGCAGATGTAGATTCTTACCTGCGCTCTAAAAAGTGTAAAGCTGCACTTATTACACTGGTAAGTGACGTTGCTGTGTGATAACTCGGGCTTTCCTTTCATATTGTCTTCAGGCTTAAAGTTTCCGCCTGTCATGAGACTTCTCACGTGTCCGTGTACTTTTCTGTTTTCTTTTTTTTCGACTTTGGGAGGTAAAAATCGGGCGAATAACTTCATTCCGAAAATTCATGCAAATTTGGGTGGAAAAATTGCCATCGGACTGAATTCGGGTATAAATCATCTTGCTTTATTGTAGAATAAACATTTGTTGTACCGTTTATCCAGAGGATCAGGAGTCAAGGTCAGTGACATATTTTGTGAAAAACTAGTATGTCATTGCCTTGTGGTGCATAGCTTAAGTGTGGGTTTGCAGGTAGAAGTCGGTTTACCCTGAACAGGTGAATCTTGATTCGGATGCAGATTTGGGGAAAAATCAGGTTTAACCCTAAAACTTCAGAGTCCAGTCATAATTAGGTCCCTCTGATTTTCTCTAAGGCTGTGCCTGCCACAGCAAAGAACAAGGCTCATGCAGAGTACCACGGGGAAAACGAGATCATTTGGTTCTCCGTTTTGAAAATGGAATATTGTAATTTTACTTGCTCAGGAGCACAACAGTTATTAAGTAGATATGTAAAATAACAGTGGTGCACCTGCAGTGAATTCCGAGGTAACATTAAGTCGGCTGCTGCCTGGAGCATATGCTAGTGGTCAAAGTGTATCAACGTGTACCAAGGATGTGAACTTTTCTGCAATGACTCAAAACTGCTTTGGAAATCTTCTGGTCTGATTGCCTTGGTGGAAGTCAGTTTATTTGCACAGAATATTTGCACTGCAATGCCCTGCCTAAATACCAGAAAACAAGTGAATGGGAGGGGAAGGAATCTAGAAGCTGGTGACATCCATGACGAAAAACCCGAGACTGGGAAAAAGGACGAAAAACAGACGACACAACATCAAGTCTAAAGCAGTTTTTAAAAACAACCCGGACACCTTTTAGACTTGATGCTCTCTGTCCTTTCCAGAAGCGTTACAAAGTTTGTAAATCGCATAAAAATAGCTATGTACAATGCCAGTCAAATGTGGTGTATCAGATACCTCTCGCTTGCGGTTTTTGCTATATCGGCCAAACGAAACGTTGCTTGAATGACAGGCTCCGGGAGCACGCTTCGAAGGTGAAAAATGAGGACCAGTCGTCGGAATTTGCAAAGCATCTCAAAGTTTGCTTTAATTGTTCTCCCATATGGGAAGAGACCTTTGTCAAGGCCAGGGAGACCGACCTCAGTCGGAGGCTTTTGAGAGAAACGTTGTCAATTTTGGGGGCTGGGAACTGTGTCAGCAAAGCGTCTGTGACCTTCGGCCCTGCTTTGGCGAGCCTTTTGCACTGTCCCTCCTCCCCCACCTGATGTTGTTAAAAGTGTGCGGTTGTCGATTAAACTTTAGCTGTGTTCGAGACTTTGTGTTGTGTCGTCTGCTTTTCGTCCTTTTTCCCAGTCTCGGGTTTTTCGTCATGGATCTTAGCCACCAGCTCGCTTGCTTTTTAACCATTTTATCTGGAGACATGACAGACTTGCATGACATTGAAGAGAAGCCATTCATGTCACAAGCACCAATTCACCATACATTGATACCAGTTTGCCTGCATTCTCTTTTGTCACATTTCCATAGAGTAGCAACATATGTCTTCATAATTTTCGAACTTGTGTTCACCAACAAACAGGACGACCCAAAAGATCAACGTGTCCCTGGTCCCAAGTTGTTTTTTGCTTCCAAGAAAGAAATTCACACAAGGCACGAAGTGGTGACCCTCAGCAGCGGTCCTTCTATGGAGAAAGCTCTTGTAGTGCTTTTGTGCATATACTATATCAAGAACCTCAGCTACCCGCAAGCCTTTGGACAGACCTTGGGTCTTCTTCAAACTCTCCTGGTCAAAGACTCCTATTTTGATCCCGCTATGCAAACAAAACGTCTTGCTGATCTTTTGAAAGAGATGGGCATGTCTTGCCAGGAATCTCAAAGAGCACAGAGTTTGCTTTCACTTATGCAATAGCATGGACGCATTGATGTGAAAATGTTTATCGAACTGGACAATACTTTTTTTTTGCTCTTACCGTCCCAAACAAAAAACGGCATTGTCAGTGGAGGGCCACTTGAAGCGTGCACTTTATCAACGGCTTTTCTGGCGTGAACAGAAGTTGCAAGGAACATTCTATTTTAACTGAATATCATAGGTACTGCATCCAAGGCAGGCGACTCTCACCACTCTTCCGTGGGTCTACAACGTTGCATGTCCTCTGTTAAAAACTGCACCAGAAACTGAGCAGAAAACAGGCAGAGTAAGCACTGCTGTACCTGTTATTTATTTCGGTGGCCGTTCCTAGGACATTGTGTTCCGTCAGGAATGCTGGTGTTAAAAGTGCCTATTGTCTTTGTTCATTTCCCTGCCACGTTGGTATTCTGTGATATCGGTTCCTATCTAGTACAAGTTTTTATATTATTTATGACTGTGCACAGGTCTGCACAGAAAGATGCTCAGTGGTCATTATCTATTGTTTTGTATGCTAGTCAATTTCAATATTTGTGAAATACAAATATTGCAGTGTACGGTGAGCTCCCAATGAGTGAAATTAAACAGTCAGTATCAGATTTGTTTTACTTAAGCAGCAATTCAATTCACGCAGTGCAGTTTACAGTAGAATTATGATTCATGAAGTGACAGGAAAGTATCAGGGGGGAGCTGATATTGCTCAGAGACTGTTGTTTGTTGGTGCACCTTCCCGAGCTTCGCCATCGTGTCTAAAGGGCGGGTAGACCTGCAGTTTTAGTAATGCCTCTGATGAGGACAGTGGCCCGCCAAAGAAGAGTCGTTGTTCAAAATTCTCTCTGCCCCCTTCCGAACTGCCCTTCATTTTGCATTTCACTGGAATCGCCGTTGTAGAGGACGGTGGTCTTCCTCTACATGAGCCCCGACCGGCGATGATGGTATGCCACGGAGCGGCGATGACCGTCGCCTATCTCCATGGCCGCGCCGGTGGAACTGAGGCAGGTGCTTCAGGCGCGTGGGCATCTTCGTCATTGTCCACGGCCCGCTACAGGGCTCCCCCCTCAGACGCGGAGCGGCGATAAGAAAGATGGAAGAATCAAGTCTATACCGGAGGGAGAGAGCGAGGGCGGCCGTGGATGACGTGCACTACAGGACGAATTCGTGGGACGGCACAATACCCGTTGCGTGAAGCTCTCGATGAGCGAGGCCAATGAAGGGCGAATCGTTGGGCGTGAGAGTCGTGGCCTGGGGTGCCGCAACCGGCACGGGAGCGTGAGCTCATAGGGTCCCAGGAAGTGATGCTGCGTACCCGTGAGGATTGCCGTGAAGACTGCAGAGACGCTGGCTAATGCGGGCCGTGGCGTCGGCGGCCGCGACTGCCGAAACCAGCAGGCGAGCACTTTGCTCTGTTGTCGCGGCCGGCTGCGAATGTGCGTCGAGAGGCGGAAGGGAAGTGGCGGGTAGTGAGTGTGCCGGGGTCCGTGCACAGCGCAAGGCGGTCCCCGGGATCCGTAAAGCGATGGTTGGTTAGAGGACCGCATGACCAGTGACCGGTTGGAGCGTTGCATGGTCGTCCGAATGGGTACCGTGGAGGGGGGCAGTACGTGAGCGTCGGCGCGTCAGTCGACAGGAGAAGGGCAGTCGTGATGCTGTCGTCGTGAGCCGGACGGTGAAATGCTGCACGGCTGCAGAGGTGGGCGGGCCGTGCTGGACGGTGAGGCCGCAGACGGAAAGGCGCCGGGTACGTGAACGGCGGGGTTTGCAGGCGGTGGGTCCATGTATAGGGCGCTGTGGTAGTGCTCGTCGAAGGCGTCATCAGGAATTTGGGATAGTAAAGAGCCGAATTGCTCCGAACACGGTGTTCGTTGTTCGGGTCACCAAATGTACCCCCCTACATGAGCTCCGACCGGCGATGATGGTATGCCACGGAGAGGCGTTGACGGTGGCCTATCTCCATGGCCGCGCCGGTGGAACTGAGGCAGGTGCTTCAGGCGCGTGGCCATCGTCGTCGTTGTCCACGGCCCGCTACAGGGCTCCCCCCTCAGACGCGGAGCGGCGATAAGAAAGATGGAAGAATCGCGTCTATACCGGAGGGAGAGAGCGAGAGCGGCCGTGGATGACGTGCACTACAGGACGAATTCGTGGGACCGCTTTCCTCGACCTTTTCTGTTACCATTTGTGGCAAATAAGTGTGTGTTAAGCACAAATTCTTACTTGTTTTCATTTACTTAGAGAGAGTTTTCTGCAATCGTTGTCTTACAGTTCCCTTTAAGCCATAATTTTAACCTGCACCCCAAAAGGCATCAGACTGTCTAATTTCGCTCGGATTATGCAGAATGTTCATGTGTTCGAGTCACTATAGTCGTAGTATTGAATCCCTACTAGCGTAACATATTGCAGCATCTGTAAAGTTTGAGCGCAATGTCATGCGAGTACTATTTCTCAGTGTTTTGTACTGCTTCCTTTCAATTCTTTGTGGTCTTATCTTTTTGGTCCTTCAGCATCCCCTTGTGAGGGTGTGAGGGTAGACGAAATACATGTTAGGTTAATCGGCAGCATTCGAATTTTGCTTTGTGATATATACGGTGATGTGTTTTCAGCCATTTCGTCACCACCAAGAGGAAACCATGTAGGTGGACTGGAGGTTGTACAGTGGCATGTTATCAACGTTAAAATAAACACAGAAAAAAAGGTTAAAATTTACATCTAGTTCATTGCTGTAAACAAGGAATTCAAGCTAATTGTAAGTAGCTCGAATTCCTTGTTGCTTGTGCGCAAAATACAATTATGGTGCGACACCAAGCATGAAAAATCAAACTGCCCTTGGACTAGTTTTCCTTTGTAAATACTTGGACAGACAAGAACAAACATTTTCCCCACTATAGGAACTAGTGATGACTAACAAAATGTGCCTTATGATGGTTGTGACTGTGTGTTGGCTCTCGGCATGCTTTTCTGAAGCCGAGCTTGTTTGCATTTGACGGTCTCTGTCATCTTCAAGAAACCAAAGAAAACATCTAAATCTGCTCTTTACTTTACATCAAACCAAATCAGGCCTAAACAGTTTTGAATTCCTCCTGCAATGGAGGTTATTGGCAAATAAGTGGTCATATTCGAGTGTGCTGACTTTTTTTATTCTTAGTGTGGGTCGAGAGGCAACGGCTTAGCAGTTCGGCTTCCGGTTCGAAAGCGCTCATTATCTACAACGCACTTGCGAGGCGACGAAGTGAACAGACGCGCCATCGCCACCATCATCATCACCTTGGGCGAGAAAGGAAGATGGGTGGGCATGAAGTAGTCAGTTGTTGAAGGTAAGCAGCCGAACAAGGGAAGCACGGATTGTCAGATCTTTTAATTTGAGGAGCCATTGACTGTTTTCAATGTTCTGACTGACAATCCATATTACGCCTCACGCAGCTGACACGACAGTGCCCAGGGAGCCAGGTAAGTTAATTGTGGCATGTGTTGCGGCCCGTCTTAATACTTTTTTTTTCTGCCTTCCTGCAGCAAATTGGCAAGCGGATTGGCTAACCAAGTTCTTGCTCTTTGTTGGTGTGACAATTTGGAAACGAACAGCGACGGGATGACGAACAAACTTTCTTGAGTGAAACGGTATTCCAGGCGACCAGTTCTTTTTCATACGTCGTATGGGAGAAGTACGTCGTTCGTGTTTCCGGCCAAATTTCAGGTTTCTTCTAATCTGAAGTGTGTGGTGCAGTGACTACCCCGTTCATATCCTGTACATATCGCTGATCTTCAGTGTGACGACATGCATACTTCGGTGACGTTTGTGGGTGTCACGATGTGACTTTGTTGCGGCTGTGATCTGAGTGCACGTTGTTGTGAAAGCATTTGTCTGCGCAGTTGTTCGTTGAATGACGTTGGATACCGAATTCAAGGTATGTGATTTGTCAATAAAATAGGTGTTTGCAAAGCACAGTGTCTGTGTTAGCGTCTGTGTGTCTATCAGCGACGGGACGAACGTAGCCGACAGGGTGTTATTTCCCGCCCTCGTACAAGTGATCGTTGGTTGCTGCACTTCCTGAAATGGCATGTTCGAGCAGGGCCCATGCAAACGATGTTTGCTTTGCCTTTGCCTTGCTCGTCGTGCCAATTCAGGTTCCCCACCAAACGAAAATTAATTGTGGTACCTCATGTGTACCCCGTGCAGAATCCGGTTCACTGTACCTGCTAACCAGTGGTCCTGGAATGAGGTACACCGTACCTCATTTTTTAAAGAGGTACATTTTTTTAAAAAATGTACCTCTTGTTCAGAAGGTACACATGCGTTACGGGGTTTAGAGTGTACAGGTAGGGGCGCAATTTTGTGATGGCCCATATGAGTGCAAGGCACTCTTTTTCGGTTGTCGAATAGTTCTTCTCTGCCTTGGTTAGCGTTCTGCTTGCGTAAGCGATGACACGTTCGACGCCGTCGTGAAGTTGAACGAGCGCGGCTCCTAGACCATCGTTGCTTGCGTCGGTGTGTATTTCTGTTTCGGCGTTTGGATCGAAGTGGGCAACCACGGGTGCGGTCTGTAGACGAGTCTTCAATTCATCAAACGCCTGTTGCTGGGCTTCACTCAAGATAAACGTGGATCCGTCCTTCGTGAGGGCATTCAGCGCTGACGCAATTCTTGAAAAGTTTGGAATGAACCGTCGGTAGTAGGCGCAAAGGCCAAGAAAGCTTCGAACGTCTTTCACGTTAGAAGGAACACGGTAATTTGCGATTGCCGCCGTCTTCTCGGGGTCGGGGCGTACGCCGTCGCTGCTCACGAGATGGCCGAGAAATCTGAGTTCCTCGTAGCCGAATCGACACTTCTGAGGCTTCAACGTCAGCCCTGCAGTTCTGATGGCCTCGAGGACTTGCTTTAGCCGTTCCACATGTTCTTCGAATGTTCTTGCGAAGACGACAACATCGTCGAGGTACACCAGGCAGGTTTGCCACTTCAACCCGGCGAGAACTGTATCCATAACACGCTGGAACGTCGCTGGTGCTGTGCAAAGGCCGAAAGGCATAACCCTGAATTCGTAAAGTCCATCGGGAGTGACGAAGGCAGTCTTCTCACGGTCCCGTTCGTCGACATCAATTTGCCAGTACCCCGTCTTGAGGTCCATGGAAGAGAAAAATTTTGCGTTTTGAAGGCGATCGAGCGTGTCGTCGATGCGCGGTAACGGGTAGACGTCCTTCTTCGTTATCTCATTGAGTTTCCGGTAGTCGACGCAGATCCTGAGTGTTCCGTCCTTCTTCTTCACTAGTACCACCGGCGATGCCCACGGACTGGTTGACGGCCGGATAATGTCATCTCTTAGCATCTCTTCCATTTGCGTTCGGATCGTTTCTCGCTCTTTGCAGGAGACCCGGCACGGCATGCGGTGAATTGGACGGGCCTTTTCGTCGACGATGATGCGGTGCCTCGCAATGGGCGTTTGTCTTACTTTCGACGATGCAGTGAAGCAGTCATTGAAATCGTTGAGCATCTGGAGAAGGGTTTGCTTTTGAGTTGTATTGAGTTGAGGGTTTACGTCGAAATGTTCGTCCTCGTATTCCGTGGTGACCGCGATGCGAGTAGTGTCCATCAGGCAAACATCCGTGGTGGAGTATTGGTCTGCGATGACGGCTATCTTCGTGCCGTTCGCCAGGTGTTGTGGCTCCGGGCGAAAATTTGCGACCAGGAGTTCGAATATTCCGTTTCTTATGGGCACAATTCCTCTTGCTATCCCAATTCCACGTTCGAGGAGAAGTTGCGTGTTGCCTTCAGCCAACAAACAGCCAGTCGGTGCTCTCTCGCACGTAGCGGTCACAAGGACTGACGACAAGGGAGGCAGGTTGACGTGCTGAGTCGTCACGGCGGTTACGTCCGTGTTTGCGCGTTTCTCCGGGGTTATTCGTGCCCACCACTTGTCTTGTGCTGTTTCCGGCGTTTTAAAAGAGATAACTCCATTTGTGAAGTCGATGATTGCTTCGTTTTCGACTAGAAAGTCCATTCCGAGTATTACATCCCGTGAGCAGTTCGGCAAGACGGCAAAGCTGACGACGTACTGGATGTCACGCACTTGTATGACTGCCGTGCATCGGCCACTCGGTGTTACGACGTGTCCACCAGCAGTGCCGATGTTAGGCTCATCCCACTTCGTTTGCACCTTGCGAAGCTTCTTAGCCAGCTACCACTTATTACAGAGTCGTCGGCTCCGGTATCGATTAACGCAATCATCTCATGGCCGTCGATGAGTATTTTCAGGTTATTGGTAATTTTTCGAGCGTCGTGTTGGTGCTGCGTTGCTGTTCATCGAGTTGGAGGAATTGTAACTTGTCGTCGGTCCGCAGCTTCACCTCCCGGAGCTGCAGTCTTCAGTTTTCCCGGTTAGGGCTGCGCCACACAGGTCGTCTTGCAGGTGACGGTGAACGTGCTCTTCCTGGCGACCTGCTGCGGTGGGGGACGCTCGGGGACAGGTCGCGTCGCGAGCCAGCAAAAAGCATTCTGCTGCCGTAGATAGTCTTCAATTGCGACGGGGCGACTACCGCGCTGGGGGCGTCGTGTGAAAAACCGGGAAGGCCAAGTCGTCGGTAGGGACATCGGCGATAGACGTGGTTGGCCTCTCCGCAGTGGTAGCAGAGCGGTCTGAAGTCGGGAGTCCGCCAAACGTCCGTTTTGCGAAACGGCTGAGAGTGTGGCGGGACGCTCAGAGTAGGTTGGACAGGCCGAGGAGGCGTCCAACGGTTTCCGTAGTACGACGGACGAGTAGGTGGCACCTGTCTCACAGCGGCGGCGTAGGTTGGTCTCGGTACTTCGGCGTCGGGGTTGGCGGTTGACGATGTCTGGATTGTCTGCTGCACCTCGTCCTTGATGATCGCACCGATCGAAGACAAAGGGTCTTGAGCGTTCTCAGGACAGAGGAGGGCTTGTACTTCGCGTACCACCTCTCGAATCAGCTGTCTGAGCGATCCGACATCGAGGCCAGCGGTCGTGGAGAAAGCCTCGTAGCCCTGGTGTCGTTCGTTGACGGTAGCGCGAGAGAGCAGGGTCCTCTCAATGCGGACGGCTTCGTCCAGAAAAGCGTCGGTCGTGGCTGGTGGATCCAGGGACAGGGCACGAAAAATTTCTTCTTTTACGCCCCTCATGAGTCTCTGAACCACCTTCTCGGATGCTTTCGGGTCAGCTCGCCGGAAGAGCCGCAGCACATCTTCGACGAAGCCTGTAACGCTTTCGTTTGTCAGCTGGATCCGTCTCTGGAGCAGATGTTCAGCGCGTTCAGCTGGTTGTTGAAAAGCGAACGCCTCGCGGAGTTTGCTTTTGAAGACGTCCCAGGACGTGAGCGAAGTGTCCCGGTTCTCGAACCATGTCTTCGCGGTGCCTTCCAGGGAGAAATAGAGGTTGACGAGCTTCTGGTCGTCACTCCAGTTGTGGAACTTGGCGATCCGCTCATAGTGGTCGACCCAATCATCCACGTCGTCGTAATACTCGCCGCTGAATGTCTTCGGCGACCGTGCAGGGGCTATGGGCGTGGCAACAGGTTGCGCTACTTGGGTACTGGTCTCCGCAGTCATCTTCTTCTTGCGTTTAGGGGGTTCTAATGGACCGAATTCTGCAGGCAGACCAAGCTGTCTTCTGCTTTGTCGCAGTTGGTCTTCCAGGCCGTTGGACAAGGAATGCCCCGCACCTCCACCAGAAATGTCACGAAGCGAAATGGGTCGGCGAGTCGTCGAATAAACAGCGAACGGTTTATTAGACTACTTGGTAACAAAACACAAGAGTGATAGCTCTCTGAACACAACTGAGTCCAAAGAATGAATGCTCCAGCTTGGAGCGCACAAGCATTTAAGCGTCGCGCCGAAAAGTCTAGAAACAGCACGTGCGTTTGCCAGAGAGCAGGCGATGTGTCTGGAAGCTTCTTGCTTCTTCTTCAGCATGCGCCGGGATTAGATATACCGTTTCGTGCCTGCCCTGGAAGTTTCGCGATGATGATTCGTGGCATCTTGGGTGTGCCAAGCGGAAACTACCGCTGCGTGTCGCTAACAGCGTACCATTCCACCCCTCCGCAACAGCAAACTCACCTGCTTCTGGCCTCCGCTAGGATGTTACACAGACGAAAAAATATGCAGCTCGCGTATTTGATAAACTTTTGTACCAACCTGTAGTGGTAATAAATGTTGAAACCAGCGGAAAGACGGGGACATTGGAAGAGAGGAAGACAATACGTGAACATGATGGCGATTGATGTTCTGAGGCTGGAGAACAGAGTAAGGGACAACAACAAGACATTAGGATGAAGACATCATGGACATGAAGAGAATACACATGCTCGGAGTAGCAACAGAAGTTTAGTGACATAAAAATGTCGCTGTAGAGCCACGTCCGCTTGCACCGTGCTGTGGAGATGGAACAACAACCACAGCTGATCGAAAGGTACGCAGTGACAGAAAACGTCATGGAACTAGCCTCAACTTTTTTTTTATTACACAATGATGGCACAGAATCAATCACTATGTAAGCGTTCTTTGATTATCGCTCTCGATAAAAGATTAGGGCTTCCTTCTGTGACAAATGGTTTCTGTTGCGGTGTACCTTCATGTCATCTGTGATTGTTGTTTTTATCGGACTATCTCAACAGCGTGGCGCAAACGGACGTGGATCTCCCTGGGTCATTTTTATGTCATTCACCTTCTGTTGCTAGTCTCAGCGAGTGTGTTGTCTTCCTCTTCTCTAATGTCCATGTCTTTCTGCTGGCTTGTACTTCTCTTATAATGAATGCAGCAGGCTTAGAAGTGAATCTGCAATGTCCTGCATGGACACAGGATATGGATGTGGTTCTATTGGCTTTCTTATGGCCGTGCATCAGGAAGAATTTGAATTTAATGCTAGGTTTTCAGTATTTCACATTGTGCCTATACTTCGTCATAACCCCAAAGGCCATATCTTGTCAACATATGAACAAAATTCTCTTATATGTAATTGCAGGACACGGTGTCATGCAAAAGCAATGGAAAAAACGAGATATGTCTTGTTAATTTGTCCGTGTGCCTCCATGGTGTTGGCTTTGTGTTTGTGTTCATGACGTTTCTATTGTACAATGTATTGCCGTGCAATAGGGGTCAGATACTCAACTGAGTGAGGTTGTGTCATAGTTATTCAGAAATGAATGATGAAGCATTTTGTAGTCTTTGTATATGCCATACAAGTATTATATATGTACATTTTGAAATGTCTAGTCAATATACTGTGATGTCCTAATACACTCATTCTCGTATCTATTTGTTCCTGGAATTTACGTGTTACCGTGTTCCTATTGGCTGACCAATAGGAACCTATATATATATATATATCGGCGTGCAGCTATAGAAGCGATCTTAATCTGTAATTTTAAATTTCGAACAGGTCTAGTGTCATTTAGTTGTTTCTTTAATGACTTTTTTCCCTCATTATATATATATATATATATATATATATATACATATATATATAATGGTTCCATGTGGGTAAATGTGAGGCCACATTGGACCACATTGGGAACACCTAAAGACATTGTATGGGACCTCAACAAATGAGATCACACAAGTAAGGTACTAAGACCCAATAAGATCCCGTCAATGGGTTCTAATGAGCTTCCTATGAATTGGGTCCATTTTAATAATCACATACGAGTGGATCTTTTTGGGTCACATACCTCTTTTTTTTAATAGGGAAAGTTCGGCAGCAGAACAAAAAAAATGAAAGCAAGTCTCTAAAACCACAAATGGTGTTGCTAGCTCGTTATTTATTGGTGGAATGTTTGTAAAATTGCATTGGTGGTAAAAAAGATCATGACTGCACTGACAAATGTTTGAGTGCGGATCTGCTATACCTGCATCCGAAACCGAAACTTTCAACAAAAGTTGTCATCTTCAAGAGCTTTTCGGTTTCTTGTAATTATATAATTTAGTTGCTAATTAATAGAAACTTAAAAGTAATAAGTAAATATTTTAGAGACTAGTTTTACGGTATAGCTGTATCTCCAAGGCGATAATAGTGGCAACGGTGGCTTTCAAGGCTGCCACCACGTTACACTGTAACCACGTCTTTAAAAAACACTTACCGGCGTGTTCCCAGACAAGAACTTCTTGTATGGTCCTCTTTTCTGATGGGTATTCATTCTTCAAATGACTGCTATTCCTCGTCTTCGCTTGAACTGCTACATACTGACGAAATGCTGAAAACTGCACCTTTGTAGGACAAAGAAACACGTGCGTGACT
The DNA here is from genome assembly GCF_037126465.1 of Ornithodoros turicata. Lineage (NCBI taxonomy): Eukaryota > Metazoa > Arthropoda > Arachnida > Ixodida > Argasidae > Ornithodoros > Ornithodoros turicata. The sequence goes on along the minus strand of NW_026999334.1, from coordinate 1,271,742 downwards.
ACGAGACGAAAAATGCCATGTCGCAATGTCGTGCGCGCGGGCTCTCTTCACAATGTTGCCAGTTACTAGCTCACGAAATCGGGAGCAGCAAGTGTACGGCGATAGAGAAGCAAGCTTTGCCCCCCACTGCTTTTATGAAATAAATAATTTGTGTTGCATAAACCCTCGCGTAATATTTTGCCCATTCATCACGTGGCTTCATACTTTTTCTGTGCTGTAAACATGTTACGAGCCGTAAACCAACCAGCCAAAGTTTTAACTCTCATTAACTAGGTTACGTGTCCTCATTGAGAAATCGTTTCAGTACTGAGCCAGCGTGTTTACAGTACTTCCTTCGTGATGGTCCGGATCTCACATTTAGCAAGATCTGCAGTATTCCATATGAATTACGCTTGTTTAGGAAGATGCAGGAGCAGCGTGCCATGAGCATATTTTATGAGGTGCAGCATCTAGCACACTGATTTTACGACCTTGTTTCACTAGTTGGCGGAGGCAACGGTGCAACACGCTTCGAAGAAGACTGCAAAACCAGGATGTGCTGTCACATGTGTTATTCACTAATTGTATGAATGGCTGAAGGATATTCGCCCTCTTTTACCGCAGCTCTCTCTGAGGGAAACGCGAGAAATATATAACACTCGGGAACACCGAGCTAATTGCAAAGTAACCTAAGACGGGACGATATGCCTCGTGTTCAATACCCGGGAAGTGGGGTTCGCGAAATTAAATGTCTGGGCAATGTTTCTCTCTGTCTCGTTCAGACCACGGGTTCAGCCTCATCTCGCAGCAGCGTGTATCATGCTACGCATCTTAGAGAAGGGGAGGGGATCTATCGAAAAACAAAAATAAGATAATAAGAATGCGGAGAGTTTGGTCGTAGTAACTGCGACCTGCTACTCTATACATTCAATGGCGGTGGCATGCAGGCGATGCCAAAGAGAAACACGTGTCAGTGAGGCACTAGCAGTGCATTTTAGATTTTCCGAGCTGCCGTCCCATCTTACGATTCTTGCAACGTGCGTGCTAACCTACGTACCAAACGAACATACCCAGCAAGACACAAAACGCACACATATACTAGCGAATACAATGGTCTTCTCAGTATAATTCATGCATAACGACCCTTCAGCATTTCAGATGATTTCGTCGCATTCTCGTGTGATTTCTTTGTATGCGTCATTTATTTATATGTGATTTATCCACGACCATGGAACTTTATAAACCTTTCTGGATTCCCGAGTCTAACGAATGACAAAGAAAAAAGAACAGAAATAGGCTGACACCCTTGTGCTAGTGCAAATAATATATAACAACACTGACGCTGTTGCATCGCATCACACGTCGACACTCTTGGGTGAAATAATACCGTATTTGCAATATCACGATAATTTACCCAAGAAGAAGACCATTTCGAAAAATAAATCTCAGCAACATTGGCAGTGGACGGACAATAAAGGAAAAAGGGGCAACCATTGTCCCAAGTATCTCGGGCACTCCTTCCTCCGTAGTGACCTGGAAACCCCCATCCCACGCGGGATTTTCCATTCCGCTGCGGGCACCACGTGGAGCGGCGGCATAGATCTGGGAGCCATTCACCATGTCGTTTGGGTTATTCTATTTAGACAAGGAAAATTTGTATGATGTGTGTAGAACTGACTGCATCAAGCGTAAAAAAGAAAAGCCCGAACCAAAGGTTGGAGACACAGTCAAGGTACGATGGAACGGACAGAAGTTGTACCCTGCAACGCTGGTCAGCAGGTCAGGTAAGATAAAGACATAAGGCACGAGCCCGGGTTTCAGTGCTAATGCGAACAAATACATTTTGCAGATGACGAGCTGTTCGTAATACAAGAGATGGAAGAAATTATCAACGAGAAAAACAACGCTTTGGGTGACTCAGCGTCACAGGTATGTTACTTTCGTCAGCTTTCGCGCATTACGTTTTGCTTTTAGCTGGCTGTACCTTGTTGTGGGAATAACTGTTGTGCTGGTAGATACATGTTATTCAGACGTGTGGGCAAAAATTAACATAGATTTTTTGTTTTTGTTACAGCGAAAGTGCGAAAAGGCAAACTTCGAAAACCTCCAGGCACGTCATGTGCTGGCAGAAATTCAGTCGAACGACGAAGCTAAGGGATTGCGCGAGGAAGTGAGGACATTGAAGAAAAGGGTGGCCGAACTCGAAGATGATCTCGAAAAATACAAACGTAAGTATACGGCACCATTTTTCGTTCGTGCCGTCAGTCCATACTCTTCTTTTATTCATTTCTGCTTGCATGATATTTATACTAATCCTGCATGCAAAACTAGATGACCTGCTGAGTACCGCAAGGAGACTGGTGCGAAAATTGAAAAACATTGAACCTGGAGAAAACCACCCTCCAAGCACGCAGTTCTCCACACAGGCTTCCACCCACAATATGGCGGCCGCCTCGGCGGCAATGGCGGACCAGCACCAACCATCCCAGGGGGATTCCAACATGGTGATCGGCAGGTGGGAATTCAGACACGCCGGCACAGAGGAGGGAGTAAGTACGCAGATTATCTATGGACAGATTTTTAATTTTTCTTGTCAGTACCGTAGGCAATACGTCCTGTGCACCTTCACTGTTGTTCTGAAATTTTGTTCTATAAAATACGTCTACACGCGTCAACGCAGGTCACTGAGCTCGTCGTCGGTTCACGAGTATTTGTGCCACACTGCGTCTTCGCTGGTGTTCGTCTGGCAAGGACAACCACGGTCATGGCGAGAGCACTTCTGGGCTACGTGTTCACCGAGGAGGCCCTGTGTTCTGTGTATGGTGGACTCTCAAAGGGGCCACGAGGCAAAACAGACGACCGGCGACCAGCGTTGTGTGAGCCGGGCGTGCGCGCCATTCTCGGTATGCATTACCCGGCATTGCTTTTTCCTATATCAACAATATTGTGTGCGCCTATATTGATATGCAGTTATCTTTCCAGACTTTACCGCTACGGAGGGAGCAAACAGACCGGGATGGGACGCGAACAAAGCCAAGCTTGTGAAGTCAATGTGCACGCGCCTCAGTGAACTTCGAGGCAGCTGTGAATAATTCCTGCAACTGTGTGGCGCATGTGTGCTGTATGCTTCGGACAAGTGTACATGGAGCATCCTATCGGTTGTAAATAAATGCAATTCGCACCCAGACATGCGTTGCCTCTGTTCCAATAGCTTATAGCAGTCGGTGCGGCAGGACGTTCATGCTGCGCATGCAGCTTTGAACCCAGGGTTTATTCATTTCACAAGGATGGGTTATATTTGAGGAATTTTAACCGGGTTATGATTCGATATTGGGACGGATCAGTTCAGGAAATGATCCCGGATAAGCCACATCCGACCTGGTTTGATTCCGATCTGAATCATAATTTAAACCGATTCTGTTCAGGAATAATAAAAATTTGATCCAGGTTCTGCCGCGTGTAATCCAGACTTCGTCGAAATTGGAACGTATCCTTATCGAAATTTTATCAAGTGCCGATCAGTTCTTGATTAAAGGCCGGATTCCGTTTTGATCAAAGGACAATCAGGAGGAAATACAACTTTCGTCAGGATTTTCCCAATTTCAATCCGGAGGTGATAAAATTTGGAATGGAACTTTATCAAGGTTTTATTAAGCGCTGATCAGATTCTGATTAGTGATCCGGGCCAATTTAGGAATCAAACCGGATCAAACATCTGGGATCCGGACTGGATTCCAATTTGATTCCGGGATTCTTGTACGGGTAATGAATCAAAAATAATAATCAATAATACTAAAAAGAACAAGAATGAAAAAGCGTTATCTGCGCTGATCGAGGTCGGTTCACTCTGGAAATTGTTGCACCGACGACTAGCGCCACGTTCGAACTTACCTCCTCTGTTGAACTGTCCTTCTCGGCTCGCATGGCCGCGCCCATGAAATCAGCAATCAGCTGTTCTCGTTTTGTGGAGTGTGCACCAAACTGTTTGTAGTTCAAGCTACAAACAGGCACTTAATACGAGTGAGAGAGCTTCGGCAGCCTTCCTGTGGATTCGTGGGTGCATCAACAAAATGGGCATAGCCTTCGGGATGGCTGTGTGTGTGTGACAGCCGGTGTCTTTCTCCGTCTGTTACGTCGCGAGACAACTGAGATCACAGTCTGTGCGCGCTCAGCAAGCTTGAAATCTGTCCGGATACATATACAGTAATATATACCTTCAATATACGCTGACACATATACGGTCAATAAATTGGGACTTGCTCGACTGCAATATTTGCCGGAGTTCACAAGAGACACTGTTTGTGGATTTATGCCTTACATTTAATCTATCGCAGGTCGTTCAACATCCTACCCGAATAACTCATGCCACACAGTCAACCCTTGACTTGGTTTTAACCGCCCATCCTGAGCACATCACTTCTTTGCATGTGATTGATGGTCTCAGTGACCACAAGGCCATTTTCTTCGATATCTCTTCAAGTCGTCCAAATGTTCGTACATTCAACGATAAAGCCATATACGACTACGCTCGAGCTAACTTCCAAGCCATCAACGAGGGTCTTGAAGCTCTGTATGAAAATTCCTTTCATGGCACCTCGCCTCACTCCATTGAGGATAACTGGTCCCTCTTTCTTGGTCCTTGGTCCTTCTCCCTTGACAACATAAACTACCTTACCGAGTACCATGTTCCAAAGATAAGAGTGAAATCTTATGATCACAATCCTTGGTTCACAAAAAGTCTTAAAATCTTGCTAACCAAGAAAAAGCGTTTATTCAGGAAGGCAAAGCGTCTTGGCGACGACGTATCATGCGCTAAATGTCACTACTGTGAACGGGAATACAGCCGCTCGATCAAGGAAGTGAAACATAAGTTCTTTACCATCGACCTTCCGTCTGTTTTGACGAATAAACCAAAACAATTTTGGAAAATTTTATCTCCGACAAAATCCCACCGTATCAGTCTAACTGACACCCGCCGACAACGACTGCGCCAACGCTTTCGCTTCCTTCTTCTCATCCGTTTTCAACACCGATAACCGGTACACCCAAACTCCATTATCAGTAATCGCCTCCTCACCTATGGTCCCCAGTCATATCAGCACTCATGGCATTTGTAAAATCATTGAGTCACTTAAGCTGTCGTCAAGTGCTGGTCCGGACTCTATTAACCCGAAGGTTCTATACAACACGAGATCTATTTCCAGCAAGATTCTATGTTGCATATTTACTCAGTCACTCCAAGATTCTGCTTTACCGCAGGACTGGAAGACGGCGAAGATCATCCCTATTCACAAATCAGGCAGCTGCCACATCGTTAATAACTACCGCCCCATTTCACTCACTTTTATAGTATGTAAAATTCTCGAACACATAATCTTCTCCAATGTAGTTAAGTACCTTGAAGAAAAAATGTTTCTTCTATCCCTTGCAGCACGGGTTTCGAAAGCCCTTTTCGTGTGAAACTCAAGTAGCCAGTTTTGTTCACGACATCTTTCTCCACGCGGACAATAATCATCAGACTGACGCCGCTTTCTTAGACTTTCGCAAGGCCTTCGATATGGTGCCGCACTCTAAGCTTCTATACAAGCTATATCTGCTTAACCTCGACCCGTATGTCGTCCGTTGGATAGCTCAATTTCTGACTAATCGTACGTTATTTGTTACTTGCAACAACCACCTATCCCGAGATGTACCTGTGCTTTCTGGTGTCCCTCCCTCGGGGTTCAGTCCTCGGCCCTCTCCTTTTCCATATCTATATAAATGACATTCCTTAAGGCATATCTTCCACGATTCGTCTCTTTGCTGACGGCTGTACAGTGTACAGGCAAACCCTCTCTCCTTCTGACCAACTAACCTTATAAAGCAACCTTTAACTAATCCGGCGTTGGTGCAATGAGTGGCAAATGCCTCTGAACATTACAAAGTGTCGCATTTTGTCGTTTTCTCGAAGACGGGTCTCCTGTCTTCCTCCCTTCCCCTACATTCTAAGTGATATCACATTAACCCGAGCAGATTCTTACAAATATCTTGGAATTCACCTTTCCTCCAACCTAACTTGGAACGAGCACATCAACCACATAATAACTAACCCTTCTGGCTCCCTAGGCTTTGTTAGACGCACCGTCAGGTTGGCGGCCTCCATCTTAAAGGGACTCTGACCAGAAACTATGGGAGCTCTTTCGTACTTGCAGTCGATAAAGCACCCAACAAGGACTCTCCATGCGAAAATTCACGCATTAAAACACCGCGGTTTCTCTAAACTCGAATTTTAAACATTCGACTTCATCCGAGTGCAGCACGCCTAGCGTCAAACTGAGAAAACATACGTTTATATAGAATATCCAGCCCGGCCCACCATCAAGATGACGTCAACACGGGGGCCACTCGCAACACCCACAATTGGCTCAAACGCGTCACGTGGTCACGTAATGCCTGTCAATTTCCTTCATGAAATGGCATTTCTACGTTAATATGTTTTTACTACAGAGCCTCAAAAAGAAAAATATACCATGCATTTATCACCTGCAACAGTTTCTACAATTTTCTTTTCAATCTGTACACGCGTTCCATATATGCTTCCGTATCCGAAACAGCTGTAATGGATGCCGTATGCCGAGCTTGCGAACTTGTGTGACTCCCGGTTCATCCTCTTTGTTCGGGTCATTGGGTTGGTGTTGGTCGCCATATTCTGAACGTTTCACCTATCGTTGCGGTGTACTGTTCTTGATCTGCTGCGAAGCGACGAACCGCAACGGCAGTCACTCGCCTCAGCGAAATTCAGTTTGCTGCATCTCAAAGGAGCATGGGGACCTGATGATACCTTCAACTAAAGAAACCAAGTGTGCTCTTGTGTGGTCCTGACGGAAAAGTAGTTTCAACAAGGTTAGCAGATTTATTTTTCAGTTCCAAGTCTACGTACTGAAAACCATGCAAGTGCAGTCGATCATTCTCGTAGCTGTTGTGTAACGCGTATGCTTTCTTACGTATCCCACAGAACCCTCCACTTTTTCAACCAAGTTATCTTTATGAGTACTTTCTGATGGCTTCTTACTAGGCTATGCCGCTCCGAAGCATTGAGATGGGGGAGCGTCGTGGTAGCTGCACCTCCGCTTTCGAAAGATGAAACAGTCTTTCCACACCGTGCTTACTGGCTTTGTATAGAGTCTGGCAAATCCGACAGACATGGACTGCCTTTTTCGAGAAAATTTTGAAATGTAAGTATGTGTATATTGGTTTCACATATCCACCACATATTGAGCGTGTGTATGATTGTCCTTTGTATGCTACAGCATATCAGCGTACATTATTATTCAACACGTAGTGTGGCAAACTCGACATCAGTCACACAAAACCAACAATTGCGTTTTCTTCAATTGCTTATTTTTATCGTATCATGTTTTTGTCTATATCTCAATTTACCAACGAACAAAGAATATTATTTTAGTATAATCGACTGATATTTAACAAGTCACTGTTTTACCATGGTTTTGGCGCACTATAGCCCGAGTTGCTTATGTGCCATTAAATTGAATCATCATCATCTTCAACTGCCATTATTCAATTGAAGTGCCAGGTGGATATAATGATATGGCGAGATATATTTTTTGCTGTCATCCTGGAATTGCTCATTTCAGAAGAATAGTCACCGTGAAGTTTGTTTTCGTTTTCGGAAACATTAAGAGGACTAAAACCAAACACTTTTCTTTCAGAGCATCCCTTATGCACCTGCATTTCAATTCCAATCTGTATTACAAGAATGACAGACCACTCAACAGAAATGAACATCTGAAAATGAAAGAGCTGGAACGAAGATACGTTAATCTGTGTGAAAGGTGTTTAGTATGTGTGTGAGTCGAGGACATAGGTCTCAAGCTGATTCCTGTCTTCAGAAGAGGTGACAACTCCTCCTGCACTTGCTCCTTGCTCCTTCTATCTATTAACCAGCTCCACTTTTTAGGGTTCCCTGCACATCATGTACTACCACGTTGTCAACCAAGTTGAGTCTGTCGATTTCGTTTTTTAAATTCCAGCATGGCTTTAGAATAGGGTATTCAGGCAAAACTAGTGGAATTCGTTCACAGCATTTTGAACTGTCTTGATTTCTGGGTACACGTAGATGTAGTATTTTTTTATTTTGTAAGGGCTTTTGACACTGTGCTGTATGCTTGCGTGTTGGCCAAAGTAGCCTAATTAAAATTTGATCCTGCTAACTGGATATGCAGTCTCTCAACTAACCGTAACCGTTGCGACAACTCGTGAGGTGAACCTATCATATCGCCACCATGCAGCATTTCTCAGGTTACATATGCATCACATTTTAATCTAGTCAAAAGCAAGGGCTTTTGGTGGTCGGTCTTGTATGATTACATGCCCCTCCGTTATGTAACACCACACTGGGTTCTTCAACCAATGATAGATAAATAAATATATTTCCAAGTACATTGTTTACAAGGCTCGTTATTCCATTTCGCCACACTACCACAAGCAATTGTTAGAGTAGTGGCCCAGGGTATGAAGTTCGCCACTAATCATCATTCAAACAAAGTTCATAATGTAAAATCCTTTACTGAGAACACCGGCTTAACACAACAATTAAGAATAGAGTAAACGTTTCATTGCCTATCCGGGTGGCATCATCCCTACAACAGAGACCAATCAAAAACAACATCAAAGCAGTCAAATCGGGGGTGCGCATTCCTTTCATCCAACGTATTTCATACGCTATTTGGAGGGCACTGTGCCCATCAGGCATTTTGACTGTGTATATCAAGTTGAGTGCATAGAATGTGATGCAACCTACATTGGCGAGATAGACAAAAGACGCGGGACAAGACTAAAAGAGCACACAAGGGACGTTGCCAGGGCTACTAGTGCTTAGCTTAACTAACCAAGACCGAATAAATCTACCATTGCTGTCCTAAGGGACATATATTTTGATGGTGCAGTAACCTTTGCACATGACTAGCGATGGGGCCCTAGAAAGTTCTTAGAATCCTGCTTTATCAGGCGTGATGCTTCAGCCTGTAATACAAACCGTGGCCCCCTATCGGATGTGTATGATGCCCTCTTAGATAGGCTGATGTGCTCGTCTTTGGCCATTGTTGTACTGATGATGCCACCCGGATAGGCGACAAAACGTTTACGCTCTGTTTTTAATCGTTGTGTTGAGCAGTGTTTGCAGTAAAGGACGCTACATTATGAGGTCGTCACCCGGCTTTTGGAACATATTTTCCATCGGGATCTGATCCAGGACTGAGCCATGAGTAGCCCCGTGAAAGCACCAGGGTTTCTTCGAATTTTAGATGTGCCAGCTTTTGTTTTCCTCCCCCTCCTTCTTTTTATGTAGTAGCTGATTACTTTAGCCTTGTACTGCTTGGGGGATTGAAGATGTGGAGATGATGTAAGAGGTAGAACTAGGCTTTAGGCAAAATGAGACAAAGTGTGACTATGTACAAATCTTCTGAGAATGATAACGAAAGGAAAGTTAGGTAGCAAGTGAGCTGGTGGTGACAATCCATGACTTGAAAACCCGAGACGAGGTAGGGACGATAACAGACAAACACAAACACAGTGTTTGTGTTTGTCTGTTATCGTCCCTACCTCGTCTCGGGTTTTCAAGTCATGGATCTTCTGAGAATGTTTATGTATCATTCACACAAAAAGGGGATAGGTGTTACATCTTTTTCCGGTTTTGATATTTATTTATTTATGAATATATCTCAAAGGCCCTCACAGGCATTACATGAGGGGTGGACATCAACATGGGTCACTTAACAAATACGGAAGTTACAAGGAACATACATATTTGGAAGACAGACTCTGTTTTTCGTTCGTTCATCAGTCTTGCTCAAGAAGTCGTTCACTGTAGCAATAGTACACAATGTCACGAAAGGAGTGCTCACCTAGACTCATTAAAAGGCTCGCTCAAAGACTCATTAAAAAGGACGTGTTGTGTTTCAACACAACATATTGAACTCATGAACCATGCATCATCCTGAGAGCTATAAATCATCCCAAATACAGATGCTGAATTATTTTAAACGCGATAGACGAGCTGTGCGAAGAGGTACCTCCAGTTAGGATCTTGGGTACTTGAAGCCTGTGGCATTTTCTGTGGGAAAGGCTTGCCAGACCCTCTTCACTGCACAGGCTGGAATGACCATGCTCTTGTTTTTCCCAAGCTTGTGCCATACTCACCTTGCAAACTGGCGATACGCAGTGTATCTGCATCGTCTACACAGATGTACATAAAATATAGTTTAGGCAAATAGGTAACCGGTTACAGTACAGTGTGTGTGCAGTGTCATTTCTACATGTACCTGAGAGCAAGTGCAGTTTACCTGCCAACACCCTGTACATTACTACACATGCTGTGTTCTTTTCGAAACCAACATTGTTTTACTTTTCACTGAATCGACAATCAAGAACACTCAATATCGCTAAAAACCTACGCTAAAACCTTATGCACAGGGCAATACATAAAAACTATTGGTTTTCTCCAGTTCAGAGTTGTGTACTGTACAGTCTTTATACGTGCTGCGCCTTGTACTGGAGCTTTTAACGACTTTAATGCAGGACCAAACCAGTTTTGGGCGCCCAAATTTTCACATCGTTCGACAAGGACACATGTGACTTACTTGTGAATATAGTCGTTCATAGGTTCGCGCTGCCCACGGAGTTCAATATGCGATCTTCAGGAGAGTCATATTGAAGCATAGAAGTTGGAAATCTTCGTGGGTTGTAATGCACTCATACTGCAGTCATTCGGCAGTGTTTTCGAGCTCCTGGCAGCACAAGCATTCGATCTCCTTCGGCATTATGACACAGCAGCCGCACCGGCACCATGAACAACAAGTGTGCATTAAATATCAGAACACGAAATTTCAGAGAACTTTTACGTGTTCGATCACAGTGTGCGTTCAAAATAGCTCATCGCTTACCCGAAGACAGGCGACTCACGCTGTTTGCTCCATCTGTGACCGATGTTCGTAGAGCTCTAACTTCGTTTCGCATTCGCGGCAACGGCGACGTTTCAAAAGCCTACCGAGGTGTTCAGCACGCAGAATTTTCTTCTCGATCGCAGAAATGTCAGAAAGTTCGGGGCTCGAAGTCTCCGCATTTCTTCCTTCGACGTCCATATTGAAGATCGCTTTCCGGACGGATGCCGGCAGTCTCACAAACTCACTAACAACAGAACTTCCGGTCCGGGCGCCCAATGAAACGTGGACCTCGTGCTTTCGTCACGCACACGGAAATTGGAGGATGTCCTCAGTAGTATAGATTCGAGCCCCACAACAACCACTTTTTTCTAATCCAGTTGTAGGAATTTCTAATCCACCAGCCATTTCTAATCAAGGTCAAGCCAGGTCTAATCCAGGCTCGACCCCTTCATGGTGATCCATCTAATTCCTATGTCATTGGCTGCCCTTCATTGCCAGATTTGCTCACTCGCTCATAAACACCAAAATTATCTATTCTATTCAATTCTAAGTCAGTTCATAGGCTTCCACATCGCTCTTTTTTCTAATCCAGTTCTAGGAATTTCTAATCCACCACCCAATTCAAATCTAGGTCAAGCCGCTTCTAAGTCCTCTGGTTGGTTGGTCACAGCTCCATTCCTTCACGCTGATTGACCGATCCAGGCTCCACCCCTTCATGGTGATCCATCTAATTTCTATGTGATTGGCTACCGTTCATTGCCACAGCATCTGCTCACTCGCTCGTAGACACCAAAATGATCTATTCTATTCAATTCTAAGTCATAGGCTTCCAAATCGCTCACCTGTCCATAGGTACGGGGGGTGGTCACTTCCATTCATTTCTAAAACCTAGTGATTGACCTATTGGCTGCCTCTCATACATGCTCGATAGACTCATTTGTCATTTCCACTCTCTAGTTACTCGGTCACACGCTTTCAACTGCATATTGCTTCATAATTTCAACCGCAACATAGACAGCCCCTCGAGGGTCAATTCCATTCATTTCTGGGCCAGCTCACAAGCCCCCCCAAATTGCATATTGGCTTGGGACGCTTTCTAGTTAATCCAGGACAACGCTTCGGAACAGTAAGGACATAGAAAAACACGGGAAATAGTTTTCAACATTTATTAGACACATCATGGCATTCTCAGAGAGATTGTAGTTCTCTCTGGGGCACTTCCAGCACACTGGACATTTCCACCCCGCATCCATGGCGTTTTTCACATAAGTACCGTGTGGATCACCCAAGCGTTCGTCCTTCTCCATCCACGGCTCAGTCCCAGACCGCACGCGAGAACAGCATATCACGGAAGTATCAGTTCTCTTCCTGCACATCTCCTGGAGCGAAAAAAGAACATTATGAGCTTCACTATTTACATCATCCATTTAAACTTACCATATTCACAGCTTCCGTAAGGGTAGGATTCGATGTCATTGCAGAGGTATCTCTTGTCGTCGTATGCCATCAGACTTCTTTTGACGTTTCTGATGGTGTACATGCACTGTTTCTTTCCAACGATTGATACTTGTTCGTTCGATACGCTCGTGTGATTGAACAAGGTATTGTAGTATGTCTCATGGAGGAGGTGCTTGCGTACAATATTCTTTTTGACCCCTTTAGCTCTTGCAATTTGCTTTCCTCCAGCTAATTTGATGGAATACATTTTAGCTTTCAAGCATATTACTTCTTCGATAGGTACACTACCAGTTTCGCTTTTGAAAGCCCCAAGTCTCCCATGATTCTTTTCACTGTACAGTGGATGATCCCGGTCGAAGGAAGACAAATCTAAGTGGTCGTCGGCGATCGCTCGTAACTGATCTTCGTAGTCCTTGCAGAACAGGCCGAGGATCAGAGAATCCGTGTCAAAGTAACAGGCAATCACTGGACAAGTGAGCTTACTCAGCAAGGTTTCGTAGTAGAATGAGTACATGGTTAATTTACTCAGTTCCAAAATCGTAAACCTAATCTGGAGCGGGAAATCGCATCGCACTTTTCTTTTGCGCATTTCGTACATGACACAATCCGGGGACAAAATTTCCATCCTCACGCATTCCGCCCGACTCCCGAGGCGACTCGCCGTCTCCTCATCAAAGGCTACTCGAATGTCCCGCATGTTAAATTTATTTAAAAGCGTTCTTCCAAATACCGCATTGTTTGAGAGTTTATAGAAATTTTTTTCGAACGTTGTGCTCGAGGCAACGCGTCTGGCAACATTGTCCTCGATGTAGGGACGCAGGAATGGTGCCTGGCGAAATTTTAGAATTCTGTGAATTTTTGTCACTCTCATACCCAATCTACAATAGAGTGCCAGCAGCGCATAATGAACGACGTACTCGACCTTGTCCTTGCACGTGAGCAGCAGCTTTTTGCTGTTAGCTGGCTGATACATTAATTCTTCGAGAAGCCCTCGCTGGAATGGCGAGAGCCAATCCTTCGGGACGACCATCTTCTCAGGAGCCAGGGGAAAGTACCGTGTCAGTGCGTGGATAGATTTTGGATACTCCAAGTCACATACATACACGTAGCCAACGTCTGAATCAGTGGGGTGACGCATAAAATCCACGGAGCTAAAATCCTCGACCCATTCGAAATCACCAATTGGGAGGTGCTTTATCATACTGAATCCGTAAAGATTGTTGCAATCTATGTATGATATGTACACCTCCTCTTTATCGGGATCATAGCCACTACACAGAGGGTTATTGGCACGTAAATGACGCCTGCTCGCCTGACAGAGCCCACCTCTAACGCCCGATTCGATGGTTCTGTACATGTCCTCGTCGATGATTAACTCCAATTTTGCCTGCGTGTAATTTAGAGCGCATTGCCACGAATAGGATGCTAGAGAAACACAATGAAGCAATTCCAATCCACGTGCGCCGTAGCACAGCCGTCGGAAGTGCTGCATCACGTCAGCATGTAATAGGGCATCCGTTTTCAGGTACAATGCATTATAATCCCGTAAACTCGAGCACCCAAAATGTTCAAATACATGCAGAGCGTACTGGTAGTCTTCGTCACTTATATCTTCCCCAGTTAGATCGTTTCGAAACGCGGATTTTTCTGGCAAGGTCAATTCATCGTACACTGCGAAAGAACTAATATAGCTGTACGGGAATACACCTTTACGAAGCAAAATTTCGTAGTCATCTCCAAATGCCTGCTTAAGGCATTGGAACGCCTCTGCACCCCCCATGCATTTGACAGTTTCCACAAGCTCCCCCAGCGACGAATTCAGGTACTGCATGGTATCTCTAAAGAGGAAGGTGCCAATTTCAAACGAACGAATTTTTTCCATGGAGCTGGCCACAATGAAGGGAGGTCGCTTCCACCCGAGAATGTGAAATTCCCGCAGCAGCCCGGCCAAATCGTAGGACAAATTGTGTACCATGATCGGCAATTTTTCCCTCGTCGTGCACGCGACGTTACAGGGGTTACACAAAGTTGCGATATAATTTGTCTCGCCCGCACTACAATGCTTCGAATGATCATGATGCCGGACACAGGGTAGATCTTCGGTAAACTCCTGTTTACAGTACGCACAGTAGGTAGCAGCTCTGTGCTCAGCGCATTGCTCATCATTCAGCACCATTGCGGCGGAACAAGCGTTCAGGGCGATCATCTCATCTCGCATTTCCATGAGCGCCTTCACACACTGCTTTGCCGCATCTTCCCCATGGTGCGTCCTGATGCGCAACACCCTTGAGTCGTGGGTACGCACGAGCACGGCACAAAAGCTTGAGGTAATGTGACGCTGCATGCCATCACTACTGGGCGCAAGTACGCTCCCCGTGTCCAGCGCGACAACGTAGTTGTACTGTTGCATGTACTGTATTTTAGTAAATTCTACAAAGTTTTCTCCGGGTTCACAAATTCTAATAGGATTTCGTTCACGTCCGCGCAAAGGCGTCGATGTTTTGCTCATGCTCTTTTCCTCATTAAAAGAGCGAGTGCAACGTTCGCATACGAAACGCGTGTTCTTTCTCGTCAACAAACGCTCGAGGGACTTAATTCCGAAAAAATGCTCATCAACCTCCAATAAGTGAATTTTCTTTTCGCTTTCCAGTTTTGGGGGTCGCGACACGTGCACTCCCTGATCGACGTACGCGTACACGTACACAGATATCCTATTTTTTCTCTTCGAACTCGTCCAGATCAGCGAATGAAACAGGGAAGTGACTAGGCCACCAGTACTCTGTTGCATAATTTTCATATTTTTTCCATCGGTTCCTTTCCTGTGGGTGCAAGAGAGCGAGCATATTGTATTTAAAGCACTCGCCCTCCTTACGCTCTGGTAAAGGGACATTTGTTAGGACATTCCTACGACTAGCCAAATTAGTGGGAAGTACCCCATTGCACCCGAATTTTTAGTTTTCACAGAGGAAATACACATTTGAACTTTTGGACGTCAGTGGATACAAACCCACTACCCTCGCGCTGGTAATTTTCAATGCGCCCGGTGGACTCCTGAATCACATCCATCAAAGTATTTGCGATAGCTCCGTCGCTGTGGACTTCGCGAGCAAGCGCCATGAAATGAGCTATGTGTGCGGTTACATCCCCTCGATTTTCTTTCATCATTAGAACGTCAGAACAAATGCAAAACCTAAAGGGTATCCTTTGCGCTCGCAAAATAGCAATTATATTGTGGAGGTGGTTCATTAAATATTGTCGCAAGTCCTCTACTCCCTGATCGTGAACAGATGCCAATAGCACAAACGCTTTGACGATACCTCGAAATGCGCTATCAGTTTGAAAGAAAGGCAGGAAGGAAATGTCCACATAGGGATGTGATCGCTCGACGTGAGCATGCAATGTGGCAGGTGAAATGTCTGGAGAAGATGGTGAATTCTCTTCCAATGGCTCATCATCCCCGATATCATGAGGATCAAAAAAGCAGAACACGCATCTAGGCACTGAAAAAAAAAAGAGGAAACACTAAGAAATCGCGCACCACAGAGCGTGGATGAAAAATACTTACTTTTGAAGCGAGCTCCGCACACTCCCAAAGCGATGCGAAGACTGCTGCCTCTTTACACATCCTCCCCACTTATATAGCGGCGACATCGCTGCATGCCCCAACATGCACGGGTGCGAGGAGTCGTCATAGCCTAAAAATAACTCTCTCTGCATGTTCAAGGTCGCAGCTTGCCCTTGGCTTCACGTAATACTCCGTCCGCCTACACCATTGCCGCACCTGAGCGCAAAGTTCGCTCTCATCACATGTCATTCCGATATGCAAGTTGATTTCATGATCAGGCACACAACCATCCCATTTTGGCTGTGGAATTTCAATAATATTACTTAAAAGAAACAAACTGCAGTGAAATGCTGATTCATCTCAGACAGGAATTTCTACCTCAGTGTTAAACCCTCAGATACCAGCATTTCTGCTCGAATAGCAAAATAGCTATGACTTCAAAAATTAAACACATGCTAAACAAACTACCATCAACTACTATCAGATAATTATTGCATAATGGTAAATACTCATTTGCATTGTCCCTGCGTGGAGAAAGCACAGGACAAGGGTACGCAAATTCACTTAAGCGATGAGGAAAAGGCTTATGACCTCAGGTCACCACACATCGCCACGCGGCTAGCACAACATGACACCAACAAGATACTAGCAGCGGGAAGAACTGCAACACTGCTAAACAAGTCCAGACATGCCCCGATGACGTCACAAACCAGGAAAAAAGCACACGCGCGCGCGCGCGCGCACACAGCAGCTCAGGAATGCACATGGAGAGGGGCTTTATTGGAATTTCTACTCCTGGCTCAGACACCAACATTTCTGCTCAAATCTGCCATAACTCCAAGATTAAACACTGCTTACTTCATCGAGCACCCATCAAAATCTAACAAACAAAAAACAAACAAACCCACTTTCCGTAATAGAACACTATTCAGCTTTACCAAGTGATTTTCTTCTGCTTTAGCAGTGAAAGAAGAAAAGAGCCATGAAAAATTACACGTACTTTTGCTTGAATAGCTATAAGAGATTAAAAAAAACGAAGCACAGGCTGTGACAAAGGCACTCATTTCTGCTATCAGATAATTATTGCATAATGCTACATACACAGTCGCGTTGTCCCTGTGTAAAGAAAGCACAGGACAAGGGTACACAAATCGAATTGGGAAAATCACTTCTACTCGCGTAGCATAATACAATATACGCTGATTTTTTTTTACGGGCGAAAATTGCAATAAGAAGCCACTGCTATGCAAGTACAACAACCCTTATTTTTAAACCAACATTTCATGCAATACCACATAAATTTATCACTCGAGTCACACGAGAAGGCATACACAATGTACTTACTGGTTAAGTGGGGTCACAGTTGCACACACACGCACACACACAACACAGACACAACGAGCGACAGTGAAAAATAAGAAATTACACGCACTTCTGCTCGAATAGCAAAGTGTCAAGCATGACAAAACACATTTGCTACCACCGGAAAATTATTAAACAGAATAATACAATATTCGCAAAAATTAAGCTTGTGTGGCAAACACACAACCTGAGGAACACACCTATTCACATCTGCTTTCTGAATTTGTTATACAGGCGTGAGCGATTCGATAAGAATATAAAGCACGCTGCTTGGAGAAAGCATATATCATGTGTAGCTCAGTCTACTCTATTGAAAATGTGATAAACCTTATTTTTCAAACAAAAAAATCACAGTCGGCATAATATACGGCAATATCGGCAATATCACTGAAGTCAAACACATTGAACTTACCTGTCAAGTGGGGTCCCAGCTGCACAAACGCGCACACACACTCACTACATTTTTAGTGCCTCACAACGAGCAAAAACACAAGGTCTATTCACAGCCACATAAATTCATATTATTCCTCACGTCAATAATTATCCAACCATCGTCAAAACGGGAAACACGCATATGCCAATGCGAAACAATAGGCCTTCCCGCCGGATGTAATACGATATCGCCAGTCGAACCGCCCCAAAGCAAAAAAGAAACACAGCATCTCGGGAATGCATGTTGCCTATACATCCAAGAACAGCGCGCAGCAATTATAATACAGAATGGGATTCATTTTCTTTGTACTTTTGTTTGCTTGCATATAAATATTTCACAAGAAATATTACAGAGTGTAAAAGGAGAACAGTATTCACTACACCCTGTAGCTCTTATCGTTTTTAAACAAACCAGTTTTCATATGTTCATAACCACACTACCATTCACTAAATAGGGGAGTCACTATTGATTCAAAGAAGATAAAATATCATTCCATCGTCATTGATTGCAAACTTCACGCAAGAATAAGCAACTGCTGCGCGCCGTATTTTTCTTATAATAAACACCAAATCTCGCCGTGTTAAACACCAACAGCAACGATTTTTTTTGTATTTTGTATTTATTTTTGTCGTTTCAGCAGCTCAATACATTGTGCGAGTCATCAAAAATTAAAAATTTCTGATCTGCTGCTGTTAAAGTGATAAAACAGTGTGCCTGCAGGGCGAAACGATAACGCAGCGCGCGTCATTGCGTCAAGCGTGTCCTAACTGCGTGAACGGGCCGGGATGCGGCTCACGTGGGAGGGCACACTGTTTTATCACTTTAACAGCAGCAGATCAGAAATTTTAATTTTTGATGACTCGCACAATGTATTGAGCTGCTGGAAACGACAAAAATAAATACAAAATACAAAAAAAAAATCGTTGCTGTTGGTGTTTAACACGGCGAGATTTGGTGTTTATTATAAGAAAAATACGGCGCGCAGCAGTTGCTTATTCTTGCGTGAAGTTTGCAATCAATGACGATGGAATGATATTTTATCTTCTTTGAATCAATAGTGACTCCCCTATTTAGTGAATGGTAGTGTGGTTATGAACATATGAAAACTGGTTTGTTTAAAAACGATAAGAGCTACAGGGTGTAGTGAATACTGTTCTCCTTTTACACTCTGTAATATTTCTTGTGAAATATTTATATGCAAGCAAACAAAAGTACAAAGAAATGAATCCCATTCTGTATTATATTGCTGCGCGCTGTTCTTGGATGTATAGGCAACATGCATTCCCGAGATGCTGTGTTTCTTTTTGCTTTGGGGCGGTCGACTGGCGATATCGTATTACATCCGGCGGGAAGGCCTATTGTTTCGCATTGGCATATGCGTGTTTCCCGTTTTGACGATGGTTGGATAATTATTGACGTGAGGAATAATATGAATTTATGTGGCTGTGAATAGACCTTGTGTTTTTGCTCGTTGTGAGGCACTAAAAATGTGTGAGTGTGTGTGCGCGTTTGTGCAGCTGGGACCCCACTTGACAGGTAAGTTCAATGTGTTTGACTTCAGTGATATGCCGATATTGCCGTATATTATGCCGACTGTGATTTTTTTGTTTGAAAAATAAGGTTTATCACATTTTCAATAGAGTAGACTGAGCTACACATGATATATGCTTTCTCCAAGCAGCGTGCTTTATATTCTTATCGAATCGCTCACGCCTGTATAACAAATTCAGAAAGCAGATGTGAATAGGTGTGTTCCTCAGGTTGTGTGTTTGCCACACAAGCTTAATTTTTGCGAATATTGTATTATTCTGTTTAATAATTTTCTGGTGGTAGCAAATGTGTTTTGTCATGCTTGACACTTTGCTATTCGAGCAGAAGTGCGTGTAATTTCTTATTTTTCACTGTCGCTCGTTGTGTCTGTGTTGTGTGTGTGCGTGTGTGTGCAACTGTGACCCCACTTAACCAGTAAGTACATTGTGTATGCCTTCTCGTGTGACTCGAGTGATAAATTTATGTGGTATTGCATGAAATGTTGGTTTAAAAATAAGGGTTGTTGTACTTGCATAGCAGTGGCTTCTTATTGCAATTTTCGCCCGTAAAAAAAAAATCAGCGTATATTGTATTATGCTACGCGAGTAGAAGTGATTTTCCCAATTCGATTTGTGTACCCTTGTCCTGTGCTTTCTTTACACAGGGACAACGCGACTGTGTATGTAGCATTATGCAATAATTATCTGATAGCAGAAATGAGTGCCTTTGTCACAGCCTGTGCTTCGTTTTTTTTTTAATCTCTTATAGCTATTCAAGCAAAAGTACGTGTAATTTTTCATGGCTCTTTTCTTCTTTCACTGCTAAAGCAGAAGAAAATCACTTGGTAAAGCTGAATAGTGTTCTATTACGGAAAGTGGGTTTGTTTGTTTTTTGTTTGTTAGATTTTGATGGGTGCTCGATGAAGTAAGCAGTGTTTAATCTTGGAGTTATGGCAGATTTGAGCAGAAATGTTGGTGTCTGAGCCAGGAGTAGAAATTCCAATAAAGCCCCTCTCCATGTGCATTCCTGAGCTGCTGTGTGCGCGCGCGCGCGCGCGTGTGCTTTTTTCCTGGTTTGTGACGTCATCGGGGCATGTCTGGACTTGTTTAGCAGTGTTGCAGTTCTTCCCGCTGCTAGTATCTTGTTGGTGTCATGTTGTGCTAGCCGCGTGGCGATGTGTGGTGACCTGAGGTCATAAGCCTTTTCCCTCATCGCTTAAGTGAATTTGCGTACCCTTGTCCTGTGCTTTCTCCACGCAGGGACAATGCAAATGAGTATTTACCATTATGCAATAATTATCTGATAGCAGTTGATGGTAGTTTGTTTAGCATGTGTTTAATTTTTGAAGTCATAGCTATTTTGCTATTCGAGCAGAAATGCTGGTATCTGAGGGTTTAACACTGAGGGTAGAAATTCCTGTCTGAGATGAATCAGCATTTCACTGCAGTTTGTTTCTTTTAAGTAATATTATTGAAATTCCACAGCCAAAATGGGATGGTTGTGTGCCTGATCATGAAATCAACTTGCATATCGGAATGACATGTGATGAGAGCGAACTTTGCGCTCAGGTGCGGCAATGGTGTAGGCGGACGGAGTATTACGTGAAGCCAAGGGCAAGCTGCGACCTTGAACATGCAGAGAGAGTTATTTTTAGGCTATGACGACTCCTCGCACCCGTGCATGTTGGGGCATGCAGCGATGTCGCCGCTATATAAGTGGGGAGGATGTGTAAAGAGGCAGCAGTCTTCGCATCGCTTTGGCAGTGTGCGGAGCTCGCTTCAAAAGTAAGTATTTTTCATCCACGCTCTGTGGTGCGCGATTTCTTAGTGTTTCCTCTTTTTTTTTTTCAGTGCCTAGATGCGTGTTCTGCTTTTTTGATCCTCATGATATCGGGGATGATGAGCCATTGGAAGAGAATTCACCATCTTCTCCAGACATTTCACCTGCCACATTGCATGCTCACGTCGAGCGATCACATCCCTATGTGGACATTTCCTTCCTGCCTTTCTTTCAAACTGATAGCGCATTTCGAGGTATCGTCAAAGCGTTTGTGCTATTGGCATCTGTTCACGATCAGGGAGTAGAGGACTTGCGACAATATTTAATGAACCACCTCCACAATATAATTGCTATTTTGCGAGCGCAAAGGACACCCTTTAGGTTTTGCATTTGTTCTGACGTTCTAATGATGAAAGAAAATCGAGGGGATGTAACCGCACACATAGCTCATTTCATGGCGCTTGCTCGCGAAGTCCACAGCGACGGAGCTATCGCAAATACTTTGATGGATGTGATTCAGGAGTCCACCGGGCGCATTGAAAATTACCAGCGCGAGGGTAGTGGGTTTGTATCCACTGACGTCCAAAAAGTTCAAATGTGTATTTCCTCTGTGAAAACTAAAAAATTCGGGTGCAATGGGGTACTTCCCACTAATTTGGCTAGTCGTAGGAATGTCCTAACAAATGTCCCTTTACCAGAGCGTAAGGAGGGCGAGTGCTTTAAATACAATATGCTCGCTCTCTTGCACCCACAGGAAAGGAACCGATGGAAAAAATATGAAAATTATGCAACAGAGTACTGGTGGCCTAGTCACTTCCCTGTTTCATTCGCTGATCTGGACGAGTTCGAAGAGAAAAATAGGATATCTGTGTACGTGTACGCGTACGTCGATCAGGGAGTGCACGTGTCGCGACCCCCAAAACTGGAAAGCGAAAAGAAAATTCACTTATTGGAGGTTGATGAGCATTTTTTCGGAATTAAGTCCCTCGAGCGTTTGTTGACGAGAAAGAACACGCGTTTCGTATGCGAACGTTGCACTCGCTCTTTTAATGAGGAAAAGAGCATGGCAAAACATCGACGCCTTTGCGCGGACGTGAACGAAATCCTATTAGAATTTTGTGAACCCGGAGAAAACTTTGTAGAATTTACTAAAATACAGTACATGCAACAGTACAACTACGTTGTCGCGCTGGACACGGGGAGCGTACTTGCGCCCAGTAGTGATGGCATGCAGCGTCACATTACCTCTAGCTTTTGTGCCGTGCTCGTGCGTACCCACGACTCAAGGGTGTTGCGCATCAGGACGCACCATGGGGAAGATGCGGCAAAGCAGTGTGTGAAGGCGCTCATGGAAATGCGAGATGAGATGATCGCCCTGAACGCTTGTTCCGCCGCAATGGTGCTGAATGATGAGCAATGCGCTGAGCACAGAGCTGCTACCCACTGTGCGTACTGTAAACAGGAGTTTACCGAAGATCTACCCTGTGTCCGGCATCATGATCATTCGAAGCATTGTAGTGAGGGCGAGACAAATTATATCGCAACTTTGTGTAACCCCTGTAACGTCGCGTGCACGACGAGGGAAAAATTGCCGATCATGGTACACAATTTGTCCTACGATTTGGCCGGGCTGCTGCGGGAATTTCACATTCTCGGGTGGAAGCGACCTCCCTTCATTGTGGCCAGCTCCATGGAAAAAATTCGTTCGTTTGAAATTGGCACCTTCCTCTTCAGAGATACCATGCAGTACCTGAATTCGTCGCTGGGGGAGCTTGTGAAAACTGTCAAATGCATGGGGGGTGCAGAGGCGTTCCAATGCCTTAAGCAGGCATTTGGAGATGACTACGAAATTTTGCTTCGTAAAGGTGTATTCCCGTACAGCTATATTAGTTCTTTCGCAGTGTACGATGAATTGACCTTGCAAGAAAAATCCGCGTTTCGAAACGATCTAACTGGGGAAGATATAAGTGACGAAGACTACCAGTACGCTCTGCATGTATTTGAACATTTTGGGTGCTCGAGTTTACGGGATTATAATGCATTGTACCTGAAAACGGATGCCCTATTACATGCTGACGTGATGCAGCACTTCCGACGGCTGTGCTACGGCGCACGTGGATTGGAATTGCTTCATTGTGTTTCTCTAGCATCCTATTCGTGGCAATGCGCTCTAGATTACACGCAGGCAAAATTGGAGTTAATCATCGACGAGGACATGTACAGAACCATCGAATCGGGCGTTAGAGGTGGGCTCTGTCAGGCGAGCAGGCGTCATTTACGTGCCAATAACCCTCTGTGTAGTGGCTATGATCCCGATAAAGAGGAGGTGTACATATCATACATAGATTGCAACAATCTTTACGGATTCAGTATGATAAAGCACCTCCCAATTGGTGATTTCGAATGGGTCGAGGATTTTAGCTCCGTGGATTTTATGCGTCACCCCACTGATTCAGACGTTGGCTACGTGTATGTATGTGACTTGGAGTATCCAAAATCTATCCACGCACTGACACGGTACTTTCCCCTGGCTCCTGAGAAGATGGTCGTCCCGAAGGATTGGCTCTCGCCATTCCAGCGAGGGCTTCTCGAAGAATAATGTATCAGCCAGCTAACAACAAAAAGCTGCTGCTCACGTGCAAGGACAAGGTCGAGTACGTCGTTCATTATGCGCTGCTGGCACTCTATTGTAGATTGGGTATGAGAGTGACAAAAATTCACAGAATTCTAAAATTTCGCCAGGCACCATTCCTGCGTCCCTACATCGAGGACAATGTTGCCAGACGCGTTGCCTCGAGCACAACGTTCGAAAAAAATTTCTATAAACTCTCAAACAATGCGGTATTTGGAAGAACGCTTTTAAATAAATTTAACATGCGGGACATTCGAGTAGCCTTTGATGAGGAGACGGCGAGTCGCCTCGGGAGTCGGGCGGAATGCGTGAGGATGGAAATTTTGTCCCCGGATTGTGTCATGTACGAAATGCGCAAAAGAAAAGTGCGATGCGATTTCCCGCTCCAGATTGGGTTTACGATTTTGGAACTGAGTAAATTAACCATGTACTCATTCTACTACGAAACCTTGCTGAGTAAGCTCACTTGTCCAGTGATTGCCTGTTACTTTGACACGGATTCTCTGATCCTCGGCCTGTTCTGCAAGGACTACGAAGATCAGTTACGAGCGATCGCCGACGACCACTTAGATTTGTCTTCCTTCGACCGGGATCATCCACTGTACAGTGAAAAGAATCATGGGAGACCTGGGGCTTTCAAAAGCGAAACTGGTAGTGTACCTATCGAAGAAGTAATATGCTTGAAAGCTAAAATGTATTCCATCAAATTAGCTGGAGGAAAGCAAATTGCAAGAGCTAAAGGGGTCAAAAAGAATATTGTACGCAAGCACCTCCTCCATGAGACATACTACAATACCTTGTTCAATCACACGAGCGTATCGAACGAACAAGTATCAATCGTTGGAAAGAAACAGTGCATGTACACCATCAGAAACGTCAAAAGAAGTCTGATGGCATACGACGACAAGAGATACCTCTGCAATGACATCGAATCCTACCCTTACGGAAGCTGTGAATATGGTAAGTTTAAATGGATGATGTAAATAGTGAAGCTCATAATGTTCTTTTTTCGCTCCAGGAGATGTGCAGGAAGAGAACTGATACTTCCGTGACATGCTGTTCTCGCGTGCGGTCTGGGACTGAGCCGTGGATGGAGAAGGACGAACGCTTGGGTGATCCACACGGTACTTATGTGAAAAACGCCATGGATGCGGGGTGGAAATGTCCAGTGTGCTGGAAGTGCCCCAGAGAGAACTACAATCTCTCTGAGAATGCCATGATGTGTCTAATAAATGTTGAAAACTATTTCCCGTGTTTTTCTATGTCCTTACTGTTCCGAAGCGTTGTCCTGGATTAACTAGAAAGCGTCCCAAGCCAATATGCAATTTGGGGGGGCTTGTGAGCTGGCCCAGAAATGAATGGAATTGACCCTCGAGGGGCTGTCTATGTTGCGGTTGAAATTATGAAGCAATATGCAGTTGAAAGCGTGTGACCGAGTAACTAGAGAGTGGAAATGACAAATGAGTCTATCGAGCATGTATGAGAGGCAGCCAATAGGTCAATCACTAGGTTTTAGAAATGAATGGAAGTGACCACCCCCCGGACCTATGGACAGGTGAGCGATTTGGAAGCCTATGACTTAGAATTGAATAGAATAGATCATTTTGGTGTCTACGAGCGAGTGAGCAGATGTTGTGGCAATGAACGGTAGCCAATCACATAGAAATTAGATGGATCACCATGAAGGGGTGGAGCCTGGATCGGTCAATCAGCGTGAAGGAATGGAGCTGTGACCAACCAACCAGAGGACTTAGAAGCGGCTTGACCTAGATTTGAATTGGGTGGTGGATTAGAAATTCCTAGAACTGGATTAGAAAAAAG
The DNA here is from genome assembly GCF_037126465.1 of Ornithodoros turicata. NCBI lineage: Eukaryota > Metazoa > Arthropoda > Arachnida > Ixodida > Argasidae > Ornithodoros > Ornithodoros turicata. The sequence continues at coordinate 1,246,243 of NW_026999334.1, read as the reverse complement.
AGCGATGTGGAAGCCTATGAACTGACTTAGAATTGAATAGAATAGATAATTTTGGTGTTTATGAGCGAGTGAGCAAATCTGGCAATGAAGGGCAGCCAATGACATAGGAATTAGATGGATCACCATGAAGGGGTCGAGCCTGGATTAGACCTGGCTTGACCTGGATTAGAAATGGCTGGTGGATTAGAAATTCCTACAACTGGATTAGAAAAAAGTGGTTGTTGTGGGGCTCGAATCTATACTACTGTCCTCTACAAAGAGGCTAGATTTCCGCCCCGATTGCGCGAGTTGAGGAGGAAAAGCGCTGCCGGTTTTCAGCTCGCCGTTTGGCAAACTTTGCCGCCGCGCACAGCCAAAATATTTCGCGTGTGGCTTGGAGGCATATTATACCTTCGTAATATATGCAAACGAAAGATTTGTCGAACTTTTGGTCAGAGTCCCTTTAAGCTCCTAACCTTCACGGCTCTTGTACGAAGCAAGCTGGAATATGCATCACCTATTTGGGACCCTCCCCAAAAGTATCTCTGCGACGCCATAGAAGCCATCCAGAATCGGGCTGCCCGTTTCATTTCCAACGACTACTAATTCGATACCTCTGTAACCGCATTAAAATCAAATCTTAATCTCGACTCACTCGAACATCGTCCCCGTCTTGCCAAGTTAGCCCTCTTCCATAGGTTCTTTTTCATCTTGCCACCGCACCAATCGCCCATCACCCGCCTGAGCGTCATTTTTCCTCGCATCGACCACACTAATAAGGTCACACGCTTTCATTGTAATACCAATGCATTATCCAGACCATTCTTTTGTTCAACTGCCTTCGAATGGAACAACCTCCCATAACCTCTCACAACTATTATCGAGCATACAGTATTTTGTAACACCCTCTCCCGTTCACTCCACCCACAAGACCACCACGCTTGTATGTCAGTTGCTTTGAAATTTTGCACCTCCCCCTTATCATATTTGTTAATTATCTGTACCTATGTGAGCGAACTCCCTGTTTCACGCTGTTTTCATATAAGTTTATACTGTCGTCGTTTCTTTATTTTCCTGTTTACTTACTGCTAATTGTGTTGTTCTTTTTTGCTTGGTTGTTTGTTTCTATCAAGTTGCTGTAAATGTATCTTACGCTCCAGTTCCCACACCCCATGTAATGTCCTCCGGACCCTTGGGGTTCTCGAAATAAATAAATGTGAATGTTATACTAGTGCGCGCAAGTAGCGTCTGATGTAGGTCCACGGTCTCGTCATGATACAGTGAGGAATACTGCGACACACTTGATTGAAAGCATTGCTGCGAGTTAGCTTGTTTCCCGACTGATTGTGCGTTGAACTGAACTTGCAGTTTTGTAAAACAACTTCAATATAATGCAGTCGTAGAGAGATAGTTTCCTTGGTTTTGTGGCATATTGCGCTCACTTCATCTGCTTTCTCTTGGGCCCCGTTTGTGCTATCGCGGCCTCAATGGGGGCCCTGACACACCGTTTGGGAAACACTGAGGCATACTGTATTTTGTTACATGTGACATGTTGTAGTGTACTGAAGCCATCTTCACTGTTGTATTGTTTCTTCGCATGGTTACTTCTTCAACGTTACTTGAATGAGGAATGCGGAGAATGAGGAAATGTATGCCTTGCATGTTCTGGATGTTCTCTAATTGCTGACCCCTGCTGTTGGGCGAAAATCCAGCAACTACACAAAAAGATTAACAAATGCAGAACAGGAGACAGAAACACGGACACAATGACATGATTGAGATCATGATATGCTGTCATTTTTTTTCTGTGTCTCTGGTTCTACATCTTATGAACTTGTGCCACATTGCCAGCACCCTTTCCCTCTATCTACGAAGAGAGCCTCTCAGTAATAAAAATGCAGGTTGTCAAATGCACGTAAACAGTGCTTACATTTTTTTGGGTCTTCGCTCATCTAATGTTTATGGCAGAAAATGCTCCTCTAGTTCACATGGCACACTGAATATTAGTGTGCTCCAAAGCCACAAACTACATTGTAAATTAGCACTGCTGTATGTTTATCAGCACACATGAAATTACCCTTCACATGTGGATCATGCAAGCTGATTGATTCTGATGCCAATTGCTCACGAAATAACGCGGGGTGTGGTGAAAGACATTGGAATAACATGTTGCGTCACTAGCAGTGCCGTACTCACTCAGCACTGACATCACAAGCAGTGATTTTTCACTGAAGCCGGCAACTCAACGATGTAATTCACATCTTGATTGCAGAAAAAGTAAGCACATGTTTGTTATTACTTGATATACAGTTGAAACTTGTTAATGTGATGACGGTCATTCTCGTTGATTTTGGCAATGAAACCATTTTAGGATAAAAAACACCTGTCAAGGTGTAAGCTATGAAAAGTAGTAAATTGAGTGAGGCATTTTAAATTGCCTTTTTTCCTTTATATTTTCAATGCTGACATACATCAGCTTGTGTAACTGTCAACCTGGGCTATTCCAGCCAAAACCAGCCAGAGATGTAGCTTGACTCTCTTAAAAATCACTGAAAAAAAATTATGCGCATTTTTTGGACGATGCATATATCGAATGTAAATCATCATTTTGTTTTCTTGAACAATGGGGCACATTAAACTGTGCCGAAATATGAAGTTGTCCCTTACGAGCTTCCTTCTGACATCTACATATACATCATTTGTGCGCTTTCCTTGCCAGGTGTTAGAGGGGAAGCACGGGTCTGCCATCCCAAAGGGTATGTAGAACGAGAATAAATCTGGTGATGTGGTGAGAACTCAAGAACGGAGCACATTTGGGGTCAAGTTTACAATAAATTTCTGACAAATTAGCATTCTTAAAGGAGCCTCAGATTATTTATTCTTGTAACGGATTGCTTGTGATTAGCTTCGCATAAAAATACCAAGCTCATCTATATTCATTGTTTAACCATGTGTTTGAGAATATCAAGCACTTCCAAAAATCTAATTTTTTTCAGATAGTATATTCACATATAGGTCGTCTAAAAGAAAGCTTCCCTTATTTGTATAACTAGTCCCCTCCTGCAACATATTGAAAATCTCGATATTTATTTTTCTTTAAAAAAAATTAAAAAATGTCACCATCATGTGCTGCAACTTGTTCGTCAGTTGAGGCCACCTAGGAAGCAAAAAAAAAAATAAAAGATGCCTCTCTCCTGCGAAAATCGAAGATCTGCTTTTCCATTTTGAGAACCTACAGGTGTATTTGTTCTTACACAAGAAAAATGTTTCGTCAGCTCATTCATATCCCATCTGTATGACGCTATAGCACACTTTCTGCATTCACTTGTTCTGCCCAGTTCTACAGATTAATTGCAGCCGCTGCTTCGTAACAGCTTTGTTAACATATTATTTTATGATTGTTTTCACATATCTGAAGTCATCTGAAAAGTGAACAAATCTCATCATTTCAAGGGCATACCCTCTCCTATAGCATGTTCAGAATCTGCTGGCATGCGTTTTCTGTAGATCTTATAGCATCAGCTGACCATATTGGCTCAGATCATGTCAGAATGCGACGTAACAGCTTTTGGAAACAATTTATTATGATCTCGTGTGCCCTTCAACCACAACAGAAAAAAAGCCCACAGTCTTTCTTTCAGTGGAAATAGGTGTTTTTGCTGCATTAACAGATGGCTCAAATTAATTGTACCTCCATGTGGCCTGGGTGGAGCATGCCTCACTGTGCTCTATGTCCAGTAATTTCTTCTCCAACCGTATCTCTTTGGCAGTGAGCCACAACGTATGCAGTCTTCAAGCTTGCTTTCACCCGGAAGAACAGCTTACAGTTCTGCAGGCATCAGAATACCTGCACATAATAGGGGGCTGCAATCTAGCCCTATAGGTGCCAACGTTTTAAATGGTACTGCGAACACAGTCATAGTACCTTCTATCACGGCACAAAGCAATTATGTCAAAGTCATGCTTGTGGAGGCAAAGCCACGCTTGCCAAAGCCAAAGAGGCAAAGTGATGCTTATGGAGGGTTTTATTATGCCCTGCTGCTCAGTATGGCTCCCGTTTTTAGCTGGAACAAACCAATAAAAAAAAACTGAGGAAAGAAATATGCCACCTTCAGTTGTCATCGACCAAGCAAACTAAGTCAATAATGGTGGTTGTTATTCACTCTGCTATGTGATTGTGTTCATGTTAATTCACCTGTTTGGTACTGTGGTACCTGCTAGCTTCCTTGTAACGTAACATATATGTGACCGCATGGAGGACAAAGAGGAGGAATTAGCTAGTCTGGTGTACGAGCTCTCACACTGGCATAGCTGGTCAAAAAGAAAATGTGGGCCATACATCACATAAGACACAAATACCAGTATATTTTCAGCAAGGACTGGTTAATTTCTAGCAGGTGCGGTGCATATAGCGTGTCCTGCATTGACTGATTTTTTTATTCTCAGAGAAATCATATTTTTGCAGTTATAATGGATGACAACATGTTCCACATCCGAAGTGGATATACTAATTAGGTCTCGTTTAGTTATTGGAAACAGAAGGTCGGTGCAAATGCAACGTCGGTTTCCCTATGTGCCGCTATAGTTTTCAAAAGTATGCTCGTGACCATTTAGTGCGAGGACATGGCCCCGAAATAATGGTTGTGTGAGAGTGAGTCTCGGAGCGTTCTTTTTGCCTTTTCACTTGAACATGAGGAAGAAACAACTCTGCAGAACTGCAAGCAGCACATTTAATGAAATGTCGTGCAGGATGCAAGTTTTACAGTGATTTCATATTTTAGCACAATATTTATAAGCTGTAAAAATACGTGCAAGGGTACCATACAATGAAGCAGCTGGTACCGTAAATTTTAGACATCTTCTTGGCGTGGGTGCTTGGCATAAAGAGTGACTGCTAATAAACGTAGTTGGGGATTTCTGAATGTGAAGATCATAGGAGAGAAAGGAAGGCAAACAAATACAACAGAGGGTGCCATTCATTTCTCGCACTTCTGATTTCAGTTACTTATTGCGCTTGGTTTTCTTCAGTTCCGACATTTGATAACCAGAATTTCGCACTGTATATCCACGTGAATAAAAACGATGCAAAAATTTCTGTGAGAAAATTTCACGGTATTTAAGAAAATGGCATTCTTAGTTTCCATAGTATTCAAAGAACAGTGAACAAAGTGCTTGAAGTATTATGTCTAGATACATCTTTTGCAGCTTTTGTTATCGTTATCTAGGAAGGTGCACGAGTCAATGTGGATGTTCCTGAAATTAGAGTCTTATTTCGTTACACTTTAAAACTACCGTATGCTGATTACAAAAAATTAGGGCACCTCTGCTGACTCAAGTTATCCATCCGAGAGAAAATAGTTTTTTTTCTTGCAAACAAACAAACAATTTCTTCACATTCATATGCAGCTTATTTGCAGAAATGCATTTCGAGAGTCTGTCCAGTACCTGTTCCCTGCGTTTATCAGAACGTAGGCTCACAAGGAAAACCACAGGCAGGTTCCGATTTCACGATTCTACGGTTCTGAGGCTGGAACACACACAAACACATACAGACGGACAAACACAACACATCCACACGGTATCGGAATCAGGCTTTTTCGTCGATCGCCACTTTTCAACTCTACGACTTCACAACCAAGGCAGCTGCAGGAGAAGGCGATGTTCGCGAAATGTTCATAATATAGCAGGTGTCCACCATAGCTGGGACCAACACCGGGAACTCATTTGGTGACACGACACGAATTCAGAGTTCGACATACTAAAATTTGACAGGCGAGCAGCAGAACAAATCATTCACTGCAGTGTCAACAGAATCCTGATAGCCGGCGGAGAATACAGTAAACGATTCGTCCAGACTCGGTACTCTCGTTCCCAGCTCACCGCAAAAAGCCTCACCCTGCGGGGAACTATTTTGAGACGTGGGAGCCAAAAGCCTTCGCTGCTCTGAGGCCTCTGAGGCTGTCGTGCCTGTCGACCAATCAGAGACGATTTATTTTGAAAGTTTCAATCTGAAGCGTTTGTATCGCAAAAGTTGATTTTTACGGCTTTATCTTTACACCGTGGATTTTTTCGTGATTTATTTCGAGGAGTTTATTCTCGAAGTTTATTTTGCGAAGTGTAAACCAGAGTGATCCCGTACCGTTCGACGTTCGTTGCGAAGGACTTCGACTATTGAAGGAAGATGGAGAAGATCATCAGTGTCACTCTGTGACTGAACAAGATTGTACGTGTGTTTCAGATAAAAAACACGTGTTTCTCACGCTCCTTTCGTGCGGATTACGAATGGTTACTGACGGGTGATCTACCCCTGGTCCTAACCTTCAAGCCTCCTCCGAAGACCTTATTTTTGCGGATCGGCAATGAACTGACCACCTGTCGTTTCGGTGGACCCTGGTCGAGAAACCCTAGCCATTGGTTAGACTCGAGCCTTCGTCCGTATTTCGGCTGTCTTCCTGGCTACGAAACCAAAGCTGGAGCCTAAGTCATGTGTAACCTCTCACGATCAATAAAAAAGGTTGTGTATATACTCTCATTCCGTCTCAGTCATGACGCCCGAGCAGAGGTTTGCAACATTTGTGCAAACGCGAATGTATCGGGACTAGCTGCGATTAGGATTATATTCACGGCGATGTCTGCGAGGGTGAGTTTCGCTCGATTCTCAAGACGATACCCTTACGTCTGTTCACCGTCAGTGGGAAGATTGCAAAGAAAATGAAGCGTTTCGTAGATTACAAGCTTACGTCCGTCGCTACTGGCTTCTCCACACATCCCTCGACGTCACAGTGACTGGTGGCGACCGTCGGGTCAGCACGTTGGAAGATCGTCTCGCAAGCGTCTTGTGTATGTCGTGAAAAAATTAATAGGCTATTTTACGAAACAAGGCTATTTTTCGCTCACGAGGAGACGTTTCATTGTTTCGTCATTCTCTTCGAGGTTACAGGAAAATATAGATACACGATTTTTCAAGCTGTAGCGTTTCGACATGCGCGTGGCTACGTAGATACAAAAAAGCCCGCAGTAAGGCGAAAGAGGCGATTGAATACACTGGTCGTTATACTCATCCACTAGTAAAGTCCGTCGAAGGTTTGCTTCGATGGGGGACGTCCGTAACTGTCGAAAAGCACGGCAGACCCGTCGTAGTTTTTCAGGTAGAGCACCCAGTGCTGCCCGCGCTTAATTCGCTCATCCGTATTGATGATTAAATAGCCGGGCTTGCGTAAAACGAAGGTTTCGTCGGAAGCGCAAATGCCTCTCAGCATGGAGGGAGCGAGGGGATTCAGGGACACGAGTTCCAAGATTTCACTCTCGTACATCTTTTCTATGGGAAGGTGACCGTCTGGTCCTTGTCGACGCACATGAGCTTGGGACACTCAGAAATCAAGAGGACGGCGACCGCGTGGGGAAGGCCTTTAGTGAAGCGTAATTGCAAGCGAACGTTTTCTTTTCGCCACTCGTTCAAATGCGAAGGAGAAGAACACTTGTCCACGTCCAAGTTGAAGTAGAGAAGGAACCCGTTCGTTTTAAATCGCTCGTAGCTGTACTTGAAATATTTTTCACCCAGTTCTTGCAAGAAGTTAAAGTAGGGAATTTTGACGAGGTCGTTCTTGAAGTCGTACTCGGCTCGCACTTGCCTGCCGTCCACGGAGAGCATCGAATGAGACAGGTCGTAATGGCGGAATTTGTAGGGGTTCGATTGGATGTCGCCAAGAAAGTCGGACGCATAATTTGGAAGATACCCTTTCGGGGTAAACGTTTTCAACGTGAGCGTCCAAGCTCCCAGCACTCAAACTCCGCACTTTGGTTTCCAATCTGCGTAACACGTAGATGGCCGGCGTGGTCTGAAGGCGCCGCTCGTATTCCAAAAACAGGGAAGGTGCCATGGTCACCTTTTTCAAGTATAACGTCATTTCTTTAATATCCATCTCGTATTTGTGCATGTTCTTGTCGTTGGGGGCCGATATGAGTTTCAATTTGTCGTTGTTTAACAGGAAAACGACGCGAATTTCGACGGTAGGTACCATATTAGGCGTGGCTGTTGAAACAGGCCGGTATTGATCTGTCCGACCAGGTTAAAGTATTTTCCACCCTTCGTCGTTTCGTTGTTTCGGACCGCGAGACGAGACGTCGTAATCGTTCTTTAAATGTTCGTCGTCCTCGAGAAAGTGTCCAGCCGCGTGCACGGTTTCTTGAGCCAGGGGCGTGGAATGAGGCACGACGTCCAAAATACACTTGTAGGCGTACAACTTGTTCGAACTGACGAGCTTGTTGTTCGCATAAACGGTGACCGTCTTAAACATGGCGCTCAAGAGATGGTTTATTGGGAAAACGACATCTTTCTCGTCCATTTCTTCCCCGTCGTCGCGAACAATGCGCGCGGTCAAAGAAGCGAAGAAACGAAGCTACCGTAGAGATCCAAGTGTGCCCTTTGTAAAGTATGAATAGAAAATTCGATCACGAAATTATTTACCCCGTTGACCGGATAAAACAGTTGGTACGAAGTATCTTCCACGCCGTATTGAATGGAAGGGGGTTGGAATATCATCACGTCACTCGTAAGACAATGCTGTGACCGTTGCGTCTGTATTTTTCCTTTCGTTGACGTCATGATGGACGGAGCGCGCAGCGGCTGTGTGACCTTCACGGCGTACCAAAGATATCTGCAGGTGCGTTGTGTGTCGGCGGCTTTTGTTGTCTCTTGCGACGTTTCTTTCCATTGTTGTTGTTGTGCCCTCTATGGAGTCCAGCACCCTCTATGGAGTCCAGCACGTCTGTCCCCGTTGCTATGGCCGTCTTTTTTACTGCACGCGTTATTCCTTCGCCGTCGGCCAAATTCCGCGCCACGCGCTTCAACGTTCTCTTGGCGATCGGTTTTATTTGCTGCCACATGTGAACGATAAACTTGGATATGTTGCTCAACACAGTGCCCCCTCATTGGAAAAGGGTCCCGTGTGCACGGGAATTATTTTGGGGGAATTACGGTTCATATTTGAAATGCAACGTTAAATTGGTTCTACCTTTGGACCGCAACGGCAAACGTCTTCCCGTTTCGTCCGCGAGAAGAATCGTCATTGAAGGAATTTCGAATTGAGACAGGTTAAAATACTGGATGTTATCTAACGTGTAGGTGATGACGTGCTTGTCTTTCTCGTAATAAAAGGGTAGTATTTTTAACATCATTTTTTTCCCGCTCCCCACGTACGTGGGTTCCACTATATCCGTGTAGACGATTATGTTGTGAAACGGGGGTTCCAGGAGTACCTCGACGGAGCTCGTGGCATCCTCCTCCTCCCCCGTGAACACGGTACGCGATTCGAAGCCCAAACGCACGGCCAGGTACTCGGAAAGTCTTAGGGTGGAGGTGCCCTCGGAAAGCCGAATTTTGCATTTCTGTTCGGTTCCGTCGAAGCTGAAGCGCGCGGGTTCGCCTACGCGCTGGTTAATCGCATCCAGAAGTGCTTGCGGCGTCGCATAATAGCCGGGAGGCAGATGTACTTGCAAAGATCGAGGAATTTTCGTCTTGATCGTGAAAGAAAATTGGCGCGCTACGGGGAGAGAGACGCGTAGCGTTTCTTCGTGTCACTTGAGGGGTGTGAGATGTAGCAGCTGACAAAGGGTTCTGGTACGTGCAACCCTTTCGGCGTTTTCAGAAAGTAGACGTTATCCGCGAATTCTAGCGAGGCGTCCAGCTTGTGCGTCTACGTAGGGACGTGGCTTCCAAATTCAAAGTGACGTCGCCGAAAGCGACGGGTGCGGCGTGCTCCAATAAGATGGAGGTGGCTTCGCGTTCGCTCAATTTGGGAGGCTTCACCGCACAGCCTGCTTCGCGGCATGCTAGCGAGGCGTCGAGCGCTTGTGCGAGCTGAGGGTCCAATTCCATTGCTTTCACGTCCACGGGTAAGACGAAGTCGTATCGCGATTTATTGTACGCGAAAGAAACGTTAAATTCCGAAAGGGCTTTTCCCAAATCCCTCTCGAGATCCGAGGTGGCACGAAAAGTTCTCCCGGCTTCGACCATGTCCTCGAAAGAAACCTCGATTTTCGCGTCTTGCATTTTGTACCCGATATTTAAAAAATCGTTGCTTATGCTGAGATCTATCAAACAGACTTTATAGCGATTCGAGAGCTCAAGCGGACTATCGAAAGCTACCGTGAAGGTGTTGAGTTAATTCGAGGGAAACTTATCCATGTTGGCGTTCGAGAGCAGGTGGACGTAGACCTCTGACGTCATTTCCAAATCTTGACCACGTCGCTGCTCGGAACCCAACTGTTGTGTTCCTTGTGGTAACCGAACCAGCCAAGCAAGGAGAAGCTCTGACCGCTCACTTGCTTCTTTCTCAGCACTTTCGTTACTGGCCAAGGCTGATTGGCGTCTCGGGTTACGTCGAGTACCTCCGCCGGGTCGAAAGATCCGTCCACTTCCTTACCCCGGTAATCTTCCAGGTGCACGACGGGAGGGGAGCTGTCTCTCAGGCGGGAGACGGTGAAAATCTGAGGCGACCAACTCCCTTCCGGGCTCTTATGAAATCCTTTTCTGTGTAGTAGGACCCTCACTTTATCCCCCACATTGAGCTTCTTTTTCACGGAGGGTACGACGGGCTTCCCATTTAAACGATGCTTTAAACGATGATAAACGATGCTTTTTTGCAACTTCCAGATAACGAATACAATCAGGGGGAAGCCAAAAAGCAGCACGAGGCTGCTTGACAAGGGCATTACCCCTTTAATATAATCGTCGCGACGGCATCCAGCGAATGAACAAAATCATCTATGTAGTGTGAAATATGGAACGCTATTTTAAAACTAAACTTTAAACTACCTAATCTTTAAACACAACCTTTCAAACTAGCACAACCATGACAAAATACTACAATGTGTGCGGTTCGGTATGTACAATACTGCACAATACTACACAATACAATATGCACAATACAATACAATATACACAATTGTGTATAAAATAACAAGAAATTGAGCTCCTAAACCGAAATATCAAATTAAATAAACAACGATCTTAAAGAAGAAAAGGAGAGGTCATTGATATATACCTTCTGCGTATGAAAACTATTCAAACCGTAGGGAAGGGTATAAGACAGGGACTGATGGCCGTAGTTGGTCCTAAACCAGGGTATTGTCCATTTGTCACAGTGACGAGTACGTTGTGATAAGTGTCGTAACGCAAACAAGGATAACATATAATTATTATTTTGTCGTGTGGCAACTAGAAAAGACTTGAACATATGATAGTTGTACATACTGGTTATCTTCATTATCTTGAAAGTGGTAAACAAAGGCTGTGTGTGTGCATCGTAAGGTACATCGGCTATTATACGCACTGCCCGTTTCTGTAGGGTCAGTAAACTAGTTATGTCTCTCTGCGTTCCTGTGCCCCAGACTAAAAGGCAATAGCGCAAGACCGAAGAAATTAGTGAATTGTACACAAGTAATTTCACCCTCGTAGGCAAGACATGACGCAGACGATTCAAGAGTCCTATCGACCTTGATATTTTGACCTTTACATGGGATATGTGGTACTCCCAGGATAGGTCTTCGGAAAAATATACCCCAAGGGTCTTAACGACCTTTACAATTTCAGGCTGATCATGGCCCAGATACACATCAACTAAGTTATTTACTACTTTGTTTTTTGGCTTATATAGTACAGCTTTCGTTTTGTTAGTATTTATAAGTAAATGGTTAATTTCTGCCCAGTGACTTATTGCCTGAAGGGCGGTGTTTGCCATCCGAGTTACTGCCTCAACTGTGGCACCAGGGAAAAATATGGCAGTATCATCTGCATAAATAAATAACGTAGCATCGAACGCCACATTAACAATGTCGTTAATGTACAGGTTAAACAGCAAGGGCCCTAAGATGCTGCCCTGCAGAACACCGGTCATAATATTCAGTTTGTCGGAGCAATATTCCTCTATTCAGACATATTGCTCACGTGAAGTTAAATACGAAGAAAGAAGTAAAAGTGCATTGCCACGAATTCCGTACTTCTCTAGTTTGTTTAGTAATACTGAGTGGTCAAGAAGGTCAAACGCCTTTGTGAGGTCGATGTAGACTGCTAAGGTGAATTGCCTATTTCCGATGTTGCGAATGATTTGTTCTTTTTGACATAAAAGTGCGGTCTCAGTTGAACGTAACTTACGAAACCCAAACTGGTGGTCAGTAATGACATCATATTTCTCAAAGAAAGCCGACAATCTCTTGTGAATAATACGTTCAAAGCCTTTCGAAAATATGGGCAATAAAGATATTGGCCTGTAATTTCCAAATACATTGGGATCTCCACCTTTGCTTAGTAGTATCACCTTAGCCACTTTCATCATAGAAGGGAAAACTCCGATTGCAAAAGACAAGTTGAAAATGTGTGTCAAAAAAGGAGCTAATAAGTCAATAACATGTTTAATTGGTTTGACTTGTAAATCCTCACAGTCGCGAGCCGTACTGTTTTTTAATTGAAGGAACGACGAACAGACCTCTTCTGCAGAAGTTGGAAAAAGAAAAATTGAGTCCGTAATTCTTTTATGAATATGCGTGCAAGCATCTGCGGTATTACATACCGACCTATTTCTGAGCCCAACATCTACTAAGTACTGGTTAAAACGACTACAGTGAGATGTACCATTTACTTGCTCACCGTTTATAATCATGGTACTAAGTCTGGGGATGTTTGGACGTAAAACACTATTCAAAGTTCTCCACGTGCTTGCAGAATTGTTGCCTGATCTCAAAGAGACCGTGGTAATAAGCTGCTTTGGCATGTTTCAATGCCTTATTCACGACGTTTCTATAACATTTAAATTATTTTAAGGCGCCAGGCTCTCTAGAGCGAATAAAGCATTTATAAAGCCTATTTCTCTCGTGAATCATGCAAAGCAGTCGTGTTGTTACCCAGGGCTTCCGCACACGGCAACTAGTCCTTATGTTTTTGACAGGGAAATGCACATCATACAGGTGTTTGACATTTACGAAGTGGTCGTTATACGCCTCATTCGCATTGTCGTGACTGAACACCGAACTCCAATTGATCGAATGCGAGCACACATCTTTACGGAAATTTTCGAGCCCCACTGCACTTATATGACGAAGGCTCAGGAATGAAACACGTTTAGTACAACGAGAGTACGTATCTACAAACATAAATATTGGCAAGTGGTCACTAATTTTGCTAGTTACAATGCCTACCTTGACATTGTCAGTATTGGCACTGGTAATAAACAAGTCTATTAAAGAAGCAGAGTTCTCTGTGACACGTGTGGGTGATGAAATGACATTGGAGAGGCCAAAAGTGTTTACTAGAACTTTTAACTCCTGCGACGGTCTAGAAGCATCAAGAATATTAATGTTGAAATCACCACCGAGATTGACGAGATATTTGTTTTCAGCTGTGAATCTAAAAAGTTTCTCGATAGTGGATAAAAAGGCATAAACATCGCCTGAAGGTGGTCGGTATACCACTGCGTGAACTTGATTACCACATTTAATAGCCAACATTTCCGCGTCACTACACATGAATGTGAAATCAGATAACAGCTCACGTGACATATTTTCAATGGCATAAAGGGACAGTCCGCCACCACGTTTGCCATGTCTATTTATAAAGAACTGCTGGTAACCTGGCAGCGTAAGCCTATCGTCCTCGTCCTGATACCATGTCTCAGAAAACATAATTATATCAAAAGCAAAGTTGAAGCAGTGGAAAAAAAGACTAAGTTCATCGCACTTATTTCGAGCGGACTGAACGTTGATATGCACAAAAGAATGAGTGTTCACAGGTTCGACAATATCTTCTGGCAAGAAATACATTCAGAAGGCAAAAGCAACTGCCAAAATATCATCAATAAAACTAGCCGGATATCTTTACAACGTCTTCCTCGAAGTGCACAGATATCGAAGGGCTGTCATCTTGTTTACGTACAAAAACTTTACCGTTGCGCGCCCACGCGTGAGCTATCTTTGATTCTTTTCTTTTAGCGATGGCAACACCTAGGACCTTTTTCCGATTTGGGCAAAGATACTCATTTATAAAAATAGGTGTGGTCGTAGAGAGGCCAAGATCCGAAGTGGATAATCGGCATTTTTTGCTTTTTCCAGCACAACATCTCGTTTTTGCCGGCACTTAAACTGTACAATTATGTTCATACCCAGCTTATTAGCGATGGGTACCGGATGACATATATCTATGTCGTTGTCTGTGATCGGTTCCCCGATAGCATTTCCAATTTGTGTCAGAACCTTTTTGATGTCAACCTGTGCGTCAGGAGGTACACCCTTAATTTCGAGATTACGATTTCGCATGTACTGTTCACATTCGATGGCTCTGATCTCCATTGCTCTGAGGCGTTCCTTTAAACAGTTATTTTCTTTGCGAAGTTCACTGTTATCGCTCTTCAGACGCTGCTGCTCGTCACGGATCTTTTGGAACTTAGTTGACATTTCATCGAGGCAGTCACTCATGTGCTCCATTGACGCTTTCATTTCTCGAATTTCCTTACGATGATCCCGTTCTAACGTGTCTTGCATCTCCTTGAAACAGTTTTTCATGTCACGCCTTAGTTCTTCGGCGAATTTAGAAAAGTCCTTAGTGAACATTTTAAGTACAAAAAACTATCAAGTACCAGTACCAAGTACAAAAGCGTACCAAGAGGAAACGTAGCGCTGTAGACGGCGGCAAAAGTGCAAATAATACAGAGTAATAGCTCACCTGCAACAAAAGATAGGAGATAAGCAAAACTTGCGATGTCGCAAAGACGAAGAAATATGCACTGCCGCCGTCAACAACGAATGAAGCTACACAACGTCGACAAGTCCTTTTAGTGGCATCAGCTGAAGAGGACGTGACGGGTGATGTTCCGGTGATCGCAGCGGTTCCAAGCGTTGTTCCGAGCCGCTGATCCACGTGTATACACAAGGCGATAGGACCAGAAATTGTGATGGCCACGGTATAACTGCAACAACAGATAGGAGGTAAGCAAAACTTGCGATGTCGCAAAGACGAAGAAATATGCACTGCCGCCGTCAACAACGAATGAAGCTACACAACGTCGGCAAGTCCTTTTAGCGGCATCAGCTGAAGCGGACGTGACGGGTGATGTTCCGGTGATCGCAGCGGTTCCAAGCGTTGTTCCGAGCCGCTGATCCACGTGTATACACAAGGCGATAGGACCAGAAATTGTGATGGCCATGGTATAACTGCAACAACAGATAGAAGATAAGCAAAACTTGCGATGTCGCAAAGACGAAGAAATATGCACTGCCGCCGTCAACAACGAATTTATTTATTTATCTTAATGAACAGCTCCAATTCGTTTTCGGGTGTGATTTCGGACGTGCTGATGCCCTAAGTCCTGTGTTTGGTGTTGTTGTAGTCGCGTACGATCTTGGGAAGCGCGGAAACGAAGTGGTATTTTCTGGTTACAATAAAATAGCGGAATATTCTGTCGCGTAAAGTGCGTATCACCCGATCTGCCTGCGATGCTTTGATTACTGGAGAGAAGGTGGAATACATGTGGACCTTCTTTCGTGACAGGTAGTCCTTGACGGTCTTGTTGAGAATTCCGCTCCTCTGTCGCAAAAGATGCGTGTAGGTGCGTTACCTCCCCGAAAAAGTCGTATGATGGCCCTTTTCATTTCGGCGAGGCGTTTCGTCTTTAGCTGGAGGGTGCGCAGAAAGCGAGAGAGGGAATCGATCGCCACGAGAATGTAGCGGAAGCTGCCGTTGAATATCTTGTATTTTGAAAAGTCGGCGAGGTCCATTGGTCACATGTCGTTGATCCTGAGCGCGATGATGCGTCTCCTATTAAGCTTTCTTCTGACCGGATGGTGAAGTGTGTAGGCGTCCAGCTTTCTGAGAATGGCAAGAGCCTTCTTTTTGCTCAAGTGATGCGCTTTTCTATAGCGGTCCACACCCCCCAAACCATCCTCTGGCTTCTCATATCCCTCCATAAGTCGTCCACGCGATGGATGCCTGCTGCTGCTGCTGTTGAGGCTCGCGAGATTTAGGTAGAGAGATCAGGCGCAATAGTTTTGAGACTTTGGGGAACCAGGAAGGTTTCTTTCCCGTCTTACGTTGCAACAAATAATTGATGAGGTCGCTAACGGAGGAGTGCCTGATTGGCTTGCCCGACATGGAGACACAACCCTCGTGATCCCAGGAAAGAACCTTCTTTAATTCCGAGACGACCCTTTCAGCTTCCTTTTCGTCCACCTCTGGAGTGAGGAGTGAATAGTTAAAGTCATTTGCAGCGTCGGACGCCTTGTATTTATTGTTGTAGGAGTCAAATCCGTACTGCTTGAGTATGCGATACAGTGCTTGCAGTATGAGTATCACTTTGACGTCGTCACTCTCCTTCGAGGAAAGAATGTTTCTAATGCAGTAGGTGGCCACTTCAATTCACTTGGCCATTGGCGAAAAGGTTCAACACGGCGGAAAGTAGGAGAGGAACCACCGACGGAAGAACGCCCTGTCCTCGCTGCTGAGACAGATAGCGCTTCAAACGTTGCAGATTCTTGTGAATCTTTTTGTAGGCGAGCCGTCGTAAGAAGCGTTTGTGCTACTTCGAACGCCCGAACATGTCTGGAGCTACAGCCACCTTTCCGTTCAATACACTGAGGAAAATTTCGGAGAGGTGTTTCATGTCGGACAAAGAAGAACGTCTCAAGACGTCGCGACGGCGCGGAGGGGGTAGAGTGGAGGGTACTTTGAGTAAAGTGAGGTGAAGGCGGAGGTTCATTTCGGAGCGTAGGTATATTGACGTTCTCCCGGAAAGATATTGCTACGCAACCTGTGGTCCTCGTGCGTATAGTTGTGAAGATCCACGATTAAATAAGCGTGGGGCGACGACATCGCTTGTTTATATGCGTCCACAAAATACTCGAATCTTTTTCTGCCAAATAGCTGTTGGTCGAAATGTTCCATTTGGTGCACGATGCGCCACAGGACGACGTAACTGGCGTTGTAGGATATAGTTCTAAAATGGCTACTGTCGAAAAAGATGCTTTGAACGAGTAAGAAGATCGACGCGTTGGCATGGTGAGAACCCCTTATGAAAAGATCGGTTACCTCCTTCAAGGAATCGGCGTGGGTCTTGTAATCGTCGACGACGATCCGGGTTAGCTCGCGACGTGTCCCACTCTCCCGGTAGCTCCTTGGTAAATTTTACGGAGTCCCCAAATTCGTCCTGCATGCTCGGCGAAGCATATTTGTGTACGTAGAATATTTGTGACGGAGGCTTGTCCACCACTTCGTTCAGGTTCCTCAGCACGTTCGCAACGAAAGTAGATTTGCCGCACATGGAGGGGCCGCTTAAGATACAGCGAAAAGGATGACGGAAACGAAAATGTTCGGGAGAAGCCATGTTGCGTGCGTGCACGTTGCGCGAAGAAAAGCATGAGACTGAGACTTGAAGAGGAATGCATTGCTTTCATTTACTCGTCGTCATCGTCCTCTAGATCGGAACTGCGTTCCTTATACAGATTATCCAGGCTAAAGTTGGACCTCTTTTTCGTCAGTCTGTCCGCCGCAAAGATGCGGTCGAGCGTCTTCATCTTGTCCTGACACATTTCTTGACGTGCTTGCAACCATTCCAGGCGGTGGACTTTAAAGGCTTCCGCCACGATGCCGCGAATAAATTAACTAAGTTCTTCGTTTTTCGTCTCTCCTCGCCGACGCGAAACGCAGGGGAATAAACCACACATGGCGTTTTCCACGCATCGGTCAGAATGATGACGCGAGCGCGGTGCGCACTGCCTTTATACAGATAAACGCGCGCAAAGAAAGGAGAGCGAAACCGAAACTGAGAAACCACCCGTCGACGCTAGGAACGCGCGCGCGTGCAGAGGAGGAGTGGTGAGCCGAAACCGAAACCACCCGTGGGCGGGCGACGCAGAAGGCGCTAGGAGCGCGCGCGCGCGCATGCGTGGCTGCCGCGGCGCGGCGTCCCGACAGTTGCTCGCTGGGTGTCACAGAGAGCAGGCGTGTGCTCGGTTGCTCCGCAGTCCCTGCCCCTGCTCAGTTTCTGCCTGGCGCAGTGACTGCTGGTGGAGCAGTCACCGCGGGGGAAAAGGTGAGTGATTTGCCGCGCTGTTTTACCGCGCTCCTTTTCTCGCATGTTTGCCATGCCCCCATGTTTCGACTTGTTTAGCGGTGACCAATGAGTGATTTGCCGATGTTTGACCGCGCTCGTGTAAAGCCTTTTGTCGCATGTTTAGACTTGTTTAGCAGTCAGCAAGCCTTTTGTTCGTGTTGACGCATGTTTAGGGATGTGTGCCCAGTGGTTCCTGCCTTGTGTTAGCTGCATAGTGTTGTGACGCTGTGGTTAAGCCTAACTGATCCCTAAGCCTTTCCCCCGATGTGCACTGTTTTCTCTGTGCTGTTTAGCAGTAGCGGTTAGACCTTTTCTCTCGCGCGCCTAGACTTGTTTAGCAGTGTTGCCATTTGTACCTGCCGCTAGTACCTTGTTGTTCTATGTCTTTCTCGCATAGAGCTATCTGTTGTGATGCCTTGCAACTAAGTGGCCACCTGTCGTCGATCTCTGGAACTGCCCGACGCCAACAAGCGCTTGTCACCCCGGAGCGGTTTCTTCGCCACGGCATTGTTGATTTTCGAATAAATTGTTTCCCTCCACCCTATTTCTATCTTTTTATTTTACTTTCTACCTATTTTTTATTTTTTATCAGCTCAAGTAGCCGGCAACTCACACTGTGGTCTGGACACGTCTTAGATGCACCCCGGTTAGTGTAATGACTCCCTGAATGATCCTAATTACTGTGGGGGGTTCCAAATTGCTCTAATTGCTAATTCATGGCGTCCAGATGACTGTGTGACTTGCCGGCTTCTTGAGCTGATCCAATACTACTTCTGACTTCCACTGTGGCAAGATAATGGTTCCATTTCAAACCACTTTGCTGACCAAGTGGTTTCACCTTAAACAACTTTGCTGACAAAGTGGTTCCACTTTGACGCACTTTGTTGTTCAAGTGGTTCCACTATATCCTACTTGGGATTCCACTTTATTTTTTCGCCTATGGAGTAATACTGTTTCCTAACGATTCATATACATCAAGTGTACTGCATTATTATTGCAACAAGCACTATAAAGAGCTCTGAATCATATGAAAGATTACCAAGCTTTTATGAATCATGGATGATAGTTTTACTATTGAGGATGATGATAGTATAAAGGCAGTTCAAAGGGAAGTGTGGACATTTCCTTCGAGGTAAACGCGCAATATGCGTTTAAACTGCACCTCCGTATAGTGTTGTGTTAGAAGGTGATTAAACTTATTCTGAAAGAGTGGCATCAGATAATGCATGCTATGTTTACCGTAGTTAGTCCTTAGGATTGGAGTCATGAATATTCTTGTCTTTCGAATGGGATATGGGGTCGTCCTATGTGTGATAGTTGCATATACGTTCTTCCGCACCTCTTTATAAATGTGTCTTCCCATACTTTAGTATATACATGTCTCCAATCGTAAGGACGTGAGCATTCCGAAAATGTTCGGTAGAGGGCGTAAAGTAGTCAGCATTCATCATAAAGCGGATAGCCCTTCTTTTGAGAACATGTAGTTTGTTCGAAATAGTTACAGTCGTATTACGCCATATTAGCAGACAATAATATAATATAATATAATAACTTTAATAATATAATAACTTTGAGTACACCAAGGCAGAGTAAATGTCTGGTAACAAAGGCTAAGATACCAGCCTTCTGATTTGATTTATTCCTCAAATTTATTTAGATAATTGACGCGCAGTGTGATTGACGTGTGTGGTCCAAGAAAGGCTCTGATGAAACCATACACCCAGTATTTTAATTTCCTTTACTTGTTCAATTGGCCTGAAATCTAAGATTAAGGAGGACGTCCTGCTTTTTGTTAATTGGTCGAAAAACGATAAATTTTGTCTTCTCTACGTTGGCTAATAACCGGTTAGAGACCACGATGGCAGTTTTTGTAAATAACAGTTTGCCAAATTCCAAATATATAGTAAGTTACTACGCGAGAAAAATATATTAGTATCGTCAGCATATAACGTTATATAGGGCGTGCCTGGGATGTTTACTATGCCATTAAGGCAAAGGAGAAAGAGGGTGGACCCTAAAATAGATCCTTGCGGAACACCGTATTGGATTAGTTGTTTATCAGAATGAAAGCCGTGTATCGTTACGTACTGAAAGCGATATTCCAGGTAGCTTTTTACGAGAGAACTGATGTTCTGAGGCTGGCACAACATAGAAGGGACGAATACATACAAAGCCACAAATTGCCTAAGAAATTAGCGATGAAGGATGAAAGTCACTGAAAAGGTTAGCCAGCTGTAGGACTCGAACCCACATCTTCTGGATTTGTAGAGCCCTGGACCGGTAATCCAGAAGATGTGGGTGCGAGTCCTACAGCTGGCTAACCGTTTCAGTGACTTTCATCTTTCATCGCTTTTTACGAGATCGTTTGCTCTTACCTCGTATGCCGGAGCGGTGGCATTTGTCTAGCAGAATGCTGTGCTGCGTAAAATCAAACGCTTTCCTGATATCAAGAAATATTCCTAGCGCAAATAACAGATTTTCAATATTTTGCAAAATTTTTCTTTGACACGTAGTAATGCCTGTTCGGTTGATTTTCATTTTTGAAAGCCATATTGCACGGGGATCATGCCCAAGAATTAGGGACAAAACGTAAAGCAGGCTTCACCTAAAACAGCTCCCATAGAGCCTGTGTATTTTGGAACGAAAAGCGCGTGCTACATATTCTGCTGGCAGCGCTTTGCATTCGTTCTCTAATGGCATATTGCCTCTGCCAAGACGAAACTTTTGAGCATTTTTTTGGGCATGAATAGTGGCATCTTCAAGGTTCCATTCGGGTTCCAAATTTTGAACATGTAAAGGAGCCTTCAATCGCCGCACGAACGCGTAGCGGCGAAGCCTACGTACAAGGCCACGCGCAACCACAGGTTTGGGAAATGGCTCGCCGCAGAAGAGACTACAACAGATAAAGAAGACAAATAAGAAATAACAATACGAGGAGCAAAGATTTGTGTGTTACTTCACGTGGTAAGGGTATAGGATATAAAAAGCTAAAAACTTGACAGCTGCTAGGAGAACTAACATCGTTGAGCAAACGTGTGTACATTATGGCTGTTACGAAGTCTGTTGGTATCTGATAAACTGTGAGAAATCAAACAAAACATAAAATAAAGGTGTGGTCGGAGTGAACGGCACAACAAAAACTACAATAAATGATGACAATGAGATGGGGTGTTTCACCGCGGAGGTGCGCAGCCTACCCCACTGCACGTGGAGCATTATGTGAAGATGATGAACGAAGGATGAAAACACAAGAAATAACTAAAATGAACGGCAGCAAATAGATCAACGACAGCTTAAGACGAGACATGTACTACTTTGCATTGGAAAATGTGATATCTGAGGTTCTACGATGTGCTAGTGTTGTCAAATCAAGTTTATCGAGGATAGGTTAATAATTATAGACACCAATGCGTCGGTCATAGAGAATGTACAATGACTCCAAGGGATTCGATGCTGTCATTCGGTCAATCTCTTATCTTTGAAAATTAGTGAAGCTAATTAAGTATACCATTTCAGTTAGCCATCGAACACTGATGCGACCGGCTAGGAAAGATATCCGAGAGGCCAGGTATGTTAGGCGCCCAAACGGCACGTCCGGGGCTCTCATACATTTTTAATAACAACTGTGGCACCTAACAAAGGACAACCTGTATATCCTCATGTGTTTCCATACTGACTCCCGGAAGAATTCGAGGGTCGTTCGAGTAGACCGAACGTACAACCGTGTTTATGAAATAGCGCAAAAAAAAAAACAAAAAAATTGGACACGGTTGCAAAATTTGAGACATACAAAAATAAAAGATTTGACTAAAATTGGCGGGCTAAAGTGTGCCTAACGAACCAACATTCAGTTTGCTTATAGAAACAAGGTATTCTGAGGCACGATAGGTCTATAAGTTGAGTGAATGTTGGCGTGGATATGTCGCGGTGACGTAGATGGTGTCGTCTAGACGCAAAAAATGCTGGAGGCTTGAAGGCTCGGCAGTGCAGAGAACCGACGGATACGCATGTAAGATGAGGGAAGTAGGACAACCATGCACGCACACGCATGACGCTGAACTATAAAACCGATCTGTATATTCCGAAACTCCGAGTGGCTGAACACACCGTTTGTATAGACTGCCAGTTTCGTTTCTTCTTTCTCGCTCTTTCCTTTTTCCTTTTTCTTTTCTTTTTTTTTTTTTTTGAGGGGGAAGACAATTTATGATACAGCAGGAAGTCAGGCTTCCTCGCGAACGCAGGAGCCTCTCTCTAGGGAGGAAAGCGCAATTGTAAAAGGCGGTCACGTGTTCCGTTTGTATTATAACACATTGCTCTGCTCTCTTTTGATCAGGATAATGCTCGTTGCCTTGTCAATGTCATCTGCATTTTTTAGATACTGTAGATATGTCGTTCACCTCGAATCTGCACAAAAAGTTAAGAAGTCACGACTTCTGTTGTTTGAGTTTCATTTGCGATTTTGTGGCGACTTTCTGTTCTATCTATCAAAGTCTATCAAAATAAGCACAATTTCAGACAACGGAAAAAAAAAACGTGTCGTGCTGCGTTCTTGTCTTTTATTTTCCATACTGAATACAGCTAACGCCGTAGTGGCTCAAATCTATCCCTATTGCAGCCTAATGCCGCGTGCTTTTCGACAGCCGTACTCCTGGCTTTTCTTTTCGTCAGTGTAGAGAGTTCTAGCGGGTGTGCTGTCTCATCAGCGTATTTCTTCTGAAGATTTACTATCTTGATCCAGCCGTCGTAGATGCTCGCGCTTTCAGCAGACTGCTTGGGACTGTGTTGTTCGCTGTCGCGTCTTTTTTCATTCGATCATCTTTGTTTCCGTAGGTGTGAAGAAAAATTTATTGACTAGTTGATAAGCAACTGCGTGCACCACGTACAAGTCAGTTGTGTAGCATCGATTGCTAGTACGTATGAGTTGAATAATATGAATGAAGCAGGATGAACATATGATTTACACATAAGAGTTAGTGACGTCTTCATGTTGTGAAAAACTTCGCATGGTTGCATATGCGATCATAATGTCCTCCTTTTAACGTTGAAGCCAAAATAATCGGGGGCACTCCAAACGACGTTACTCAAGCTGTGACACAAAATTTGCCTCAGCTTGCCGTCGTCTGGATCTTTGGACGTCATTCCCGATTTCCGTTCTTAGCTCACCTCGCGTCACATCGAGTCCACATCTAACATGCGTGACACGCGCTGGTTGAGTTCGACACTTATACGTGGCCTCTTTCCTCTTGGATGCCATCTTCTTCCCAGTACATGACGTCAGATATTCTGATGATATATATATTTCTGATATCTCCTAGCCTGTAGCGCAGATTAATTTTCTTCTATCCTTTAACATATTTTAGCCCATCCCATGCTTCGTCCCATTTGTTTGTTCGCCGATGATGTAGGTTCTCTAAGACACAATTTTGCTTTTTTAGTCCTTGGCTAGAAGGCCATCCTAGTCAGCGCTGCTGCATGTGGCTCATCGCGGCGTGATGCGAAAAAACATGTATATACGGGGTCACGCTCTACTGTCCGTACCCCTTGCATTTGTTTCCCAGATCTAGAAACATAGTTAGGACGTTTAACGTCTCCTGACGCAGATCTTTCCCTGCAGTATCTTGCTCAATTCTTTTACAACACCTCTGAAAAGACCCCATAACTGCGCTAGTTCATCTCTGGTGTCCGAGGGCAGGGCTGGGGTCGCAAGGCGTGGTAGACTCTCAAGAAGTAAATCGTCATTCTTCCCTGTTAATGATATGAATTTAGCAACTTCCGTTTTGCTGTCAGTGAGCAGTCTGACGTTCGCACCAGATCCCTTTATAATCTCTACCAGCTCTCTCAAGGACGTGTAATATATTCCTTGTATATTCCCATACAGATTATCGAATACCCTTTTAGCAATTATTCGTTCTATGGCGTACAGGCAGTCTGAAGACATATAGGAAGGCCCATCTGTTCGTACTCCCGTCGCAGACTCCCAGAATTCTCAGCCGCAGAAAATAGGGGCACAAAGGCTCTTGCATATACAGGAACAATAGCAAGAACGCGCGCAGAGCGAATAAGCTTTGGCAACGTCCTAGCATACTTTCTACTCAAGACAAGACCGCAGTGCTATCAGGTCCAGTAGATATCTTGATGAACAAGGAAATGATTTCATTAGGTGAAGTATGGAAGGGGAAAAAAAAGTCACTAAAATCAAAGGAAACAATAAGTCGGTCGTTACTTTTGTGCACGGGTTTCGTTGATAGCTGCTGTAATCCCCCTCGCCTTTCTGTTTGTCATGTGGTTAACGCGGAAGCCGTGATGAAGCGGGCAACTCAACAATATACAGATAAAATAATAATTCCGCGCTTGATGCCCCGGTACGAGTACATGATGAGCCGTGCAGCCCCAAGCAGCACAATGTACTGAAAGTCGAGTGCAATAGGGGTGGTCGGTATTCGTCTTATCAGAGTACTTAGTATTAGTCTTATCAGAGCCTGTTCAAGGCCATCCACCTACCCGTCCACCCCTGTTGCACTCGACTTTCAGTACATTTTGCTGCTTGGGGCAGTGGCCGGTCTGCAACCGCTGTAAGAAAAAAAGCAAAAAAAAACAAAGAGAGAGAGAGAGAAACTTCAGTAGTCGAGTGGCATCGGCGACTCCCGCAAAAGAAGCTGATTATCGCTCTTATCTCTTATCGCTCTCAAAGCATGTACGCGGAAGGTGGACGGTTGTTTTTTTCTGTGAGACGTACAGACTCATGTATTTATTTCCCCTGTTGGCCATGGAGGCAATACAAACGGGAGGTTAGCATTTGGTTGCATAATAACATAGCAGCATACAACCACATGAAAAAAATGTGCAGATACGTGGAGGTAAATAAACAAGTACATGAAGCATTTTGGTCAACTGGAGCAGACAATGACAACACGTAAAAAGTGGAAATTGAAAAACGGCAATGGCAGCGCAATGGTCATGCCAGCCAGACGCGTGAGCCTTCCTCCTTCATCTCCCCCTCTTCTTCCCTTCCCCCAGCAAAGTGCCGCCAGTGTAGGCATGCAGATCGCTCCAATTTCCACTCACCCCTCCGCCCGCAATGGTCGCATAAGCATTTCTTAAATTGTTTGGCATCGGTAATCGAACGCATATAAGCACTTGAATTAAGGATCCTCTTAGGTATTATTATGATAATCAATTTTGTGAAACAAACACTCACAAGTTATTGTTCGGCCAGTGGAAAGCAGACGCAGATGTAGGGCAACATGAAAAACTTAGTGCGGCACCCCATTGTTCTCTATGGAACCCCGCTTCATTGTCCCTGAAATGCAGGACGTAGACACTGCTAATAGTGTGCGCGATCCAAAAGGAAAAGACACGTCCGTGAGAAAACTGGCAGAGATTATAAAGGGATCTGGTGCGAACGTCAGACTGCTCACTGACAGCAAAACGGAAGTTGCTAAATTCATGTCATTAACAGGGAAGAATGACGATTTACTTCTTGAGAGTCTACCACGCCTTGCGACCCCAGCCCTGCCCTCGGACACCAGAGATGAACTAGCACAGTTATGGGGTCTTTTCAGAGGTGTTGTAAAATAATTGAGCAATATACTGCAGGGAAAGATCTGCGTCAGGAGACGTTAAACGTCCTAACTATGTTTCTAGATCTGGGAAACAAATGCAAGGGGTACGGATAGTAGAGCGTGACCCCGTATATACATGTTTTTTCGCATCACGCCGCGATGAGCCACATGCAGCAGCGCTGACTAGGATGGCCTTCTAGACAAGGACTAAAAAAGAAAAATTGTGTCTTAGAGAACCTACATCATCGGCGAACAAACAAATGGGACGAAGCATGGGACAGGCTAAAATATGTTAAAGGATAGAACAATTCATCTGCGCTACAGGCTAGGAGATATCGGAAACGTGACGTCATGTACTGGGAAGAAGATGGCATCCAAGACGAAAGAGGCCACGTATAAGTGTCGAACTCAACGAGCGCGTGTCACGCATATTAGATGTGGACTCTATGACGCGAGGGGAGCTAAGAACGGAAATCGGGAACGACGTCCAAAGATCCAGACGACAGCAAGCTGATGCAAATGTTGCGTCACAGCTTGAGTAACGTGGCTTGGAGTGCCCCCGATTATTTTGGCTTCAACGTTAAAAGGAGGACATTGTGATCGCATATGCAGCCATGCGAAGTTTTTCCCAACATGAAGACGTCACTAACTCTTATGTGTAAATCAAATGTTCATCGTGCTTCATTCGTATTTATTCAACTCATACGTATTAGCAATCGATGCTACACAACTGACTTTTACGTGGTGCACGCAGTTGCTTATCAACCGGTCAATAAACTTTTCTTCACACCTACAGAAACAAAGATGATCGAATGAAAGAAGACGCGATAGCGAACAACACAGTCCCAAGCAGCCTGCTGAAAGCCCAAGCAGCAAGATTGTAAATCTTCAGAAGAACTACGCTGATAAAACAGCACACCTGCTAGAACCCTCTCCACTGACGAAAAGAAAAGCCAGGAGTACGGCTGTCGAAAAGCACGCGGCATTAGGCTGCAGTAGGGATAGATTTGAGCCACTACGGCTTTTGCTGTATTAAGTATGGAAAATAAAAGACAGGAAAGTAGAACGATATATTTTCTTTACTTTTCTATTTTTTTTTCGTTGTCTGAGATTGTGCTTATTTTGAGAGATTTTGAGAGATGACGATAACAGAAAGTCGCCAGATAATCGCAAATCAAACACCAGGATAAATCAACAGCAGAAAGTCGTGATTTCTTAACTTTTTTTGTAGTTTCGAGGTGAACGACATATCTACAGTGTCTAAAAAATGCAGATGACATCGACAAGGCAACGAGCATTATTGTGGTCAAAAGTGAGCAGAGTAATGTGTTGTAATACAAACCGACCACGTGACCGTCATTGCGCTTTCCTCCCTAGAGAGAGGCTCCTGCGTTCGCGAGGAAGCCTGACATCCTATAGCTGTATCATAAATTGTCTTCAGGTATTAATAAGCCCCCACGCCCCCCCCCCCCCAAAAAAAAAATCGAAAGGAAAAAGGAGAGAGCGAGAAAGAAGAAACGAAACCGGCAGTCTATACAAACGGTGTGTTCATCCACTCGGAGTTTCGGAATATATAGATCGGTTTTATAGTTCAGCGTCATGCGCGTATGTGCATGGTTGTCCTACTTCCCTGATCTTGCATGCGTATCCGTAGGTTCTCTGCACTGCCGAGCCTTCAGCCTTAAGCATTTTTTTCGTCTAGACGACACCGTGACATATCCACGCCAACGTTCACTCAACTTATAGATCTATCGTGCCTCAAAATATCTTGTTTCTACAATCAAACTGATTGTTGGTTCGTTAATCAATTTTAGTCAAATCTTATTTGTGTATGTCTCAAATTTGGCAACCATGTCATTTTTTTTTCTTTTTTTGTGCGCTATTTCATAAATACGATTGTGCATTCGGTCTACTCGAACGAGCCTCGAATTCTTCCGGGAGTCAGTATGTAAACACATGAGGATATACAAGTTGTCCCTTGTTAGGTGCCACAGTTGTTATTAAAAAATTATGAGAGCCACGGACGTGCCGTTCGGGCGCCTAACATACCTGGCCTGTCGGATACCTTTCCTAGCCGGTCTCATCAGTGTTCGATGGCTAACTAAAATGGTATACTTAATGAGCTTCACTAATTTTCAAAGATAAGAGATTGACCGAATGACAACATTGAATCCCTTGTAGTCATTGACACTCTCTATGACCGACGCATTGGTGTCTATAATTATGAACCTCTCCTCGATAAACTTGATTTGACAACCCTAGCACATCGTAGAACCTCAGATATCACATTTTCCTGTGCAAAGTAGTACATGTCGTCTTAAGCTGTCGTTGGTCCATTTTCTGCTGTTCATTTTAGTTCTTTCTTGTGTTTTCATCCCCCCTTCACCATCTTCACATAATGTTCCACGTGCAGTGGGGTAGGCTAAGCACCTCCGTGGTGAAACACCCATCTCATCGTCATCATTTATTGTTGTCTTTGTTGTGCCGTTCACTCCGACCACACCTTTATTTTACGTTTTGTTTGATTTGTCACAGTTTTGCAGGTACCAACAGACTTCGTAACAGCCATAATGTACACACGTTTGCTCAACGATGTTAGTTCTCCTAAGAGCTGTCAGGCTTTTAGCTTTTTATATCCTATACCCTTACCACGTGAAGTAACACAAATCCTTGCTCCTCGTATTGTTATTTATTATTTGTCTTCTTTATCTGTTGTAGTCTCTTCTGCGGCGAGCCATTTCCCAAACCTGTGGTTGCGCGTGGCCTTGAACGTAGGCTTCGCCGCTACGCGTTCGTGCGGCGATTGAAGGCTCCTTTACATGTTCAAAATTTGGAACCCGAATGGAACCTTGAAGATGCCACTATTCATGCCCAAGAAAATGCTCAAAAGTTTCGTCTTGGCAGAGGCAACATGCCATTAGAGAACGAATGCAAAGCGCTGCCAGCAGAATATGTAGCACGCCCTTTTCGTTCCAAAATACACAGGCTCTATGGGAGCTGTTTTAGGTGAAGCCTGCTTTACGTTTTGTCCCTAATTCTTGGGCATGATAATATTGTATTTCAAAAGATACTGTGAAAACCTATTATTGCGCACTCTCTCAATAATTTTTGAAAATAAGGGGAGGACAGAGATAGACCTGTAGTTATTGAAATCATTTATACTTCCCCTTCACTGCATTATCATTATGCAATACTACGTGTACTGCATATACTGACCGTATACTCCGGCACTTAGTGTAATATACTGCCAATTGAATCAAGTATGGTCCAACTATTCTTCTAGTTCGTCTTGTCTTGATGTGAGGTGATGGTGTCAAAATGCGCACTGACATCTTTCTCATGTCAAAAGCGCGCGTGATTTGTGTCGCATGACACTTCTTACAAGGGGAGAGTTTCAATGGGTATGGTTGATAAGAACGCAACTGCAGTGCTTCGAGTATGCCACATCGAACGGAAGTCTTCGTAGGAGGAAAATGAGGTCTATGCACTGACGTCAATTGCCTCCACATCCGCTTCCTCTTTCCTATCAGAGGCAAAAAACTGGGCAGCTCACGTACACGTTTTGTATGTGAGGAGCTTCCACTTGTCAAACGGAAACACGCATATAGCCTTGTGTTCTACCGCTACGACGTCCGTCGTCACTACTCACTGCAATAGCCTTCGCCAGGTAAGATCGACTTTGTTAATGTCCGGGGTATCTGTCTTTTAATTTAACTATGATAGCTACAGGATATACGCCATGAATGTACGCCTGGCTTTGAGCGCGCAAGCAATTGAAGTCAGACTTCTGTGCATATACCACAGAAACTTTGCATAGCAATCGTTTTCCAGCTTCCTGCGCCTGAGTGTGTGTGTGGCTTTGCCCAAAGGGTTTTCATAAGTTATTTCCGGATTGAACCAATGAATGGCAGGGAAGGTGTTAAGGGAGAACTGTACGGGTTCCCAGTAAACAAAAACAAGTGCTTTTACACGCATAAAAATCCCGCGAACCGGTATGGAAGTATGAAGGGAGTTGCCTCAGGACGGGAGCCGCCGATATTTCGAACAGAGATTGTTCTTCTTCTAAACAGTATGTGTTAGCGTTTTAGGCGTTTACAAAGTCTTCGCCCGCCCTATATTGTATAGAGCCCTGTCCCAGTGTATCCATACACCAGCCTGCCACCAACGTCCTCCGTATCTCCGCTTCCAGGCAGGGATATTGACATTTAAATAGGACGCCCCAGGGAGTTTTGGTTCTCTCTGTACTGCGGTATCATCTCCCAATATGTTTCGTCAGATACTCTACACTTTCTAACATGGGTCTGGATATGACCTATACAGTTAAAAAGCCAGGGCTTTTCGTACATTCGCGATAGTTTTATATAATACATAAATATCTGAATAATATTGTAAGAGGGAAGTACTTCGTATATACTAAGTATATTTAAATACGACATACTTTTTCAATGTTGGAGAGTGTGTTTTGCTTACAGTGTATTAGATTTGAGGGACCAAGTGCCAAGGATTCAGCAAGGTATTGGGCTTATCTGGAAACTAATGAGCGTCATCGAGATCCGTGATCACCAAATACAGTAAACTCTACTGTTGTTCTATCCACTCTAGGACTTTTCCTGCCCACGAATAAGTCCGCAAAATGAAGGTGTTCGCTACTGTATGTGTGGCTGCCGTTTTATTGGGTAAGGTTGCACACTGTGCGCACTGCTTTATCATTACTTCGCAGTCAATTTCGAAACAATTGGTATAATTCCACTTAAACTTGCACCTTATGGCTTTGACGTGCTCTAGAGGAAGGGAAATAGTAATTAGCTTGTTAATTTCTTCTGCTCATCAAATCGGCCCAGGTATGATTCCCAGTAATGCCATGCGTGACTGATTTCACTTCGCTACAATACCGATAACGTTTGAAGGGCCTGATCAATACCATAACGCCATGTCCAATACATCTCGTGACTAAGCTAATTTCTCTGCACTGAAGACCTGCAGGTTCGCAATCCAAAAAGCCGATGTTCCGGCAATCTCAGCGTCCACACTACCGACGTAAAAAGAAAGAAAGAAAGGAAATGTACTACTCTGGCGGAGCTGACCAAATGCACGTTTACATAGTACTAGTCAGGTAGGTAGAACAACGCCGTTGCTATTAGCCAGGTTGCTGCTCACTTGGCTTGATTGCGGCTCTACGTCGTCAAATATATTGAAACTTGAGTAGGCAGGGCATCAAATAATTGGATGCACACATTTCCGCACAGGATGAAAAATTATATCATGCGACTCGCGATCAGTTATCGTGATTGCATAGTAGACATTCAGTATGGCTTTCTATGGTGAACTTCATCCTCGGGAGTGAGCAGAACGCTATTTTTCGCGATCTCGCATATTTCCCTCTTTCGCTGGACCCTGTATGCCAGTATTCTGCCTGGATATGAAATATTTAGTCACTCTCTCCCCTGTTCATTTTTTTTTCTGCTTTGATGTCCTTATTTCTGCCAGGTACATTATGCGCCGATCCTGTATCCTTGGATTGCTCTGATGAGGTGGTTGTGCCTGTTCTGGAAGCTTGTAAACAGGAAATGACTGCGAACCCTTTATTGAAGCATCTGTTGCTCACAGAGGACGAACCCCTCTTTCTCGATTCAAGCAACGCTACCCATCATCGTGCGTTCTGCTGGTATGTGTACACGAGATTGATCCAGACCTGAAATTCAGTGCGAAATGCTGTGCAGTTCCGCACGAAAACAGAATATATTTTCAATGCATCAGAGATCAATACTGTTGTGGTGCTGCACTTATGAGGCTGAGCTAAATAAATATGCCAGATTATCAATATAATATTTATTGCTCCACTGATACATTTCTATTTTTCCGGTGTAAAACGAGCTAGACGTTCGTCTGGCCTGAGCGTTGAAAACAAGCTTACACGGTGCATATTTAAGGAGATGATGCAAATTAAGCAAACTACGTGAGACAAATTCAGTGAAAGCCTGCTACAAAACGGCTCTATTGAATTGAGGCCTCTTGCTTCAAGTCAGGGTCCGCCATTAGTGGTGACCATGTGTTATGTGATGATCATGTGATCATGTGTTGTTCACTATTAATTAATTCATCAATACCGTGTTTGATGTAGCGCTACTCAGATGTCCTCCAACTGTATTAGAAGACACCTAGAAGTACCGTGCCCTGTCCTTGTCGCGGAGGTGGTGCGCATGATGAACAGAGACCTCAAGGGTATATTTGCAAACAAGATATGCGATCCCACCCCATGCTAAGAGCTGACAACCGCATATCCTGCGTCATGAAGCCAGACACATTTACAGGAGGGATACCTTGAATGCAGGAAGAATAAACAACTTAAAAACCAACCATGTGGTTTGAATGTCATTGACTACTGCACGAATGTACTTTTTTTGTAACTTGACACTGATGAACAAATTAAAATGCAGTATGAGAGGTGGTGTACTGTTGAACGAGGTAACCTTTCCTTGAGTTTGGGGAACACACAAGACAACGAAGATGACACAGACGCAACAGGCAATCAAGCTTTAATGCAGAAAAATCCAGTGCGATGTACAACATTAGGGGGGAAAGGAGAGCGGAGTAACGTTGACTTTTGCAAGCCCAGCGCAGGGATTAAATAAAGAGCAAGGAGAAAGTTATATCGACATGTTTTTCCCAGTTATTTCTTCGCATTTCTTGCCGCGCCGAGTGAACCAGCCTCTGCACCGCTTCTGAGTAGGAGGCGGGGCATTCGCTATTTCTCCGGCAGGGCGCTGAGAGAGTCTGTCACAGAGCAAAGGAGAGGACAAAGTGTTTTTGTTTGCTTGCACAGTACAGCAGGTTACGAGCGATCTAGCAGGACTGTAAAAGTGTACACGAAATAATATATACAGGAAAAAACATAAGAGATGACACAAATGCAATTAAGCCACATCATTTACATCGAAGAAATGTTAACCATGCTGCACGTGGTGAAGATAAGCATTCTTCCTTCCTGGAGAATATCAGTACGCCCTGCGGTGTCTCATACCAATCTTCGATGGATCTTCAAAAATGAGCTCTTGACTCTGTTAGTACTAGCATATAATGCCGTTATTTTAAGTGCATGTCTGGTTTCAGTCTTGGATAAATACTAGCCGGGGAGTATGCCTAACTTGCAACTGTGCAGTACGTGCATACATTTAGGTCTCGTACATCCCCTTCGACGAGCTAAAGCCGATAGTTTGGCCTCTGACAGCATATGCGAATATGTTGGAGAGTGACACTTATTCTGAGCGATGATAACAACATAGCCCTTGGTCATAGCATCGAAAGACAAGTTCAAGTTCCTCACATATCTGTGAAACACTGAGCATTTAGTCATCCAAGCCGAACATGTTTTTATTCCCACGCTGTTACGTAGAATTCGGGAGAGGTGCATTCACTGGAGTATGCCTATTTTTATGGTTATTCCAAACGTATGGGGCATAGTCAATCTTGAGTTTGTCATGAAGCTGTTTAAGTTTCCATCCACTTTATTTTCGTACTTTGCAATAAACCCCCTTTACGGAGTGTTTATCGCGAAAAATCATGTAGATCTTCCTTTCCTTCAGTTTGTTCGCGTTTTCCATTATCGTTCCTTTTTACTTAAATTCGTGGACATGAAGGACAACCGGCCTCTTGCCTCTTGCCCTCCCAAGCAGTAGGTCCTACTACAGATTTCAGACTTGACTTGCATGCTACTCCGAGCCGCTCTTCGAACAGCTGCCTAATATATTTTTAAAGACTTTAGTTGGCTCTGTTCTACTTTCTGATATGCCGTGGACAATCAGGTTTGAACCATAGAAATCATAAAGACAGAAGCTAGAAAGAAAGTTGGGAGAGAGAGAGTAACTGGGGAGAGGAAATGAGCTGTGCGGAGGCGAGACGCCCACCCACCGTATTTACGTGCCGGAGGCACCATGATCGAGATCGATGATTTGGCCACGTCCTTCTCACGCGTGCTGACCACGCGCACTCACGCCATAGGAATCCAGTCGCTGCCATGCTTGTTTCCGCTGGGCCCCGTGTGCCATGCTCTGTCTGAATTGTGTTTGTTTTGTCTCCAGTGACGTGTGCGCTTGGATTGTGCCTTATTCCGCAAGGAACGAGTGCCGTATAGTTTAAACCTTGTGCTGCGACACCAAAGAACGGAACTCGTAGGCGACACTGTGCGTAACACGCTAGGCCTCCTGTATGTATCATGGCGGCTCACATGTGGAGATGTCCCCATTCGCAGGCTTGGTTTCTAGTTCATGTGAGAGTTCCATGGTTTGAACAGAAGGATATGTCCTGAAGGGCGACTAGCTTATCCCATGATTCTTGCAAACAACAACAAGCATGGAAAAATTGCAAATTTCGCAAACAACATGCTCCCCCACCACATGCAGTCATGGTGCAAATGAATTGCACATGCATCCAGGGTGTCCCTGTTATATATAAATATATAAATTATAGGTATATATAGATGAAGTCACTTACAATGTAGCATATGCTGAAGGGCACTCCTTAAGAGTCCACCAGCAAACTCCTAAGGCAGTCCTAATTAACTTTCAATAATTAACTGTCTCGTTATACAAGCTACGATGTACTCCCAATGAGAACATCTGGTACATTCAGTCACCTTAATACCGTAGCCGCTTTCACAACAAAATCCGTTCGATAGATCGTCCGCAAACAATTCGTGAAGGGACACCATTTCTTTCATTATTTTGTTCATTGTGGGTGAAAGTTTGGGGGTGTTCATTGGTGAATGGTTTTGGCCTGTTGGAACTTAGTATTGTAGAAAGATAAGCAGCGTTAAAAACGGGACAAAATTGCGCATCTTGGAAGACACATCTTTCCTTCACCCTAATATGAGAGGGTGAGAGAGCACACTATCGCCGCTTGCGTCGTGAAGAAAGATAAAAAACAGAAAAATGAAACCCAAGATAAGGGTAGTTTCGATAGTGCCACCCGATACATTTGTTCTTGTTTTGTTTGAGCTCAAGCTAAAACTCATCTTCAGCGCATGAGCCGGCACTATGTTCCTTCACATCCTTATAGTGCGAGTGAAGGGATGACGCGTCTCTGGATATGCGCAATGAACAAAATAAAGGAAACAATGGGGTTGCTTCACGATCTTTTTTTTTTTCGGATCATCTATCGGACGGATTTTCGTTCTCAAAACGGTTACCATAGCAGGTGACTGAAAGGACCAGTTGTTATGATTGGGACAATTTCGTACTTTTTACAATAAAAAAAGGTAATTATTGAAAGTTAATTAGGACATTGCCTTAGGAGCTTACTATAGCATATTGCACCATATACTATATTGCAACTGACTTCACCTGAAAAAAGGTGACGTATATATTTTTTAAAGAAATATGTTCGCGTTTAGCTGGGACATCGTGTATAAATAATGCGGTACCATGCATTGTCCAACGTGGAAAATATATAGGTTGTGTGCCCCGTTCCTTCGACAAACTCTTCAACTGAAGGAGACATATAGTCTACATCCTGTTTCCTCTAGCCCTGCATCCAGCTGTGATAATCGAAACCGGACAAGTGATATCAGAGCGTATTGCACATCCCGTTTGTGAAAGCCTAACATAAAGCTGATTAACGTTCCCCGCTAAGAGGTCACGTACGGAACTTTGACAGCCGAACCCAGCAAACCATTTCTAGTCATGATGATATAATGGAAGTTGTTATGTGTGGCGAATTCTCAATTTTGATTCTTCTCACGAAGCAAAGAAGCGAGAGGGAGAACGAGGAATGTGCATGTGTAGGTTGGGATACGCGCGGAACGTGCTTCGGGCAGATTCACTATTTCTTTTTTTTTTCACTGGGTTCAGATGGATGGCATTGGTACTGTCGTGCGCTTTGAGCACTGACCTGAATGCACGGACCTGAGTGTCAAGTGTACGAGGGTAGCCAGCGACGTGAGAACTCTTCGATGTCAACGACTCCACACCAGATAACTTCACCTAGTGTATCGATCTGCTGATGCTACTAAACGAACGCGTCGGATCCGCTCCTTCTTATTGGACAGCTGGAAAAAGAAGTGTCTTCTTCTTCTCCCAACTCCGTCTGATTATGACGAAAACACGGTTAAGAGCCATTCTCTGCTGAGGTACCGTCTACAACACCGAAATGAAAGTCAACGTCCTCTGTCAGCGCATGCGGCACAGCCGGAATTAGGAAGAGCTCAGGTGAGTTGCATAATGTAAAAACCCCGAGACTAGGGAACACGAAGGGACAGACACGACACGAAGTCTGTCCACTGTTGGCGTGCTTCATTTTCTTGATATCAGACTCTTGTTACAACCTGCTCTTTGTTGGTCCCGTGCTGACTGAATTTTTGCGCTTACTAGAACTTTATCTGAGATCAACTGCCATAAGTATTGACGGGCATCTGTACACCCAAAAAACTGGTATCTGTATTGGCTCGAGCATCGCGCCTGTTCATTCCGAGATTTACCTGAGTGTAATTGACAACGCTGTTTTATCCTTTATATCCTCTCTGTCTTCAATTGATGTCATTGTAAAAAGGTTTGTAGATGACGTGATTTTCATTTCCACAAATGAGAGTGTTATTGATCAGTGCAAAAATGTAGTTGTGTCCGCAGCCCCAAAGCTTGTATTTACCAGTGAGTTCCCCACTGTTGGCATGCTTCAGTTTCTTGATATCAGACTCTTGTTACAACCCGCTCTTTGTTGGTCTTACGGCAAATCTCAAGCTAAACCCATTTTGCCCGCTTCAAGTTGTCATTCTAAAAACTGTAAAACGGGGTTTGGTCACAGGTATCCTATCAAATGCCGTAAAAAAATCTTGATGTCATCATATCATTCCCTCTGTGGAAAGTCAGCTTCTCCGTTTGAATGATGGTGGTTACCCCCATCACATGTTACTTGGTGCTTTAAATGTTTTGTTAAACACCTGGCTTCCTGGTTCACCCGAAACTAAGCCCTCTGTCCCCAAACGGGTGGTTTTACCCTTCTTTCACAAAGTGTCTCACAACTTGTTAGCCGTTGCGAAGACGTTTCAAATCAACATCGTTTTCAAGAACAACTTCCGTCTTGACCGCCCTGAATATACTGGATACTGGAAGGTCGTTCCTAACATAAGAAAAAAAGAAAATGAGCACTTGTCCATGCTGCGTCATCCTTCACCTATGTGGTCGTCTGGTGACACAAGGGGATTGCGACAATGTTACTTCTTTCTTCCTCGGTTTCCTATGGGTCCTAGCGTACATTACATTAGTGTAAGAAACCTGCCGTAAAAGTTACATATATTTTAATGGCCGCTATGATGACGGATTTTTCCCGTTAAAATTATGGGCACTTCGGAGAAGTACTGCCGTTAAAGTTATGGTAATTTTGATGTAGCCGGAATGCTGGTTTTCCCCGTTAAAATTACGGTGTCTTACAAAAATTACAGCCGTGAAATTTACAGGAATTTTAATGGCAGCTATGTTGCCAGCTCTTTCACGTAGTTTTCACGGACACCCGAGAGAGTCGGTTTTGGTTGAAGTGTGGAGTGCATTGATTCCCAGAAATGTGGGAACGGCACCGTAGGATGTATAATTGTGCGTGTCTTCCTTTAACGGAATTGCAAGTCATGCAGCAATGTGTAACACAAGTCATGGAGTGTAGGGTCGAGCATTTATTGTACGTACAGAGAAAGGGTGGAAAAACCTGTGAAGTTTGTTGAATCTGCAGCGATCAAAACAATACCTTCTAGTTTAAAGTACATTAGGTGTATCTGGCTACCAAGTAAAACGGTGCCTTATACTTCTCCTCTTTTTGAAACAATCCCCAGAACGTCTTCGTAGGTTGTGGCTCTGTTCTTCAGCTTGCTGCCCCTGCAGGGCTGATACACGGTATACTCCGGTAAGAAAGAAAATGCAGGATATGTAGTACGACAGCTGCTACCATTGGAATGAGCTCTACATGCACACGCCTCTGCACATTACACATTCAGTATGGTGGCACTAGTACAGACACCTTTATGGTGCTGGCTGAGTACTTTCCAATACAGGCAAAGAAATATCTTAAGGTCTTATACTGGTCATAAAGACCTTAGATGACTCATATTTGGATAGTACATATATTGATTTAAATCTTGTTAGACATTGATGATTTGTGTGGAGTGACTCTCTGAAGACGCAATGATGGTTTGTCATTACAGAAGTGGTCTAGAATTGTTGTAAAAAAGAACGTGTTTGGTTACAAAATAACCACGCTCCAGTCATCTAATCACAAATGCCACATTGAGATTATTCGAGGAAATACATGCCAAGCAATTCAACAGGTAGGTCCAATCACAAGTCATGTGTTAAATGAAAGAATCAGTAACGTCGTTGGTGAAGCCAGTAGATATTTTTACTTTTGATGCCTGGTGCCACGGGTGATGTATGCAAGAATGAGATGGGTAGTTTAGAGCAAATTACTGCACTAATCTCACCGTGCAGCAGAGAATTGCGCGCCTGTGCTCTTTCGTTCATAATATATGTATCACATAAATTCGGTGCACCCTAATGCCCTTCATACTGCCACATGCATGTCCCACAGCTGAACTACTGATCACCGAAAAACAAGGGAAGAGAAACTACACAATTTCCATGTTGAATCTAACACTGATTTCTTTTTTCCGCGCACAAATCACGATTGGAACCACCTCCCAATTTGCCTCGCATCCATTTTACCCACTAATCATTTTAAAATAGCACACTGCAATTACGTCGCACCAGTATAACATCTTGTGACCAAAGTGGGCTCTTTTACTCCTCAGTTTTTAGACTATAGTCATAACAAAGAAACAACTCTGTAGTGCTTCTTGCATTCTGGATGAATAAATATTACGGACAGCAGAGCACAGCATCGTGGTGCACCAGCCTTACAGAGGGTACCACACTTTCTTCCTGCTAGGGAGAAACAGCAGCTCTAATATATATTAAGATAGGCAGCTACATGTACTAGCCAGCGACAAGTAGCTTTGCTCAACGACTTTGTTTTAGACAAAAAATAATGAGAGGGACACCGAACATTATCCGCATTGCTATGCACTTACTGCCACACATTCTAAGTGGGTAAAAAGACGCGATTTCAATCGCAAAGGAACGATAATGTTCAAGGGTGGACAAGCAGCATGCCAACCTAAGAAACTATCGTAATTTCAAGTGAAGTTAGCCGGAATAATATCAGTTTTAAGTTGGAATGTGTTGCTGGAGAGTGAAGGAGTTAAATGATAAAGTGACGCTAGACTGATTGATAATAAAAATTGAAATACTTACTCACTGTCACGAGAAACCATGCAAAAGAGATGCGCCCTCCTGGGTCTTCTTTCAGCAGGTGGTCCAAGGCCAAGCGTGTCTTAGATGCCTTTCCACGCGACTTGGCAAGGAAGGATGGTGTGCCCTGAAATGTTTAGAACAGTTTAGCATTTAGAATCTTGAAGCACTGAAGTGGGACCAAGAAGTAAATCTAACACATCGGCAAGATAATTTACCTCCAGATGAGTGGGAATATGCGCACGGAGCTTGCTCAGTTTCTTCTAGCCGCCAGCTGCTACAAGTAAATCTACCCGGAAATAATACATAGGATCATTTTCCTTTCCGTGTGCAATAAGGCGAAAGTACGCGTCTTCTGGGAGTACAGTAGGTTTATTTTTGCTCCGCCAGTGGGGTTTGATCTTCTAATCTGCTCTGTGAGGCGGCTCCGTTGTGCCTAGTAAGGAAGACGTAATCGTGCAATAATTAACCGTGCGCTGCGGATACACCTTTCGGCAATGCCAAATAGGATCACAGCGCAATGTGAGGTGACTGATGAGAAACAATAACACTTTATACATAACTGAAGCTCACATTTGGACCATGGAGGAAGCAAACACAGGAGCGGCCCTTCCAAATGCTCGCCATGGGGACGGGCGTGCCAGCCTCGCATTGCATTCTGGGATGCTCCTGTTTACCATGTGTCTGCTCACATGACCCCAAGAGCCTGCGCAAGCCAGCTCCCAAAGCAGTCGACGGGAGTCGTGATTGCAGCTTAGACGCTCAGGTATCTCCCTTGCGGTGAGCGCCGCGCGTCCAGTTTTATTTGTGTTTGTTCACAGGTTTACTCTTGGTTTATTCTTGTACTACAAGACGGGTCACAGTCTGCAGGACAAACACGCAGGACTAGAAACATCATTAGTGGCAGCGACGTTTGTGTGACGACGTGGCCACGCTTTGTGTTTGTTGCTCAAGTGGTAAAGCATGCCTGTAGTCAAACTTGTACAACAATGAAGGAAACCAGATGAATCTGCAGATGTAGCACAGCGCCTGCTTGCAAACGAACGATTCAAGATGACTCTCTCACAGACAGAGGTACGAAACAACCGATCGAGTACGTACTTACGAATGAAACATTATTCCCGTGGCAGAGCTGCTTTCTGTTGAACGACAGGCGCAACCGCGGCAAGAACACGTTAATAAAACGTTGTTTTCGCAGTGGTGCTCACATTTTAAGAGTAAATGACTCTGGAACAGCATAAAAGCACGAAAAACAGCGCCAGCAACAAAGCGTTGCTAAATTGAAACTTTAGCAAGGATCACGTGATGGAGAGGAAGTATAGCGGTTTTGACAGGAGCGACAGCAAGAGGGGTCCCACGGAAATCTGTTCGAAACGGCCGGTCCTGTGTTTCCTTCCTCCATTTGGACACATGGAACCTGCATTGACTTCCCCGCCGCCATTTGCAAACGCTTTCTGCCAAGTTGAAAATGACGTTGGTGATGACGATGCGTGCGCCTTCGCCATCGTTGGCTCTGCAAATGCCGCCGACGCGGCTACACTGCAGCCAACAAATTTGCGCGCTGCAGTCCTGTTCTGTTTCATTTCGTCACGTATTTTTCTGTACGTTTATGTAATCTCTGTGTATATTTGAAATCCGTCATCCTGTTCCCAGCATAAGTAGCCTTTGTAGTGAAGGAGCTGGCACTTTAGGCTGGGCTACAGTGTCGTTGCGTTTCTGTCGCTAATAAGCGCTGCACAAGTGTACTTTGGCATATTAAATATCCTGAACAGTAAACGCTCCCGACTGTTCCTGAGTGATTTTCTTGCGTTTTTGTCTTCAAGGTGCACAGTACGCTAAACGACGATGTCCACTGTTTGTACTAAATGCCGAGGTGTGTGCATACAGCAACATATATGAAAGTTATTGAAGTATGGACTTGGCCTCTAATGAAGTACAATGCATAGCAACACCGTCCCACAATATGCATGTATACATGCACTGCAATCAACCATTTATTAAAATTCACTGTTCCAAGCAAGCGTAGCACAACGTCAGATACTGAAAGGCAATGTGAAAGTATGGCAGACTACCGTAAAATCTACAGCCATTTGACCGTAATCACAACTACGGACACATTACCGTCTTATATACGGAGATAACCGTCATAATTGAGGCATATTTTATCGATACCGTATTAATTACACTACTTGGATTGTATTTCCAATTACTGTAGCATACCTGTTCCTTTTACGGCATAAAATAAATTTTGACAGTAAATTTTACGGCATTTTTTGCAGTGACGAGGGAGTGGGTACAATTAGATAAATGACAAGAAATGCTAACAGAGGCTGATATGCGACGAACAATGATGCAGTAAGTGTAGTAATGTTGCAAGCAAGACCAACGTTTTCGAAATGAGAACGTCAATATGGCTAAGGAGCAGTTTGCAGTCGGTGATAATTGTAGGAGAAGCAAGAAGACGATTCCAATCGATAGCTGTTGAAAAAAACATCTAAGAAAACGTATTATTTTTACAGTGAAAACGTTGTACCTTATTATTAGAGCCCGGTTTTCTAGGAAAATACCCATTTTTTTCATGTGGTTCTAATAGTACCTTTTCGATGCAGGAGCGCCGACGGGATGCCAGGGAACCTCCTGTATCGATTTGATAGTGCCCATAAGTGCCTATTCCTGCGTTAGTGCCTTTTTTGGTGAAGATGCATAAAACTACGATTAAATATCGAAAAATGCCTAAAATGCCTAAAAGCGGTGGCGAAACACCGTTGTCTAAGCGGAATTTACATTGGTCACGTCCCTCGTCCTTTTGAAACCAACGATGGTTGGAACGAAGCGCGTATATCAAAAACACGTAAGCCGAGAATTGAAAACAGGTTATTCGTTACAAAGCTTGGTCGTCCTTCTTCTCCATTCCAGCACTGTGTTGCCCCGTAGGTCATTATTAAAAAAATATAGGCACAAGGGTTTTGCAAGGGTTTCTCAAGGGTTCTGTCGCAATCTTGAAAACCAAACCCCTGTCTTCTTATATGTTGAAGAGGCCGCGAAACATGTTTTTAAATTAATTTCTTCTCCCTCTCTCCATTTGTTCAGAGAACTTGACACACGGCAAAATGTTGACGAGGGGGGCTATCTTGTGTCGCCTCCTTTTCTCTATCCCGTGTCTGGCGTCCCGAGCGTCCCTAGGGGGTCTCACTCAATTAATAGAATGTTTCACCAGCTACACAATAATTTTGTACGCCCTTGACACTGCGAAAAGGGTGTACTAAGGAAACACGTCCGAATTACACGTATACTACACCCCTCTAATCACCTCTGTTGGTGTACAAGGGGTGTAATGTACCAATACACCCCGATCATATATGAATATCGATGTGAATATGAATGTGGTATATGCATACATATATGAATATGTATGTATATATATATATATATATATATATATATATATATATATATACACAAAGTGAGAAAAGGCGAAGCTCTGTAGGTGCACGTTGAGCATATGTTTACAGTTTGACCGGCTGGGAGTGCACGGTCAAACTGTAAACATATATATATATATATATATATATATATATATATATATATATACGCCCGTTTGGGACTTACAAACATATGTTCAACGTGCAGCCAAAGAGCCTATGCTATTTTTTTTTTTTCACTTAATACTTTACTGGCTTCGCACTGGGCTTTCAGAGGTGAGTTTCTTACCCTGACGGGAGGACATCACGTTCCATGTGACCTTCCGGCGCCACTCGCTCAAACGTCGCCCACCTACGCATTGCTGATGAAGGCCCAATAAGGCCGAAACAGCTGTCCAATGCTGGTGTGGCGACGTTTGGGACTTACAAACATAGGTTCAACGTGCAGCCAAAGAGCCTATGCTATTTTTTTTTCACTTAATACTGTACTGGCTTCGCACTGGGCTTTCAGAGGTGAGTTTCTTACCCTGACGGGAGGACATCACGTTCCATGTGACCTTCCGGCGCCACTCGCTCAAACGTCGCCCACCTACGCATTGCTGATGAAGGCCCAATAAGGCCGAAACAGCTGTCCAATGCTGGTGTGGCGACGTTTGGGACTTACAAACATAGGTTCAACGTGCAGCCAAAGAGCCTATGCTATTTTTTTTTCACTTAATACTGTACTGGCTTCGCACTGGGCTTTCAGAGGTGAGTTTCTCATCCTGACGGGAGGACATCACGTTCCACGTGACCTTCCGACGCCACTCGCTCAAACGTCGCCCACCTACGCATTGCTGACGAAGGCCCAATAAGGCCGAAACAGCTGTCCAATGCTGGTGTGGCGACGTTTGGGACTTACAAACATATGTTCAACGTGCAGCCAAAGAGCCTATGCTATTTTTTTTCACTTAATACTTTACTGGCTTCACACTGGGCTTTCAGAGGTGAGTTTCTCATCCTGACGGGAGGACATCGCGTTCCACGTGACCTTCCGACGCCACTCGCTCAAACGTCGCCCACATACGCATTGCTGATGAAGGCCCAATAAGGCCGAAACAGCTGTCCAATGCTGGTGTGGCGACGTTT
Organism: Ornithodoros turicata; assembly: GCF_037126465.1. Taxonomy (NCBI): domain Eukaryota; kingdom Metazoa; phylum Arthropoda; class Arachnida; order Ixodida; family Argasidae; genus Ornithodoros; species Ornithodoros turicata. The sequence continues at coordinate 1,202,774 of NW_026999334.1, read as the reverse complement.
GGGACTTACAGACATATGTTCAACGTGCAGCCAAAGAGCCTATGCCAATCCCCAGCCTATGCCAACGATGCGCAGCTACCCAGGGCTGACGAGCCGCAAACACGGCGAAACACGTGTCCTCTGGTGCTGTCGCATCGTTCCATGAGTATCTGTTTTTCTACGTGCAACCATAGAAGCCATCTTAATCTATAAGTTTGAATTTCAAACACATCTAGCGTCATTTTTCTTATTTTTTAATGGCTTTTTTCATCTCTTTATAATTCACTGGCTTGCACTGTGGCATGAGGAGTGCTCAGTCACCCTCCCAGGTGTATATCGCTCGCTGAGTGACCCCTGGTTTGCCAATCCCGAACGATGCGTAAAGTCGTTCCTGTGCCCTGAAGACGTTGAAGTAGGGATTGCCTTTCGCTGTGATATCTCCCGCAACAAAGGAGAAGATGACATATATCGGATAGTTCTCTACAGCTGCTGCAGTATGGTGACTCTGTTCGTCCGAGCTTATGCAGGAACGCTGGTGTGAAGGCACTTCCCGTTCTCAGGCGATGTATAAGCGTGGCAGTGTGTCTCGGAACTCCTCTGGTCGGACAGGCAGGTGCGTATTCTGCTGGAATGTTTGCTGTTTGGAGATGAACCATCGTGATATAATCCCTTATTGCCGTGCGCGTGGCGTCAGGGTCAATAGGGGCAGGTACGTTTGCGTCAAGTTGACTTTACGCTCTTCTAATGACCTCACGCACCCTCAAGGGTCAAGATATACCCGAAGGAAAATTCGGGACGCACTCCTCAGCTTCCTAGAAGACACCGGACTTTCGTCAGTTTTGTAATTTCATCCCCCTAACCCCTTTTTCCTCTTTCCTTTCCTTTCCTTTCTTTCTTAACTATTTTGCTTATTCTTTTCCTCACTCCTCTCCCTTGGAAATGTAACTTGCCGCCATTATTCTGAGCAGGCAGACCACATTTCTTTTCTTAATAAACGTCACTTCCACCACCACCGAACGATGCGCAGCTACCCAGGGCTGACGAGCCGCAAACACGGCAAAACACGTGTCCTCTGGTGCTGTCGCATCGTTCCATGAGTATCTGTTTTTCTACGTGCAGCCATAGAAGCCATCTTAATCTATAAGTTTGAATTTCAAACACATCTAGCGTCATTTTTCTTATTTTTTAATGGCTTTTTTCCTCTCTTTATAATTCACTGGCTTGCACTGTGGCATGAGGAGTGCACAGTCACCCTTCCAGGTGTATATCGCTCGCTGAGTAACCCCTGGTTTGCCAATCCCGAACGATGCGCAGCTACTCAGGGCTGACGAGCCGCAAACACGGCGAAACACGTGTCCTCTGGTGCTGACGCATCGTTCCATGAGTATCTGTTTTTCTACGTGCAGCCATCGAAGCCATCTTAATCTATAAGTTTGAATTACACACACATCTAGCGTCATTTTTCTTATTTTTTAATGGCTTTTTTCCTCTCTTTATAATTCACTGGCTTGCACTGTGGCATGAGGAGTGCTCAGTCACCCTTCCAGGTGTATATCGCTCGCTGAGTAACCCCTGGTTTGCCAATCCCGAACGATGCGCAGCTACTCAGGGCTGACGAGCCGCAAACACGGCGAAACACGTGTCCTCTGGTGCTGACGCATCGTTCCATGAGTATCTGTTTTTCTACGTGCAGCCATCGAAGCCATCTTAATCTATAAGTTTGAATTACACACACACCTAGCGTCATTTTCCTTATTTTTTAATGGTTTTTTCCTCTCTTTATAATTCACTGGCTTGCACTGTGGCATGAGGAGTGCTCAGTCACCCTCCCAGGTGTATATCGCTCGCTGAGTGACCCCTGGTTCGCCAATCCCGAACGATGCGCAGCTACCCAGGGCTGACGAGCCGCAAACACGGCAAAACACGTGTCCTCTGGTGCTGTCGCATCGTTTCATGAGTATCTGTTTTTCTACGTGCAGCCATCGAAGCCATCTTAATCTATAAGTTTGAATTACACACACACCTAGCGTCATTTTCCTTATTTTTTAATGGTTTTTTCCTCTCTTTATAATTCACTGGCTTGCACTGTGGCATGAGGAGTGCTCAGTCACCCTCCCAGGTGTATATCGCTCGCTGAGTGACCCCTGGTTCGCCAATCCCGAACGATGCGCAGCTACCCAGGGCTGACGACCCGCAAACACGGCGAAACACGTGTCCTCTGGTGCTGTCGCATCGTTCCATGAGTATCTGTTTTTCTACGTGCAGCCATCGAAGCCATCTTAATCTATAAGTTTGAATTACACACACACCTAGCGTCATTTTCCTTATTTTTAATGGTTTTTTCCTCTCTTTATAATTCACTGGCTTGCACTGTGGCATGAGGAGTGCTCAGTCACCCTCCCAGGTGTATATCGCTCGCTGAGTGACCCCTGGTTCGCCAATCCCGAACGATGCGCAGCTACCCAGGGCTGACGAGCCGCAAACACGGCGAAACACGTGTCCTCTGGTGCTGACGCATCGTTCCATGAGTATCTGTTTTTCTACGTGCAGCCATCGAAGCCATCTTAATCTATAAGTTTGAATTACACACACACCTAGCGTCATTTTCCTTATTTTTTAATGTTTTTTTCCTCTCTTTATAATTCACTGGCTTGCACTGTGGCATGAGGAGTGCTCAGTCACCCTCCCAGGTGTATATCGCTCGCTGAGTGACCCCTGGTTCGCCAATCCCGAACGATGCGCAGCTACCCAGGGCTGACGAGCCGCAAACACGGCGAAACACGTGTCCTCTGGTG